>NC_072800.1:39519318-39822348 GCF_028583425.1 Eublepharis macularius
GGATAGATAAATTCTGTAAGCACGATATATTTGCATAGGCACCTACACGTACAGACTTCCTTTCATTCTAAAGAATATGTGCGCCCTATGTTTCATAGCCATAGGGCTCATGTAGTTCACACTGGGGCCGGGTGTGATGACTTAAGGCTGATTCACCTGATTACATACATGGGTGGACTCCCTTTAAAGGACAGACACTTGCATTAGGGAGAGTTTTCTGATAACCAAAAGCGTTTGCAGCTACTCCCAATACAGTAAGTTTTAGCTCTTTCAGCTCTCTTCAAAGAGTCAATGTGGCACCTGCCTGATTTTCAACAGGGAGCATCAGAAACACTTTCAGTGGTGCATTATGCACTAGTTTCAATCCATTCCATCAGCATTTCTACCATCTGCTCCACATACTGCCCACATCAAATGCCTCTGCCAAGAGCAGTTTAATTAATACAGGAACCCTATACTGCATAAGATAGCAGTATAATCTGTATGTCACAGATAAAAGGTGTGGGGGGTGGACAAGAAGTGGAACTCAATTACAACAGCTGTGCATATTGAGCCTCCCTCTCTCAGCCTCAGTGTACCATATGTAAAATAAAAACTACAATGCTCCATTCTACAGTTTAATTGTCGGCATGAATGAAAACACCAGAACATATTTCGTGAACTGATTTTTGAAAATTTGCAAAGAAATCATATCAGTTATCTCTGAAGCTGAGCACCCTATATGATTGTATTGCAGATTTGGCCACACAAATTTCCAACCACTCTTACCCTGGCAGGATCAAGACAAGAAAGAAAAGCACCTGTGTGTGTCTATTTTTTTTCTGTTAATGGCAAATGGAGTAGTGAAAGAGAGAGCTGCAGGAGAACATTGCAATTGTTAGAGTGTTGAACTAAGATTTGGGAGACTCAGGTTCAAATCCCCACTCTATCATAGACGCTTGCTAGATGACGCTTACTAGATGAATCAAAAAGAGTCCAGTAACACCTTTAAGACTAACCAATTTTATTGTAGCATAAGCTTTCAAGAATCACAATTCTCTTCGTCAGATGCATGGAGGGCAAAAAGAAACTGGTCAGATATAGAGGAGGAGAGGGGAGGACGGAGTAGATGCAAACAGCTCCTTCTGATATGGAGATCAGTTTGCTTCTGTTGAGGAAATCAGTTACCTCTGATAATGAGATAACCATTCATAGTCCCTATTCAGTCCCAGCTTGACAGAGTCAAATTTACATATGAATTCCAATTCAGCAGCTTCCCGTAGGATTTTGTTTTTGAAAGGTTTCTGTTGAACTACAGTGACCTTTAAGTCTTTGATAGAATGTCCTGGTAGATTGAAGTGTTCTCCCACTGGTTTCTGGACGTTGCCATTTCTAATGTCAGATTTGTGTCCATTTATTCTTTTGCGTAGAGGTTGGCTGGTTTGTCCAATGTACAGAGCAGATGGACATTGTTGGCACATGAGGGCATATATCACATTGGAGTTTGAGCAGCTGTAAGAGCCAGAGACAGTGTGTAGTTGATGCCATTGGGTCCTGTAATTGTATTCCCTGGGTAGATATAAGGGCAGAGCTGGCATCTGGGTCTGTTGCAGGGCCTGTTACCTGTACTGGTGACTCTGCTAGCCGATTCATGATTGTAAGTGAGAAGTTGTTTAAGGTTGGGGTGCTGTCTGTAGGCAAGGAGAGGTCCTTGCCTACCTCTCCTTGCCTACAGACAGCCCCCCAACCTTAAACAACTTCTCACTTACAATCTCTGGCTCTTACAGCTGCTCATCCTCTACGCAAAAGAATAAATGGACTTATGCTACAATAAAATTGGTTAGTCTTAAAGGTGCTACTGGACTCTTTTTGATTTTGCTACTACAGACCAACATGGCTAACTCCTCTGCTTACTAGATGAGACAGTCTCAGCCTAACCTACTGTGATGGTTAGCACCTGGTTGTCACCACTTTTGTTGTACATTGTGACTGCTTTGGGCTGCCACTGATTTTTTCTGTAGCATAGCCCTGAGGTAGGGTTCTCAGTTGCCTGCCGGTGACAGGCAATCTCCCAACGATTTCCACCACTGCTTGCTGATTGCTGGCAATCGGTGGGAGATGGCAAAATGCCCAGCAATTGCCTGTCACTGGCAGGCAATCCGAGCAAGCACTCAGCAGGCACACTCCCATTAGGGTTCCCAGGTCCCTTTACTGTCCTAGCAGGAGGAAGGGGGACTCAGGCCTTACCTGGAGTTGACCCCGCATGTGTGCGCTCCCAGCAGGGCATGATGATGTCGCTTCTGGGAAGTGACGTCATCATGCTGACCATGGGTATGCTCCCATGCATTGTGTTGGGCAAATTCAGCCCCTTTGGGGCCAAAACTAACCCCAGCAAAGCATGGAAGCATTCCCATGGCTGGTGCGATGACATCACTTCAAGAAGTGACATTGTTGTGCCCCAATAGGGTTGCGCCCCACTGGGAGTGTACCCATTGCATGCTTTCCCAGGTTGCCTGCCAGGTGATTGCTGGGGGGTTGCCATGGGCAATGAGGCAAACCCTCAGGAGATTGCCCCCCACCAGCGGGCAACTGAGAAGCCAAGCTCCCAACGAGGTGCAATCACTATTTCCCCAAGTGATGTCATCGCGCTAGTGGTGGGTATGCTACTGCACTTTGCAGGGGCCAATTTTGGCCCCAAATGGGCTGAATTGGCTCCATGCAAAGCACAGGAGCACGCCCACTGCCAGCACAATGATGTCACTTCCCAGAAGTGATGTCATGGAGTCAGTGCTGGAAGCATGCGTGCACTTCAGAATCACCCCCAAGTAAGTGCCGAATTCCCCCCTCCTGCCAGGAGGGTATAAGGAGGACCTGGCAACCCTACCCTGGTGTGATGGGTGGGGGAGAAGGAGGGAGAACTCTGAGGTACAAGGCTCTCTGGACTGAATGCTGTCCGATTCCACTGCGCTCTGGACTCTACATTCTTTCTGTTTAAATTCTAGCCTCCACAATATCCTCAAAAGGGGGACACAAGTTTTTATTAAGTGAATGATAACATGCAGCTTTGTGTTTGCTAAAGGGCTTTATTTGTGACCCTAATAATGTGGTACTTGATTATAACATGGTACCATTTTGACTAGGCTTATCAGTTGCCTGCCAGTGGCGGGCAATATCCTGGGAGTTTGCTGGGTTGCCCGCCAGTCGCTGGTGACCGGTAGAGGTGGCAGATCCCCCACACGAGGAAGCCTTGGAGGGCAAGTCACATGTTCCCCACCTCCTGCTGGGAGGGGCTAGGGACCTGGGTACCCTAATTTTGACTGGACAGACAGTATAGAGATTGGACAGAACAACCGACAATTTATTTACAGAAAATAAGTTACAAATTATAGGTGTTGTGTGGAAGCACAAGTGTACAACTGTATCACACAACCCCACTGCTTAGAGGTTAGGCTTTTTCCCCACTGGGAGTTAACTGGTTGAACCTGAGCCTACACTGAAAACACAGAAGCTGAGGAGTAATTGTTGCCTTTTCCCCAGGCAGCTTCTCAGCATTCAAGGTTCCTTTGTACCTATTTAAACACAACTAACAAGCTTCTACTCAGGAACCAGGCAGCAGCTCTTTTAAACTCTCAGAGAACCTGGCCTCAGAATCAGAAGAGTTGGATTTTGGATGGGGCCTTTACAGGGTGCTTGTTTAATTCCTTAAAACAAGGTCCCTAAGTAGGGTCGCCAGTAGGGCTCCTAGGTTGCCTGCTGGTGGCAGCCAATCGCCAGGGGGTTTGCCATCTCCCACCAATCACCAGCAATCACCAGGCAACCAAGCAAACCCCCATAAGCCTAGTTGTTGGCCTCCGGGGCATGAAAGCGGGGTACAGTGTGTATGTGTGGGGGTGGGACCCGATGTGGAGACTTACTTCACGCACATTTTGGAAATGTCATAATTCCTAGAGCCATATGAAAGTGACAGGTCGCGCTGGGGCTAATTGCATAAAAATTTGCCCCCAATATAGCTTTTGGGGCTGATTTTTACCCAATCAGCTCCTGGTGTGACTCCGTGCTTCCACATCATGCTGAGAATGATGTCGTTCCTGGTGATGCTCTAGGGAGGTTCTTTCCCCATTCCTGTGCCTTTCTCCCTACCAGTCATGTGAGAGGTGGGGGCGGGGGCGGAGGCTGGGATCCGGGAATCCCCTGCCCCCACCAGAGGAATGGGATCCCTATTCCCACCGTGCCATGACCTAAGAGCCTAACGGAAAAAAAACAAAGAAAAAGCCTAACTCAGCTTACATTCTTATCTACAGCTACAAAACACCCTTTCAAATAAAATATGTCACTTCTCTCCTTTTTAAAGCTGAGGTGGCTCACTCCCACCTCCCAGCCAGTGAAGTTCCAGGGCCAGTCTCTGTGGCTTGCTTCAGGGCAGATGCCCCAACATTAGCTCAGAGCCTTGGAGGTAAATGGAACTTTGGGGTTGATTGCCACACCTACTTCACAGGATTGTTGTTAGGATACAATGGCAGAGAGGAGAACAACGTAAACCATTTGGGGTCCCCAGTAGTGAGAAAGATGGCTTATATATGAGGCAAGCAAGCAAGTAAATAAATAAATGGCCTGCCTAGGCTAAGTAAGTTGCAGGAAGTATCCTGATCCAACATTAGTCACATTGATGTAGTGGCCTGGGATAGAGATATACATCTATATCAATAGACACATCTAGCCAATTTAATGGGACCCACAAGGAAATCATAAAGAAATTAAAGCAGCACATCTCACGGGTATCAAGCTTAAGCTGTACTCACTCTCAGCCTAACCTTCCTCACAGGGTTGTTGTGAGGATAAAATGGAGAAGAAAACCAATGTAATCGTTTTTGGGTCTTCCTTAGGAAGGAAGATGGAGTATAAATAAATAAAATAAAATTTAAAATCTGCTGTGCAATTTTAAACTACTTTGAATATTCATAAAAAGCACATATTCCCCAAGTGCTTCAGAGAGCTGCTTGCAATCTGTATGTTTGCACATCACTGCAGTAATTAAAGATTAAATATCCATCTACAAAACTAACGATAAATCCTACTAATATGGACCCAAATTCCACTTAGTTTGGCATTCTTTTACCATTAGTGTTCAGCTAAATGTCTCAGGAACTCTACACGCATAGTGCTCGCTACCCTGCCTGTTACGTCTATGAATTCTCTTGGATGGCCTGAACATTTCACATTTCTGTAGAGGCTTGCGCATGTCTGCCAGAATGCCAGTATATGTAGTGGCTAGAGTATGGCTTGAAAAAGAAAGGATGTATTAAATACCAGAGGTCAGAAAGGAATATGTTTATAATGCACAATAGCACAATGATATATTTACAAATTTATTAAAACATCAAACTATAGTAAGATATATACAATGAGGAACTAACAAACTACAAAGACATGCAAAAACAAAATTACTGTTCAGAACATATACAGTGAAGAACTGACAAGCTACAAAAAACATATAGCAAGACAGGGATGCTGGCTAGTGGCTACATTTCTGTTTCGACGTGTAAATCTTCCTCAGTCATAAGCAACCTTGTGCAAGTAATTTTGAAGATAAAAATTCAAAAACTAATAGGTGGTATACAGTAACTTTAAAAGATCAGTGTCCTGGCTTCAATCTTCATCAGTCATGAATGACCTTACACTTGTAGGAAGCCTGTTATAAACATTTGTAGATAGGCAAGTATGGCTTTCATATAGAAAACCAAAATTAAAATCCTGCATAGCCGTTATGCTTGCTTGAAGTCCCTGGAAAAGTCAGTAGGTCTCAACCTAGCCTACCTCACAGGGTTTTTATGAATATAAAGTAGACGAAGGCTAGGATATAAATGTAAGAAATGAATATATGTCACTCTATTTTTCAGCCTAGGATACAAATGTTTATTTAAAGCTGCCAAAAACTGGAACTAGAGCTTTCTTTGACTTTCAAAAATGAATGATTTATCTAATACACTGTGAAATGCCTATATGAACATATTTCTACTTTGAATATTTTTCATTAAACATATTGCTCATTCAGAGTATTACTTTGCAATATTTATTCATTTTCTTTCCCCTTCCAGATTTTTCCTCATTACATCTCATTGCTATTTCTCCAGGGAGGAAAATATATGCATGAGGGAAAGGGAAATATATAGATTAAATAGGTTTACTGGTCTCAAAAGAGCCCCATGGCACAGAGTGGTAAGCTGCAGTACTGCAGCCCAAGCTCTGCTCACAACCTGAGTTCGATCCTGGCAGAAGCCGGGTTCAGGTAGCCAGCTCAAGGTTGACTCAGCCTTCCATCCTTCCAAGGTCAGTAAAATGAGTACCCAGTTTCCTGGGGGTAAAGTGTAGATGACTGGGGAAGGCAATGGCAAACCACCCTGTAACAAAAAGTCTGCCAAGAAAACGTCATGATGTGACGTTCCCCTATGAGTCAGTAATGACTTGGTGCTTGCACAGGGGACTAACTTTACCTTACTGGTCTCAAGTCACTCAGGGATTTTATGCCAGGATAGGTCCCAAGTTTCATCCTCTAATTTGGTCATGTAATGTCCCAACAACAACAACAACCACCACCAATGATGGTGGTGGTGGTGGTGATGATGATGATACCTCAATTCTAAATCAGTATTAAGTTGCTGTGTTCTTATGATAGCTTTAAATGGAGATTAGACAGATTCCTAGATGATAGGTCCATCAATGGAGGCTAGTCATGGTGCATGAAGGGACTCTCCATACTTGAAGACAGTACACCTCTGAATCCCAGAAGTAGGAAGCAACATTGGGGAAGGCCTTTGCTTCTGTACTCTATTTGTTGGCCCTGCGGGGCAACTTACTGGCCACTGTGTGAAACAGAAATCTGGACTAGATGGACCACAGGACTGATCCAGCAAGGTTCTTCTATGTGCATCTGGAATCACAAGATTGCAAGCTACACAGAAAGCAAAGCTACAGATGTAAATTTCTGCAATTCAGCTTTGATTTTTTTTCATAGAAAAGATTTGTAGCCCTCATAGTTATGGAGGAAAAAAATTGACAGTGCACAGGCAGTCTTTGTAAAACATAAGAAACAAAAGTTTTCTCTCCCTCCCCAAGGCTTGCTCACTGAGGTTAATTAGAACAGTTCAGCACCGAAGCCCCGTAAATAGCTTTGGGAGCTGAAGTGCCAAATGTCAGCTAAGTGAAAAGCAATGACTGACAACAATTGTTCCCTTGATCTTTGGATTATTATCTTATTAAAATAACAAAACCACATCAGTGATTACTTCTTAAAGCCCTGTCTTAAAGCATTTTAAAAGATTTGCGTAATGCCTGGGAAACACATCTAAGTAATGCCTAAGGTTTATGTAGTCTACTCCCTAATAAAGTCAATCATCTTAGTCCTGTAACGTCAGAACCAACCTGCATAGGCCCCCAGTCCTCCTTGTAGCAGTATAGGGTTTGATGACAGGGAGTTCCCTTTACAAAAAAGGCTAAATGAGATAATTTGCCACTGGTGAATGTGCATACTGCAGTAGAATACTGAACAGGGCAGCCTTTCAGCACTGGCCACTGATGCACTATGCCTATGTGCAAACAGCAATTGATTGTTCTGGTGAAAATGATTATCCATATACATAATGCCCCTGGCCGAAAGCACATGAAGAAGTTCTCTGCCTGCATGCGTTAACAGTGGTCCTCACTCAGAGCCTTGCTACAAGTGACATTTTACACGTGAAGGATAAAGGATCATTTTCGCAAGTCTTTCTGGGAATTGAAGTTCCTCTCCCCCACCGCTTTTCCTTCTGTTCCTTCCCCTCGCTGCCTGAAGAGACAGAGAGAGCCTAGGGTAACATCAGCTTTTGCAAATCGTCTTGCTGTTGGGGGGGGGGGGAATGCTCTGGAGAAAGCTGAGAAAGTTGCAGCTGCCTGCCCCAAAGATCATTGAGAGCAGGCTTGTGACTGGAGGAACGATTTGCAAAAGTTGCTGTTGCCACAGGCTTTCTCTCGCCGCGAGGGGAAGGAACAAAAGGAAAAGCGGTGGGGGAGAGGAACTTCAGTTCCCAGAAAGACTTGCGAAAATGATCCTTTATCCTTCACGTGTAAAATGTCACTTGTAGCAAGGCTCTCAGTCCACTTACAGAGAACCACATTCTTTATCATCAGCAATCAAAAGAACCGCATGACTATGACATGCACTGTTCCACCAAACACACAGATATAAGATAACTATTAAGTATGTAACTATAACTTTCTAAATTACCAAAGTATCTCTGCATATGTAGGGCTGTCTCTCTCCACCACGATTGAACCTTAGCCAGCCTTTGTGCAAGATTCGAGTCCAGTAGCGCCTTAAAGACCAACAAGATTTCCAGGGTATAAGCCTTCAAGAGCCAAAGCTCGCTTCTTCAGATACCTTCTTTTGAAAAGCTTAGGCCCTAGAAATCTTGTTGGTCTTTATGGTGCTACTGGACTCGAATCTTGCTTTTTTTCTGCAACCCGACACAGTTACCCACCTGAACCTTAGCCAGCCCTTACATACCTTGAGTGCCTTCTCCCTTTCTTCTCAGCATAAGGCACTGCAGGTCATGCGAGATAGATTGGCAAGGTGCCCAGAAGGAGAACTGGCTGGCAGTGGAGAAAAGGAAGTAAAGCTACCACCACCACAATATGGTCAGCTTGCCCTTTTCTTGGGTGGCTGTTGTGATGGTTTTCCTCTCTCTTCCCCACAGTGTCTGAAGAAGGGAGCTTTGACTCTCAAAAGCTTACATCCTGAAAATCCTGTTGGCCTGTAAGGTGCCCCTGGACTCAAATCTTGCTATTCTACTGCAGACCAACACAGCTACCCACCTAAAACTTCCCTACGGTCCGTTTGCTATCCTCCCAGCAGTTGCCTCTGGTATGAGAGCACAGAGATTGCAGAGAAGGGATGGTGGAGAGGAAAGTCCATTTACCTTTTACCTTTGAAAGAAGGCCCACAATTTAAGGAGGCTCACAGCTTCTCTATCCTCCAGACCTTCCAGCAGTAGCTGTCTTAAGATGAAAACCACTTGCCAACCATAAGCACTATGGGGCAATGACCTTGACCAGTTTTCTGGAACAGAACAGGGGGAAAGTGGCATGCTGGGTAAGAGCCAGAGGTAGCATGTCAAAGAGCCACATGTGAGTCTGAATATCACTGTGTTAAAAGGAACTATGTGATGATATTTCTTTATTATGTCTCCTTTCCACTTACTTAAATTTAACTCTCCTGGTATAACAGGATTAAAATCAAGCCCCAAATTAAAGCATGATACGGACAAGGCAGTGCCTCCTAGGGTATTTGCTATCTATTCTACAAACAGGCTAGCTAGTGAAATCCAGCAAAAACAATGGAAACATAGGCACCATAAATGGCATAAGGAATATAAACACTGAAGGGAGATTTGCTGTTCAAGTGAAGTGTGCAAGCATGACACCAAGTGATCAGAGAAGCTTGAGGGTGAAAATTCAAAGCCACTTTCCTCTTTAGTGGATGCAAGCAACCCATTTGTGTGTGCAGTCTTTCTTAACCGTTGTATTTTTATTGGCAAAAAAGTATATATGCAAATGCCTCTTTATGCATGATCTAATAGTGGTAAACACACACAGGGTTGGATATACAGCCGTATCCTGCTTCATTTATGTGCAAAAAAGGCAGTATTCCCATTTATGAATTCATAAATAGGCACATTATCATTTCAAGATGTGCTTGTTTTTTTAAACAATAGTAAGCTGTAGGCTGTTCAAAAGCTCTCTCCGCAAGCCAACCCCCTTTCTTGATCTTCCACCAAAATAAGACAATGGTCACAACATCTTGCAGGTTCTCTGTTATCTGAATGGTCATTCCTGGTCATGTGATACTCCAGCTGAAGCTGTTGTGCTGGAATTCATATGCAGATTTGACACTATCAGAATTCTGCTCAGTGGCTGGTAGGGATGTACATTTGTTAATGGATAATGAATGGGCATAATTCTAAAGTGAATCCAGACAAGATGGCAGTGATGCAGAAACAGATTCTTTATCGGCCTCGGAGTGTGTCCCTTTGAGGTTAGTGGACTCAATTCATAGCCTCAGGATATTCCTAGGCCTTGAGTTGAGGTTGAAGAAGCAAGTTGGTGTCACTAGGAACGTCTTTTTTCAGTTACATCTGGCTTGGCTATTGAGCTCCTCACTTAGTTCTAGCCGATCCAACCACACTGACCTAAACTACTATAACCTAGAGGCTAGACTGCTGCAATGTGCTCTGTGTTGGGCTGCCCTTGAAGAAACTTCAATTAGTACGAAATGCAGCAACCTGGTTGTTAACTGGACAGGTAGGTCCAGTTATATTACAAAAAATGTAGAACATCTACATTGGCTGCCAGTTTGTTTCTGCTTTCTATTCAAGATGCTGCTTTTGACATTTAAAGCTCTTTACAGCCTAGGAGCCACATACTTGCTGAACTGCCTCTCCAAGTGAGAGCCCACAAAGAAACACAACTCCTCCCAACAAGCCTGCCTTACTAGCCCTTTGATTAAGAAGAACAGATCTGTGTCAGCACAAACTGTTGTTTTAGCTGTAGGCTATGTTTTAAACTATTTGTTTTGTTGGAACTGCTTTGAGCAGAATGGAAAAGTAGTGTAGAAATATAAATAAATAACGGAACTAATACTAATACTAATATGTGCTCATTTGTTCTTGTTTCCCTGGTGCTTCTGACTGCATCCTGCCAGGAAGTGGCAGCAGAGGCATTAGGGCTGCTTCAGCAGTAGCAATCATATGGTGAACACGTTGTTAACACATGGCACACTTAGGCTGCTCTTACAATGGTCATTCAGTTGCTGCTTGTACTGCCAAAATAACCCTGATGCCTCATCTACTACCTCTTCCTGTCAAGAGATACTCTCCTAGGAAAAGATAAACTGTCAAAGAGTGGCAGATCTCTCTGCACTCCCCTTTCTTATTTGCTGTAATTCTGGTTTTTTCAGCATACCATAGGAACCAGGAAAGAAAAGAGCCTATGACAGTGTGATAAAATTAGTGGTGATTGGCTACAGTTGCCAGGGGATTTACCTGGCATGCCCCGGGAGCTTCAGAGACAGGGCAAGGGGCAGAAATGATATTGTATGAAGTATTACCATAGAGTTTTGTGGGAAGTCCAGAGTGTTGCTGCCATCATATCTGGGTTTTCACTCAGAAGGGACATCAACACATTGTGCAATGTCACTTCTGACACACACACCCATAGCTCCCGCTGGTCCAAACACAAGGGCCTGTGGAAGGGGCTATCTGCCAGAAGGTTTCCCACCCAAAGGAAGCAGATGGTAAGCCTGCTCCCGGCTATGGAAACTTTCACATGGCTGGACGTAACATTGTGTGGCTGCCACAGTATATAGTTGCCAACATTGTCATTAGTGAACCAGCATGCTTAGCAGCCAAAGGAAAGGCAGCAGAAAAAACATTTGAATGTAGAGGGTAAATCATATAAATAAAATATAAATAAAACAAGCAATAAGGTGCATGTTTAATCTATGGGAATTCCTGAAGCCATTGGTTTATCCAGGGTCATTTCCACACGTCCTGGCATAGAGCTAAAGAAACGCAACAAGGGCATCTTCCTGGTGCAATTTCTGATGTCATCATCCCACGATCCCGTTTTTTTGGCGCAATGACATCAGAAATCGTGCCAGGAAGATGCGCTCATTGCGTTTGTTTAGTACTATGCCGGGACGTGTGGAAACAACCCAGTTCTCTGCTCCAGCCAAGCGCAGAGGCTGTCCAGGGGCTCCAGGCAAGGAAGTCTTTTGCAAGGCCCTGTCCTTGAAATCCTTTTAACGTAAAGTGCAGGAGACTGAAGCCAGGACTTCCTATGTGCAAAAATATGTGCTCTAGAACTACTAAATGATGACCTTTTATCAGGGGAAGCACAATAAAGAATGCATACTGTGAGACTGAGCGCCTCAGACTTGTTTATGAGCAGCAAATTTAGAGTTAGCTCTCTCTATTATTCAGTCACACATATTGGCGACATGCTTTTCTATATGAAAAGAATATGTGAAAATGGAAGCCTAATAAAACAATTGCACAATACTGTGATAGCTAGATCTACTGTACTTGACTTCATTCACTTAATATAAGAGCACAGCCAGCAGAGAGGGAAAGAAAGAGAAATGGCAGTTATGGTAAATTGCTGGGTCTAGCATTAGCTAGAGGATTGGTGCAGCGAAAAAAACCCCTCTGTTCTGTTAAAGCAAAGTAGCAGGGATTACTGGCTGTTACGGGTGGCTCTGCACCTTATTGATTTCTCGCAGAACAAGGCCAGCCTATACTTTTCAAAAAATCTTCTCTTACAACTTCTGTGAAATCAAGTTGACAGCTCTTTTTATTTTTCAAGAGAGGCATGTTCAAGCTTATCTAAGTGGATATATTCACGGAGACATTGCAAAATCTCTCCAGGGTTGTGTTTGGATGCCAATTCAGTCGTCTCTTGAAGATTTTGAAAACAAGATCTCTATACATCAGCTTCAAGTTTCCCAGCTGCAAAGAGAAAGGATCCTCAAGTAGACCCAGAGGCCTGGCTTCTCCCAGCATTTTTAAAATGCTAATATCAGACACATGGAGGCCGGGTTTAGAGACTGGACCTGTGGAAGACAAGATTTAATTCTTTCTCCTTGTACAGTTTTGCTAATTTAAACAACTCACACCACCACACTAGTTAGCCATAATTGGGAGGGGGTGGTGTCTTTTTAGAACTGCTTTTTGCAGCAAAACTGAAGGGGGGAAAGTAATTAAACTCACCCCTCCCCCAAGTTCAACCTCTACCAAAATAAGAGGAAATGAATGATAATTCATTTGTCATTCAGGGGCGTGCACTCCTGAGGTGCTTGCCAGAGGCGGGCAAGCTCCGGGAGTTTGCCCCCTTCCGCTGATCACTGGGCAATCGGCGGACGAGGGAACAAATCTCCGGGAGTTTGCCCGCCACTGGCGGGCACCTGGGAACCCTAACTACAGACCAACATGGCTACCTACCTGGACATTTCCTTACTTATAAACTAGAGGAAGCAAAAGAGGGAAGAAGCTGAAAGCTGCTTTATACATGCCACAGAACAAGCAGGTAGACCCTTGAAGGGACAGAATGGGCTGTACCACTCCAAACTGTCGCTGGGGAGTGCCACATTTGTGTAAGACCTTGGTGCTAACAAAAAGATTGGCATATCAGAGAGGAAAGTTCTAGTCTAGCTCTTTGCCTGTGGTGCTAGCTTTTCATATGCAGGAAATTATTAATGGAGAGGAACTTCAGAACATTTAATCCTTCACTTATAGTGCGAAGTAGCATAATCCAACACATCTCCCTTAGCACTGGGCCATCTCATTTGGTGGCAGGTGTAGACCACACCTCAGCTAACAGTTTTCAAGTGCAGATGTGGCAGGCGGCTGCCATGTGCCAGCTTTTATTTTAACTGTAAAAACAACACATAAGAGAGGGACACACAAGTGTGATGGCTGTATTTTTGCCCATTCTGAATGAAGAAAATTGGCTGAAGTAATATGTAGGGAAGAGAAGGGGTCGCACCCCTCTACCATGTGTTCCTTTTACTGTTAAATATCTCCACTCCTCACTTTATATGGGAACTAGCTTGATACCCGTGTTTCGCTACAGTATTTAACTACTTTAAATTCATTTATAATACTTTGGGGTATGTAACATTTTTGGTTTGTGGGTTTTTTAAAAGTTGTTTTTCTAGTATAATACCATAGTACCCACGCTTGACAAAGGTGTTTGAATAAAGCAAAGCATGTTGATGCTGAAAACTGATGAAGTGAATTTCAAAATGTAACATTTATTGAAGAGAGTTTAAAAGGAAAAGATTGTAGTACAATAAATAAAGAAAAATATGTACAACTGGGGTTTTTTTCTGCTGAAGGACCTCTTTGTAGACCACATTGGTGGTTTTCCCCTCAGGTGCTAGGATCACCAGGCTGCTGGGTGAGCTCACTCTGGAGCAGGCCACATAGAACTGCCCATGTGAGAAGCAATCCTTCCTCAAGTCAATTTTTGCCACCTTCAGTGTATGCCCCTGGGACTTGTTGATTGTCATAGCAAAGCAGGCCTCGAGGGGGAACTGCAGTCTCTTAAATTCAAAGGAGTTCTGTGATGGTATGAGTGGTATGCGTGGTATGAACCCCAACCCCTCCCCCTCCCCAAGCAGTGCCGGTGAACAATGTGGCCTCAATGACATTCCTGTGGAGGGTTTTCACTCACAGTCGGTGCCATTGCAGAGCTTGGGTGGGTTTTGGTTCTGGAGGAACATCGCTGGAGCCCCCACTTAGAGGAGAAGCTTGTGGACTGGGAAGCCAGGAGGGTTGAGTATGTTGAGGAACTCCACAGGGTAATGTACTGTGACATCCATTTGCACCACTGAGTCCACAGATCTGTACTCCATTTGTGACCCTTCGAGAGAGTTAAGTAGTGTTTCATTAATGATGGCAGTTTTGCACAATGTCTGCGAGGAGGCTTCTTGGGGGCAGTAAGAGGTGATGGCTGTCAGAGCTGTGAGGTGGAGTTGGACCAAGGGAAGGGTGGTGTGGTGGGCACTTCGGCAGGTTCATGTGAGAGGTTTGCATCGAAATCGCCCCTAGAAAGGTCGTGCACCATCTCCCCATGAACATTTAAAAACTCAGTTGCCATACTGACTTTTACATAAAATTCCTATTCAGGAGTCTTGTACCGTCTTTCTTCAACTCTCTGAAGTTTCCTTTACCTGATTTTTACCTCAGATCACAGAATTCCAGAGCTGACCAATCAGAGACAGGGAGGTGCAAGCAGGCAGGAGCCTGCCAGACACACAGGAAAGCCAGGTCCCACAGGGAGATTAGAAACCCTCATGAACTTTTAGGGGAAG
This sequence comes from Eublepharis macularius, assembly GCF_028583425.1. NCBI lineage: Eukaryota > Metazoa > Chordata > Lepidosauria > Squamata > Eublepharidae > Eublepharis > Eublepharis macularius. Next base: position 39,534,200 of record NC_072800.1, read on the forward strand.
ACTGGGAGGACACGATCAATGATTCCCAATAGCTACTACATACTGTTTAGAATGTGGGAGGTGAGGACCAATCAGGCCGCATACGCAAATGACCTTGAAAGGCTGGCCCAATGAGGGAAGAGTGGCTGAGCTGGCAGTGGGTGGGGTCGCAAGTAGGCAGCAGCCTGCCAGCCACACAGGGAAGCTGTATTCCTTTGGGGAAACACATTTTACCTCTTTAGGGGACAAATTTCTTAAAATCCCTTCTTAGTGGGTTTTTACATCATGAAAGGAATGTTCTCACCAAATTTCAAGTTTCTAGGTCCAGGGGTTTGGGCTGGGCATTGATGAGTCAGTCAGAATACGTGTCTTTATATATATATAGGCTAGCTTGATACCCGTGCTTTGCTACGGTGTTTAACTACGTTAAATCCAGTTATCATACTCATGGGTATGTAACATTTTTTGGTTTGTGTGGGTTTTTTTAGTTGGTTTTGTAGTATAATAGCATAGTACCTGGTTGTTCCTAATGTAGTTCAACCTCTCAGTCTCTATTTTGGCATACATGTCAATTAAAAATTGACTGAAGAGGGAGCGGGAGTACTCCGTATGATGTGTTGAAATGACCTACATGAGCATCAGTGTGTTTTTTATCTGCATAGATAACGACTTCAAATTTCTTGCAGGTTGGAGGTACCATGTCCAGGGTGGTCTTCAGGTCCTTTATGTAGCTGTTGATGTCATGTAGCATCCTCTGCAGTTGTTTGACCAATTCCTGTTTGACATCAGTCAAGTTGCTGCACCTCAAGCACGATTCCTTTTTGCCCTCGCCTACTAAATAGATTTGCAGGAATTGGGCTTCCTGTGGAGGTGTGGCCAGCAGACTTCTGACCAAGTGATACACCTGTCCCTGAACTTTGAACATTGGCATGAAGCTGTCTCGTAGTAGTTGCTTGGCCCTGAATGATATCATGTTGAAGCAGCCATTATACTTCCATACACGGTCTCTGAAATGGACATGGTCAGGGTGGCTGCCTATTACCAGGCTGGAGAGAGGCTGGGGCAGAGGTTTGAAGGGTGGGGGCTGCACCTTGCCATTGCTGCAACACATGCTGAGGGCCTCCTCCTTCCACTTGAGGGCTTTGCAGTCCTTGCATTTGTGGGTCATGATACCCAGAGATAAAGTGCTGTCTGCCTCATAAGCCTCATCAGGATCATATGCCATGCCTGAGTGAGCCTTGATCTTCCATGGAAGTGAGCACCTCTATACTCATCTTCCAGGATTGCTTTGCTCATAGAGAGACTCTGCCACTCTGTGCACCTCAGAGTGATCTTGCTGGTACTTGGCCACCACTGCTCGGTGCATCACAGGAGTATGATGTGCATATTTTTTGCCGCATCTCTACGTTGCTCCCACAGCTGACCAGTCAGAGAGGGGGGGGGGTGCAAGCAGGCAGTCCCCACAGTAGGGTTGCCAGGTCCAGGTTGGGAAATTCCTGGAGATTTTGGGGTTGGAGCCTGGATAGTGTAGGGTTTGGGGAGGGGAGGGGCCTTAGAATGGTATAATACCATAGAGTCCACTCTCCAAAGCAGCCATTTTCTCCAGGGGAACTGATCTCTGTCACCTGGAGATCAGTTGTAATTCCGGGAGATCTCCAGCCACCCCCTGGAGGCTGGCAACCCTACACCACAGGGAGATTGGCAACCCTTTTAGGGGAAGATTGGGAGGTGCATTTTACCTCAGGACACATTCAGTGACTCCCTTAGCAACTGTTTAGAATGTTGGGCTGAGCCAACAATCAGGCAAATATCCTTGAAAGGCCAGCCCAATCAGGGAAGAGTGGCTGAGCTGGCAGTTGGGAGTGGGGAGGAAGCAACCTGCAGCCTGCCAGCCACTCAGGGAAGCTGTATCCCTAAGGGGAAACACATTTTACCCCTTTTTACCCCCTTAGGGGGAGAATTTCTTTAAATCTCTTCTTAGTAAGCCTCTACATCACAAAAGGAACGTTCTCCCCAAATTTGACATTTCTAGGTTCAGGGGTTTGGGCTGGGTGTTGATGAGTCAGTTAGGACACTTGTCTTTATGTATATAGATAGAGCAAACATGTAACACCTCTGCAACTATTGTGCCCTTAATCACTTCATGCAGGTTTTTTTTTAAAAAATCTCTTGTTAATTTACAACCTCTCTGTCTTTTATACCATTTATGGGTAAAAATGAATGACCTGTTGGATTCCGTCAATGAATACATTTCTGTATGGTGAATAATATTGAGGGGCACTAACTGACAATCAGTTAGGGGAATGTGCTTCTGAGGGCAGGGAAATGTGCTTCTGAAAATGAATCCCAAAGCTTCTGGAAAATTTCCACAAGGAAACTGAAAAGCAGAATGCTTTGAGACCATACTGCTTATTGTGAAAAATCACTTCATCTACTGCTGATTAAGAAATCAACTGTAAAGGATGTAACAGCGAAAGATTATGGCGAGTTTGAGCCTTAAAAGATGCGAAAATGGATGAAGAGAAGCTTCTTAGGGAATTTGTATGGGAGGCCTTCATAGAAGGATAAGTATGAAATATTGTAGCTGTGTGCCAGCTATTTGATAAACAAACAATTATTCATTAACCGCTATACCTAAGAGATGAGGATTATCAGAAATTTATGGCTAAAGTAATTCCATTCCTTTTAGGTTTGGCAATGACTCATTTTTTGTTGTTGTTAATGTGGAGGCGTCTACATGTTCCATCTACCTTGCAATAAAATTGATCACTTACATGTTTGTGCTTCTTCTGTTTTCAAAGGAACAATTCTCAGAGGGCATGTGGAATGTTTCCAAGGGCAACCAGCTGAGACAAAGACTATAGTCTGTGGACAAAATCTAAGTGGACTTGGAGTATTTTTTTCCTGCATTCTAAGAGTCTATTTGTCGACTAATGATGGAAATTCATAGTGGTGTTTCATTTTTGTAAATGGCCTGAGAGACACTGGTGAATCACAATATAATAGATGCCAGCCTTCAGCTTGGCTTCCACAGCCAAGAAGAAGGCCTCAGGCTTTATGCTTCTCGTGGAGGCTGCCTTCCTCAAGAGCTGTAGCACTAAATGAAGAAAATAACTTTCCTGTTCAGCATACACAGGTGAAGGAAAGAAAAACATAAGCATTTAGATATTTATTAGTCTGTGGAATACTTCTTTCCGATAAATAGGGTATCCTTTAAGCAGAGATGGATCTCCAAGAATGTCTGCCATTCTTGCCATTGTTTGGTATGCAGAAGGTTCCAGGTTCAGTCCCTGGATGCCTGAGTAGAAAATACTGACCCTGATGGAACAAGATCCAGTTCAGTATAAGGCAGCTTCATGAGATTATGTGTTAATAAACAATCAAACCCCTTGCCGATTTTCAGTGGAATACCAGGAGTTAAGATTTGAGCTCCAGTGTAGTCAATAGAATGATGGTTTAGGATCTGGGAGACCCAGGTTTGAACTCCCATAGAAGTTTGCTGGGTGGCCCTGAATCAGTCACACATTCTTAGCCTAACCTACCTCACAGGGTTGTTCTGAGCATAAAATGGAGGAAAGTGGAATATTGTGAGCCAATTTGAGTGCCCAGATGTGAGAAAGATGGGCTATACATGAAGTCAGTCAGTCAGTCAGTAAGGAAGGGGACTGCCCAGGCTAAATAAATTGTACCAAGAATCCTGATTCAGCGTTAGTCACATTCACGTAGCGGCCAGGGGATGGTGATGTACATGCATATCAATAGACACATCCAGACATTTCAGTGGGACCCAGAAGGAAATTATAATGTGCATAAAGTAGCACATCTAATGTGTACCTTCACCAGCTTCAGCTGTACTCACAGAAGTCTTCATCACTGAACTGGGACAGCAGCGTTTAAGAATGCCATCTTGTCCATCAGAGATTTTTTAAATGCTAAATGAAACTGTTTTGAATCATTTTTAAACCATTGCCCCTCATTATTTTTAGTAGCACTGAGAAGGCCTTTGTTTCTTTGGGATACATGAAGCCTATCATCATGGTATAAGGAAAAGATGATGCTGGGCTCCCCTGGGGGCAGAAAAACATCATAACAGACTTGTTTCTGTACCTCTAGTTTTCAGGTAATTGCTCTGTACTGGGTGCATGAACCCTAGTAAAAGGCAATCTCCTGCTAGGATCCAAACATGGATAAAATGGATTGTGTCCAGTCTTTGAATAACTCTCCTACTGGTACTAGCATTGCTAGAAAGTGATTGGGAAATCACAGCTGAAATCACAAGCTGAAGCATTACCTGCTGAGTGAAACGATTGAAATTTAAGTGGCTAATGTCCCACAGTGCAACCTATGTGTATGTTTATTCAGAAATGTCTCTCTGCATTCAATGGGACATACACCCAAGCAAGCATCATAGGACTGTAAGTACTAATCACTCAACTTTACCTTGGGAAGCAGCTCTTTCTTTCACCCGTTTCTTATTTCTTGTTTTAAAATCCTTAGTAGGACTTCATTCAGTCACCCATGATTACTTATTTCTTTTGCTTGTTTCATTAGATTTTTTTTTAATTATTGAAAGCTCTTAGGAAAGCCAAATAATTTCTAATACCTTTTATATACAGTAGTTGTTAAGAAAAATGTACCATTACCAAGATATCTGATCTTACTCATGTCTATTTTCCCAATTTTTTTCCTGAATATATCCATTCTTCAGAATTTTTCCTTACATTTTAAGATGATGCTTGGCCATAGTCACCCATCCTTGTAAACATATTACCCTCACATCTACCATGACTGACTTCCTGGTCTTAGTTAGATATCCTGGATAAGGAAATATGTTCAGTTTTTATTACTTTCCTGTGAAGAGTTACACGATGAGAGGAATTGCAGATCAACACATACAAAGACACTCTGTGCATTTCCCCTATGCTTCCCTCTGAAAGTGCAAGAGACAGTATCAAGCATATGCTACCATTATTCTAATAAGTCTTGGTTTGCATATTGGATAGGTGAGATGATTACCTATCCAATACGCTATCCAATACTATCCAATATGCTCCACCCAGTTCTTTGACATTCTTCCATTTCCAACCATCCCAGCTTACACCAAATACCTAACAGTTCCTCACGGTTGTAGAGCATTCATGCTCGCATGCCTCAGCACTGCCCCCTCTGCAGTTCTATATGGGAGATACTGCAACTTGCCTTATTCCGATAGACTTTGCCATTGTAACTCAAAAAAGGTTGATTCCCTGTCCCATATGGTTTGGAATGCCCCTATTAGAATTTTTATCATGACTTGGGGATTATCTCTATTTTAAATAAACTACCTCCCACTATATCTAAAGATAATATGGTCCCCTATCTGCTGGCAGATAGAGATCCAAGGACTATGCTGGCTTTGGTCAAGTACCTCTCCACCATATTTTCCTTAAAGAAATAAAGACTCCTTATCCTTATGAGTAGGTTATGATTCTGACTGAATTTTCTTAAATCACCAAAAGGGAAAAAAGGGGGGGGGACTTGAACCCAAAGAGAACTGGATAACCAAAAAGTTGAAAGAACAACAGAAAAAATTTATACAAACAAGTGTCAAGACTACAGATAGGCACGAACAGCAATACGGACAAAAAAAGCCACGAACAGCCCAATCCGCTGTTAGCAAACAAGCTGTTTGTGAGGCCCCATTCTAAATGAGCAGGTGGTCATTGCAAGCCTCGTTCATTGCTGTTCATCTTGCTGTTCGTCAAGCCAGACAGTCTGGCACCTGTAATCAATTCCCTTGGCAACTTAGGCAGGGATTGCCTGAAATCTGTCTGAACTCCTGCTGTTGCCCTGGAAACCCCAATCTAAGCCCAATTTAGCTTGATAGGCAGGTCTTCCTTTCAAGTGTGGAGCTCCACATTTGTTACAAGAGAGCAAAGATCAGGGGGGAGGGGGGCTCCAAGCTCTGACTTTGCAGACATTGGAGAGGGAGAGAGACAGCTGCTGTGGGCATTTTGATAGAGAGAGTGCATTGGAGCTTGCATTTTCTTTGTGAGTGGTGGAATAGGGATCTACCCCTTCAAGTTCCAGGGCTGCTGCCAAGCTCTGGACCAAGCGATTATTTATTATTGGTACCTTTCCTGTTGCCTGCTCAGGTAAGGTTTCTGGGAGTGGTGCAGTAGGGATCTTGACTTATATGATGGCTGGAGGAGAGCCTGCTGGCCCCTACGAACAGCCAACCACGAACATGTTCATGAATAGGGCCATGTTCGTGGTTGTTTGTGAGTCCCTGTTTGTGGATGGCAACAAACAACAAACATCATGTTCTTTTTTTTTCTGTTTGTGCCCATCTCTAGTCAAGATGCCAAAAAACAAAAAAAGTATCAAAATCCTTAATAAAATCCCAAGAATTAAAACTGTATGATTAAAACAATATCACTCTGATTCCATATATATAAATACCTTCCCCTAGTGTAGAAGTTCTTGATCAATTGCACCCATATACATAGGGGTGTCATACATTTACAGGCATCTTTAAAATGATCAGGTACTGTTACACACATCATTATATGCACATAACCAAATGCGTTTCAGCCTCAGTGGACTTTGTTTTCTTAAATCACTTCATGAAGACTTAGAAACAATATTTTTTATTATATATATAAACATATATAAAAACATATTACAAGAAATAGCAAATTACCAAGTATTAAAATGTATAGGAATGCTTTATCTAAAAAACAGAAGTAAATAATCTAGTTAGAAAGTTTCAGCACTTCTTAAAATCTCTACACCCAAGTTTAATTGCTCTATTTGCAATCTGATTTTTGGAGGTTGAGCAATTTGCTTAAAGACAGAAAATCTGTGTGTGTGTGTGTGTGTGTGTGTGTGTGTGTGTGTGTGTGTGTGTGTGTGTCAGAAAAATAATATCCAGAAGTACATGACTTTGCTATTAAATTTCACTAACATCGATAGCAGAGTTAATATGTTTTATCATTGTATTTGACCATGCCAAACAAAACTGTTAAAAAGAATCTAACTTTGAACCAACTATATTGTCAAACCACTGTTAAGGATCTCTTGCTATATGTGAAAAAGGATGCACTCTATAGCTGTAAATAGTATAATAGGTTCTCTCTTATCAGCGCTACAAGCTGTCTTGGAATTCAGCCATTAAAGAATCTATTTCCTTAAACCTGTCTGTTATGCTCTCAATGCACTCTCCAGCCTTGAAAGCTTTCCCATCAATTATAATACAGTCCTCTTGGGTATTGATTTCCATTGGCCCTTTTTCAGTAAACTCTGTACAGCAGTGAGCTACCTGGAGGGGAAAAAATTCATATTAAAACACAAATGGGTAACAAAAGTTATTTGCCCCGATCTAGCAAGGGAAATCTGTATGCAGAAGCAGAGTTACATCTACATGGCTAATGTGAACATATATGTGCATCTGGACATATAGTTGGATACACATTACAGAATTAATCTGTGCCTCAGTCAATATACATCTACATGCAGACCTATTACTTCTTGCATAACAGTAATTACACACAGTTAGTGCTGGATCAGGGTGATTGTTTATTATTATTAGCTTTAGGGTCAATCAACAAGAAATTGGCATATATATAAAATATATGGGAAGAGAACCGTGGAATCACTGATAACACTTCATTCTACAGACATGCTGAGTTAATATAAAATGTATAAAATAATAAGTTGAATATTGTCTTTTAGAGTAGCTGACTAATAAAATGTGCGCAGCCTTATTTTGCTACACAGACTAGTGTCACACGGCTGCTATTATGGGAACAGATTTGGGTTGAAAATCTCAAGAATGTGTAAGAAAATACAGTTATCTGGTGGACGTATTGTCTAATGGTACTACAACATTATGTAGGGCCAGTGTGCTCATTGAGGCAGGTCCGGCCCCTGCCTCGAGTGCTGAGGCGCTGGAGGGGGCACTGGAGGGGGCACTGGGGGTGGGGGCGTGCGCTGTGGAGCTGGCGGCGGCAACGCTGGCAGCCGAGCGGGAGGGATGGGAAGCCGCTCATGCGTCGCCCTGGCTGCCTGCCATGGCTGGCCCGCAGCTGCTGCAGCCTGCCAGCCTTCCCGCCCTGCACTGCCACTGCCGCCAACACACGCCTCTGGTTGGGCGCAGCAGCCGCAGGCCAGGTGCGGCAGGTGTCCAGGACGGTGTGTGGAACAACAGAGTGGGAGGGCTGGGAGGATGCATGTGCATCTCCCCAGCCACCCGCCACGCCTGACTGGGAGCGCGGGCAGCCTTCTCGTGCCATCCCAGCCACACCAATGGGGCTGGCTTGCTGCGTGATAATGTCACATGCAGTGATGTCATCACGCAGTCCGGGGCATGCGCACGCTCTGTGTGTGTGCGTAGGGGCAGCAACAGACCTGACGCTGCCCCCAGCCTCAGGCGCCAGAATCCCTGGCACAGCCCCTGACATTATGTAGGTTGTTGAAGGTTAATTGAAATGTATGATAATCTTCCTTGGTCCAAATTAATGGCAAGAGAGATAGGATCGGGAGCCTTGAAGGGAAGTGATATAACTATCTAATGAATAAGTGATAAAATATAGGCACAGACCTACTATATATTCCTGGAGAAAGCATTGGTGCATTACCTGAAGAAGCCAGGGAATGTTAGAACTGGCCCAAGGCTGATCAAATGCTACACAAATAGGGTCTACTTTTATTAAACTTGCTTAGGCGCTACAGATTACAGGAAAAAATCAATGTAATGGAGCCATAGTGAGTTTACAGAATGTAATGGGAACAATGTAATGGTTACAAGAGAGGTGGCAAATGCCATTGCTGTGATCTAATGAGCCGGTCAACCTGGGGAAAGAGGGCACAGTACTGCTTATTTTTAAAATGTATATCCTGCTTTTTCCCTAGTTGGGATTCAAAGCATCTTATCACATCATTCTCCCATCTTCCACTTTATCATCCCAACAGCAACCATGCAATGTAGATTAAGCTGAGAGACTTGTAACAGGCCCAGAGTCACCCAGTGAGTTTCCATGATACAGTAGGAATTCAACACAGTAATGCTAAGTGCTAGACCAACACTCTAGCCAGTACACCTTGCCAGCTCTCATTAGCCTGAAATCACTCTTGTTAGTTCTGGTTAAGTTCCCCAATATTGACACAGTAACTAGGCAAGCCATGATAAGCAAGGCTATTTCACAAACTCCCACCTGTTGAGTTAAAACCTAGCTTGAAAAGGATCAACCCCCTAATACTGCCATCATAACCAAACAAACAAACAGGGTAATATCAGGCAAAACTGAACAATATCCAGACATTTTATTTATTTATCTATTTATTTTATTTTATGTATGTCATTTATGGTCTGCCTTTCTCACTGAGACTCCAGGTGGATTACACAGTGTAAGATTAGTACAGTCAGTATCAAGAACAATTTCATAAACAATTCCATAGGGTAAATAAACACAAGATTATAAAGACATAACATTAACAAGAATCCAATACAGAGTTGAAGAAATTCTGAAACAGAACAGTAGCTGTTCTAGGGCTGGCATAGGAGCACATCTGAGCCCACTTGCGGGGAGGGAAGACTATAAGTTTTAATAATAATAATAATAATAATAATAATAATAATATATTTAAAGCGACAGATAGTACGTAAGACAACATAGTGGTGAAGTTTATGGGTGAAGTCTAAAGTAGAATAAAACAATGAACAGAAAATCCACATAATACGGAGCATTGCTTGGTAGTGCAGTGCTAAAATAGTGGCTGTTTTGTCTGTTCATATGCAGATATGTGCAAAACAAATAAGGTTATCAGTGGATGCAGTTCTCCTGTTTGGGGATTAGAGTAATAAATATTAATTTCAAAATTTCTCTCATTAGATGTATGCATTTCAACTCATTGGAGGGTAGACATACTGAACAATTTAATTCTAAAAACGGCACTATAACTCAGTTTTAGATCACCCATTTTGCAAATGCATTGCAAGCAAAGTAAATATTTCAAATTGTGTTCTTTGCCAAAAATACAAATTCTTCTAAAATATCTTTTCCAATCATTAGTAGAAGAACTATGAATAATGTATACCTTTTCCTTCACGATATTATTCTCTCTGTCCACAAATGATTCAGAAGCTGGCTTGGAGGGGGTTCCAACATGCTTAAGAATTTGGTCCAAATCTTTTAGTATAATTTCTGTCTCGGAGATAACTAATAAAACAACAACATTAATAATTTAGCTCAAATATACATTGTATATTAATGCAATGCTATTTATTGCTCAATCAATTGCCTGAACCACAGACAAAGAGGGGAAGGAGCAATTGTTAATGATTCTAAAAACAAAAAGAGAAGTGTTTCATATGACACTAAGCCTATACATCAGATAGCAGAAGACGCTGATTGCTCTCGCTGAAGACTGGAAGACTTTGACTGGCTTCTGCTAACAGCACTGTTTGTACCGATTCTTGATTTGAAAGATATGCAGTGCAATTCTATGCACAGTTTCTCAAGTGCAAGTCTATTTCAAATCAGTCTTTATTATGGCCCCCAAGCCATACAGAAGCAGAACAAATAGCGTTAATTAATTAATTAACTACATGCCTTATTGTTTGTTAAGCTAGTCCTTAATGCATTTAACATCAGTCATGCTAGCTAATTGATCATGTGGTGCCATGTCTCAAGATGTTTGGGATCTATTTAAATATATATTAAAGATTATACACTCTGTATCCTTTTTTGGTGATAATATGCAACATCTGTTTCTGGAGATTCCTTTAGACAAACTCTACAGCTACATTGGTTCCGCAATGAAGAAGTGCTCCACAATCTTTTCACTACAGGAACAGTTTCTTTTTGAAATCTTCTCCTCAATTACAAGCTCTAGTCTAGAAGAAAAAAACCTTACCCTTTCCCCTGTACTGTATTTTATTTATTTGTGCATTTGGAGGAGTTATTAGTTGCTTTCTCCAAAAATGCTTGAAGCAGCTTTCAAGCAGGAAAAAACAGAATGAAAAACTATTTCCCACAATGACTGAAACCGATAAAATCATAAACAGCAGTGCAGCAGAGGAAAAATAGTAGGGTGAAAGCTGCTATAAAAGCAGTTCAGTGCAATATTTCTAAATGAGGGCACTAAAATTACAACCAGCAAGACAAAAATATGATAAAACAATTCAGTACAAGGCATTAAAATATTCAGAAAAATAGACAATAGTCAGAAAAATAAAAAGATTTCCACCTTGTTCTAGGGTTGCCAGGCCCCCTCAACCTCCCTGCGGGGGGATTGGGGCCTGGCACTCACATGGGGGGGGGGCGCACGCGCTCCCACAAGTGTGGGACATCACAAGTGTGATGTCACTTCCAGGAAGTGACATCATCACACGACGCCCCCCCCCGGAGTGTGTCCACGCTCTGCAGGGGCTTGGATTGGGGCTGCTGTGAAGGGCAGGAGCACTCATGCCCTTCGCAGCAGCTCAAAACGGGCCCGATCCATGCCAAAACGGGCCTGAAATGAGCTCATTTGGGTGCAGATCGGGCCCATTTTGGGTCGCTGCGGAGAGCAGGAGCCCTCCGCAGTGCTGAAAACAGCCCCATTTGGGCATGGATTGGGCCCGTTTTGAGCCTCTGCAGAGCACAGGAGTGCTCCTGTGCTCCGCAGCAGGCCCGATCTGGGCCAAACTGGGCCGATCCAGGTGGCTGCTGCGCATGGGAGTGCGCAGCACCACAGGGGAGCACGCACAGAAGGTGTGCGCCCCCCTGCCAGCCAGGTAAGTGGGGCGGGGTGTGAGGGGTGGGGGCAGGGGATCCCCTACCCCCACCGGGGGTAGGGTATCCCTACCTAGTTCCTAAAACTGAGCAGACTAGGCACCAGGTGAATTAATACTGTGAAGGCAGTCCACGGTTCAAATGTCACCATTGCCAAGGCCTTGTCTCTAGTTGCTTGCCACCCACATTACTCCAAGGGCCTCTGACACTCAGCTTAACTGGCAAGCAGTTTCATACAAGAATGGGTGATCTTCCAAGTAGTTTGATCACAGAGTTTTTAAAGGTTTAAAGGTAAGCACCAAAAGTTTAAATTGGGCCTGGAAAAGAACTGTTCTTTACAAATGGCAGAATATCATTCACACCAGTCAGTAGACTTGCTGCTGCAGTCTATACCATTAGACATTTCCAAAGGCACTACCATAAACATCACATTACAGTAATCCAATTTAGATACGATAGGGCATGGATAACTATGGCCAAATCTCATTTCTCAAGAGAAGTCTGTTGCTAGCTTCATTATGGACATCACATGCCACAATAGAGACCCAGGCCACCATATGTCGTCACAGAGCTAACAGCACTCTGAATTTATGAATTGATGACTGTAGGGTAGAGTGTAAGCCTATCCAAAACTGGTTGATGCAGTCACTGATTAGCTATACTATACTTCAATCTTGTTTGGTCTAAGTTTCTGTTTATCATCTAGACCATTACTACCTCTAATGGTTCAGGTGATCCACTCACACAGTGGACAAATTAGGTATCATCAGCATAATGCTGGCAGGCACCTACTCCAAACCTCTAGATGACCTGTCCATGCAGATTCATGCAGAAGTTAAACATCATAAGGTACAATACAGAGCCTTAAGCGACTCCACAGCACAAATGCCAGAGTAATCAGCAACTGTTCTCCTGAACCAATTTCTGGAATTCAGCTGCCAGATATGACTAGTATCATTAAACATAAGGGTCCCAGACATTTATCTTGAACAAAAAGGTACCGTGGTCAGTGACAGAGAAATATGCTGAAAGGTGTAGTAAAATCAGCAGGGTCATCCCACCACTATCCCATAGTCTCTCTCTCCTAGCATAAGATCCATCATAGCAACCAAGATGTTTTGGGTTCCAAAACCAGGTGAGGAACCAAACCGAAATAGGTACAGATTTTCCTGAACTTTCATTACTAACGTCACACTATCCAGGGATTGCTTTCCTTTCTACACACTGCAAGTACAACAACAACAGCAACAACCGTAACCTAAAAGCCTCTTATTTTTACAGATATTCATTATGCCTTCTCCTGTTCTATGTTTTCCTGCCTTTGTATCTCAATCCAAATCCTGTTGAAATCAATGACAAATTTCTCACAGCTTTTTAAATGAAGTTGGATTGAATCTTTTATTGCTAGATAAAACACCTGAATTGACAGAACAAGTAATTTAAGACTATACACTGAACTTTAATAAATGTAGTCAGCAGATACTTCTACCAGCTGTAATGCTAACTAATGCTCTTCCTACTGTGCTTTAGAAGGAAATAGGGCAGCAGGAAACATTTAATTTACTGAAGATGCTTGTGAAGATGGCTGCTGGAGCAGCAAGTAAACACTTTGTGGACTACCTTCAAAAATGCTTAACAATAAGAACTGTTAGTTTTAAGAGAAAGGGAAGATCACAACATCCCTTATGCAAGCTAAGAGGCTGCGTTTATGCTTTGATTTTAAAAACCCAGCTTGAATATAAAGTATCATCAAAAATTCTACATAATGTAATTTTTCATGGCTATGGTATGTCATATATATGTAGTACATTCAGATCACCCATTCATGTGTGAGTAATATGGAAGTGGGTTTATATCTACAGGCTTCACTCTCCACTAAGAACAGCTTGCAGTTCATATACATTAAGAAACTATCTTGCAGTCAACCATATCAAACATTTTTCAGCCTATGATAATTGTATAATAGTTGCTACCACCAGCTAAAATGGTTGTATGAAATCAACAGGGAAAAACATGTTCACTATAAACACACAAAAGCCATTCACAATTTGATAATTTAGAATGTTACAGAGCATCTTAGGCCCAAACTGGACATAACACTGAAAGATCCATTAATAAGCTCCCAAACATTTTTTCATTTAAAAAGGCAGTTTGTGGGGTCTCTGTTCAGATTAGTACCACAATGCCTGGAGAAAAGGAACGCAAGCCTCCTGTACCATTTTTACAACCTGAAACAACACCTCAGAGGAGTTATTTTGCCCTGTTGGGCCAAACATACAGGTCCTCAAAAAGAGAAGGTCCTCATAGACCTGTATATTTACCACAATGTGGAAAATAACAATTATGACACAAATATATCAAACTGAGTGAACAGCTTTGCTTCATTTATGGTATAACCAGGGCTTTTTTTCAGGGGGAACGCGGGGGAACGGAGTTCCGGAATCTCTTGAAAATGGTCACATGGCTGGTGGCCCCACCCCCTTATCTTCAGAGAGAGGGGAATTTAGATTGCCCTCCGCGCTGCTGGAGCGGCGCGGAGGGCAATCTCAACTCCCCTCTGTCTGGAGATCAGGGGGCGGGGCCACCAGCCATGTGACCATTTTCTCTGAGGGCAACCCACTGAGTTCCACCACCTCTTTCCCCAGAAAAAAAGCCCTGGGTATAACCCTAATCATTCTAAACCACACTAAGGGCAGAGCTAGATGTTGTTATTATTTTAATTAATTTGTCGTCACGAGGCCCCATTCAGATCAGGTGCAGAGCAAGGCAGCCCTAGTGAGCAGGCTTACTAGCTGGCCAGCTTGCCTAGAAGTGTGGCCTTGCTTCCTTGCCCCAATATGCCAGGATGGGAGAGAGAGGGATTGCCCCTCAGCCTTCCACCTGAATGTGAGTGCAGAAAGCCAGGCGAGAGCTGGAAGAAGGTGGCGGCAGGCTGCACGGACTCACTGGCCAGGTCACCAGCTTTCTTCTGTGAAAGGAGGCAACAACAGGAGGAAAGTGGGGAGTGGCAGTGGTATTGCATGGACCCGTCAGCCCGGTCACCATCTTTCTCATGCTGCCTCTTTTAAGAAACTTAGAAGAGCCTGCACTTTTAAAAGATTTGTTCATTCACCATTAATCCAAGCACCAACTTACTGCTTTTCATGCCAGAGCTAGATCTTCACAGCATTTTAAAAAAGGCAATAGTAGTCACACAGAGCCCTAATTCTAGACAGAGCCATGGCAGGGAGGGGATTTAACAACTTTGCACAGTTTTCAAATCTACTATCCCAGGCTGTTGTTATTTCTGGAAGAGATGAGGGGAGGCAGGTGCCTTCTCTTTGCCTGTCCCTGCACACCCTGCAGTGCTGATATAATTAGTGGATGCATAGGACCAGGCTGGTTTCCCTTCTAAAAGCGCTAGAGAGGCTCATTCACAGATCTCCTGGTGTCATGTTTGCAGTGCTTGGGTGCTGAATCACTGTCCTTCCCCTGCTGCCTCTGATGCCTCGTCAATTGGTTCTCTCCTGCACTCCAGATGGCAGTGTGGAGGCAGCCCCACATCTAGGGGTGTGGGGGCACCTCCTGCTTTCACATCCTTTTATAATAGAAAGATGGCTACCTAGCCATTGTGTGTCTGTGCAGCCCACCACCTTCTTCTTCCTGCTCTTGCCTGGATTCCTGCTCTTACAACCAGTCGGAGGGCTGGCGCTGCCTCGTTCCATGCCTGTTCTGGATGGGGCTTCTCTTTGTCTGCCTGGCTTCTATGAGTGACTCTGGTACAGTTGGGCTAAGTTGCAACAGTGTCCCTTCAGTTTGGTTTGGATGAAATTTCTCTGTTTTGATATGATCCTCTGGTTTGGTGCTGGTCCCCTTGATTCACTTTGCTCCTGGGGGGATTCCATCCATCTCCTTGCGTCAGTTTGGTTCTGTTGGGCTTCCTCTTGCACTTGGGGGTGTGCCTTTCACCACTGGCAGCTTTGCCCCAGTGTGTTTCTGCCTGAGAGCTTGCTTGGAAATGTTTCCCCCATAGGAAATAATGGCAAGTGGCGGGGGGCACCTTGTTCAAGGATTCACAGAATTTGACCCCAGGGTCCAATGTTCCTGAAACTGGGGAGTCCTTAGAGGACAGTCAGGATGACACAAATTTAGTGGAGTTTCCTTGAAAAATGCCCCCCTAGTCCCCGGATATCCCCCAGGATAGTTTTCCCCATAAGGAATAATGGCCAAATATATCCAGGATTTTCTGATCTGTCTTAAACAAATTAGAGAATCTTTCCTGAATATCAGGAAACCTGGATTTTTTGGGGTCCCTGAAACCCCAAATCTGAATTTTCTTGGCATTTTTTGTGTACATCCTAGTCTGCAGCCATGCAGGATCCCAATGCCAGCCCACCCCAAGATTTCTCCCAGCAGTTGGGATGGGATGGGTGCCATTGGACAGCAAGTGGGTTGCCCAATGCCTGGATCCATATCCTATGCTGCTTCAGTGTTCCAATGGCTGTAATCAATACAGTTGTTGCTGTGTTTCATTCCAGCATCGTTGGTTGTGTTTGTCCTCCATTGTCTCCCCCCTCCGTCCCTGATCTCAAAAGCATTTTACAAATTAGTGTTCTACCTCACTTTGCTAAATGATCTGCTGAGACCTTCTACAGATCAAAAACAAAATGATAA
This sequence comes from Eublepharis macularius, assembly GCF_028583425.1. Classification (NCBI taxonomy): domain Eukaryota; kingdom Metazoa; phylum Chordata; class Lepidosauria; order Squamata; family Eublepharidae; genus Eublepharis; species Eublepharis macularius. The sequence goes on from NC_072800.1 coordinate 39,550,588, forward strand.
AAGTCTCAGATAATACAACTGCACACAAAGCAACCTGTTTCATCTTTCCCTCCCCATCAACCATATTATTCCTTGACCCAACTGAAGAGGTGGTGGTCCAGCAGCCAGGAAATGGATTTCAGATCACTTTATAGATTTGGGTATTTCACACCTTTTCTTCTCTAAACTTTGTAGAATGCATAGCAAATTTGATCAATTCTGCTTTTCAAACCCTGTCAGCCAGAACCAATGCATCTACCATTGGTTAACCATTCTGTCAAATAACCTTTCCATCAAAGTACCATGAACCATTTATAGTTTAATTATCTATATGACAGCTGCTATGATAAACTAGTATGTGATCCAAGTGAACAAGGCCCTTTATTATCCTACAACATTTTAAATCTAATTGCAGAAAGCAGCTGAAAAACATTTATTTATTGGACATCCAGTCCCTTTCTAAAGCTTCATTGCAGCTAACAGTGTACCAAGTATTCCATCATATCCTTTTTATTCTTGACCATCCCAAGCTAGGTTGAATAAAAAGGCCTTACACTGGTCTGGAACATGTACAGGGACACAGGCTCAGGCTTTGGAAAGTCCCAAGACAAAGTTAAAATTGGAGGCATTCTAAATGTTCATGAAGATTAATGCCAATCTGATGACCTACACATCAGTCCATGAAGACTAAACCACAAGAACTGAGATCACATTGTACTCTGAATCTTCCCAGCAAATTCACTCTTCAGAGGCTGAGTGATGATGAAGGAAAGGTCTAGCAATCTATGAAAGGGGTCAAGATGACCGGGGGTTAGCAGATCTAGTACACAATGGATTTAGAAGCACGACTCGGAAGAAATGATAGGGGATCAAGGAAGCAGAGTGCTGAGGAAAGGAAACTGGGGAAAGTATGCTGTCCTATAGACAAGGAAGCTTAGTGCTTTTCTGCAAGCAAGAAGTGTTCTTTCCCACAAGGGGAGGGGGTGTTAACAGGACTGCTAGGATTCATCAGGCTGTTGCACATGGCCTGTGGTCCTTTTTGCCTGAAACCACTCCCCTCCACACACATATCCTCCAGCCAGTCTATTGCCACTCTGCTATGCATGTCGTATCAAGAAGGAATATAATCAACAAGTTGCGGCTTGATTTCCCCTATTCAAATGTTTTTGTGTCTATGTGTGCACGTGGTTACATACACACATGCACACATTGTCCTTCTGAACTTTCCTTCACATCTGGACTAGTCCCAACTATGTACATAATATGAAAGGCTATATGCCATTTGGAAGGAAAGAGAGATGGGCAGCAATACAGTTCATGATGCACAGGCACTAGGTAAATGAGTAGTAAAGTCCAGAGACAGACAGATAGAGACATGGCCACCATGGGCCAAGTGCTGAAGGGCGGGGGCCAGCTTCCCAGGCCTGGGGCTGCACCGGATGAACCAGAGCATGACCCCTGGCCTTTCCCCGCCCCTCCACAACATGGCGGCCACCATGCCATCTCCCCACTCGCCTCCCCCGCAACGCCCGCAATCCAGTCCCCCAGGTAAGTCTGGGAGCCGTTGCTTCATGATGCACAGGCACTAGGTAAATGAGTAGTAAAGTCCAGAGACAGACAGATAGAGACAGGTTGAATTTTACATTGTTTTGAAGTAGCCATACGCCTATGGTGTATGATAATTAATAAGCCTATGGTGCACAGATATCTGGAATATATGTATCCAGAAGTCTGTGTTTGTTATAAACACAAACACACATACATATGGATATATATACAAATGGCACTCCTAGTTAGTCAAATATTGTGGATGCTTTGCAAACAATTCAGATGTTTGATTATTTTGGTCACTAGTGCCTGCCTGTTTGTCTACTTTCACCTCCATTTCTACATATGTACTATGTACACACAGTTAACATAATGTCATTCTTTGTCAACAAGCACCATTTTATACACAGTGAGGTAAATGGTCTGTATTACACGTAAACATGAATACATTTTTGAAAATGTGAATCTTCTGATTAAAAATACTTATGCATGTTATACAAACCTAGATTTTCTGCTGACAGAATATCTTCTGATCCAGCTGTTTCAAAAGGACATATTATTTTTTCCCTAAAAAAATAGAGGAAGTTGAAGTATCTGTTCCAAATCACTGATCAGAAATATCCAGCTATTTGAAGACATTGTATGTTTGTACACAAAGTTATATTTCCAATTCCTGGCTTTAAACAAGAAAAGTATTTGTAAAAACTTCCTCATTGTTAGAACGAACATTTTATAAGAAATTATAGGCATAACTTATCTCAAACCATAAGCAAAATGAAGAAACGATACAAGGAATTTTTATTTGTTTGTTTGTTTACTACTTCATTGAGCTAAATATTCAATGACTGCAATGACTTCCATTACCATCCTTCTTTGTATTAACAATTTTATATAAAGAAAATGAGAAATTAACGAAAAAGACAACTTCGCACACAATAGAAAAATAAAAAATAACAACAGAAAATACTACAAAACAAACAAAAGAAAAAACTATATAAACTAAAAGAAGGCTTCCACAACAACTATAAGTATGATTTTCAAATCTTCTTTTACTCTATAAAACTAACAAAATTTGTGGTAGGGTATGAGTTTTCATGAGCCACAGCTTACTTCTTTAGATACATTCTAGCTGTATCTGAAGAAGTGAGCTTTGGCTCACAAAAGCTCATACCCTACCACAAACTTTGTTAGACTTATAGGTGCTACTGGACTCTTGCTCTTTTTTACTGCTACAGACAGACTAATATGGCTACCCCTCTTGATCTATTTCTTACTCTATGTTACAAAGAAAAGCTCTTTTTTTCTAATGTCCAAAATCCTTATTCCGCAAACCCACAGATCATCAAATCATTATTATTTAATTCATGCAAAAAGTTGACAAGGGGTTTCCATTCAACAGTAAATGAATTTATTAGCTTTTCTCTAATCAATGAAGTAAGTTTTGCCATTGTTGCTAATTTTACCATCGTTGCTAATTCCAACACCTTTACCAACCATTCCTCTATTGCAGGCAGTGTTGGACTCTTCCAGTTTTGACTTTCATCGCCATTCCAAGCAAGAGGTACATCCTTCTAAATCAACTGAAGTTACTCTGTTTGGGATTGCACTTTTAGTTGCTCGGATTTCTAAAGACTGTATTGAATCCACTAACAATTCATTGGAATAGTTTGAAGACTAAATTGCTGAGAAAGTAATTGTCTGCTATAACCAAATAACAAAAACGGAAAATTGTATAGAGCTGGGTTAAAAGATTAATCTGCTATCATGCATACTAAATCATTTAGAATAGTTCTGAACATATAATTCAGACTACACATATTTTTAAGCTATGCTTAATGTAGCTCAAATTTTAAGACTTAATTCCTTGGAGATTCCCCTCAGAGTAAACATTTCCTTTTCATTCCTCAAGATGAAATTCAATTGTATTGCAAACAGGGTGGAGGATGTAGTGAATGCATAATTTCCCCCAGCACATGAGTCACACAAGTCTTGCCTCTTTAACAGGCACCCGGGATGTGCAGTTCCAAGGAAGACGACCAGGCTGCACTGCATCTTCAACAAGTGCACAGGTTAGTCCATGGCCCATAAATGAAACAAACACATCGAGGGTGCTTTCTCATTCATGCTTACATTTCAGGGGTAAAACCAAACTAAAATAAGATGATTCAGGAAAAAAAAGAGAAAGTCGACAAATGCATTCTCACGAAAAAGTCATCATATAGCAATTATAGTAGAAGGAGCAGCCAGGTCAGAAGATAGATGAACAAAGTAAGCTGCCAGACAAACATATTGTAGACCTCAGATGGGGATGAAAAGAAAAATAGAGACAAAAGGGGCTACCAGAATAACAAATGAATGAAGACGTACTGCTTTCAAGAGCACGCTTGTGAACACACTCATACCTCTCATCCACATAAGGGCTGAACATCAGGTGTACAGTCACTTGATCAATGAAGCAAGTAGGGAACTTAGACTCACATGTATGAGGATTCAGTCTGTTATATGGGCCATATAGGTAAAATAATTAAATTAAGCCAGATTCTTGTTCATCATATCTTCTCTCACCATGACAGAGATTAAATTGAAAGCATTATAAGAAAATGGAATATTTCCAGCTAGATCCTAGGAAGCTATGGGAAAGGTGAGTCATGTACAACCTAGGAGACTTGTGTGACACTGAAACCAAGAAGCTAATCGAAGAGAAAGGAAGCAATTCTAAGGTCTACTTAGAAGTAAGGATCTTTATTCAGTGGGACTAACTTCCAGAAAAGTGCTGTTCAGATTGCAGCCAGAAGAATTGCCACAAGGCATTTGGGATATGGAGATATACTCAGGAGAAGTACACCCCTATTTCCTCATTCCAAGACTAAACAATGAAGCACATCTGTTAGTTTTGAACAGCAAAAAGAAAGGAGACAAAATAGGGGATCACTCAGGATGAAAGAGGGAAGGAGATCAGTCTGGATGGCGGTGTAAAAACATAAAAATTGGTCAAGCTGAAAAAAACAGTATCAGAGGAGAAACAATAAGACTATTGATCTGGTTTCTGGAACTGTTTGAGCTCCACCAGGAAATATTTTCTAATGACCCAGCCATCTTGAGCATTCATCTTAGCAGGTTGTAAAGAGATCTCCCTCTCCAACAAACCCCCCCCTAGGAAGTTCCTTCATTATTCTCACTCTTTTTCCACCAATTTCCAGAGGGTTTTGAAATTGCTTACTCACAATCTCTTCTCTTGTTCTTTTCGTTGTAAATTGGGCTATTATATCCCTTGGTAGGTTTTTTTGTGCTGCATATTTTGAGTTGATTCTGTATGTCACATCCAGAAAGGCTGCCACTTCCTCCGGTTCCTTATTCAAAAATTCTGCTAGTACTTCTGAAATCTGCTCTTGGGTTGATTTCCCTTCCACTTCCGGGACTCCATGAAATCTAAGTTGTTTTTCCATATGCTTACATTCCGCCACGGCCATTCTCTCTTTCAAACCCTTGGTTTCTATCCTGAGTGATACAGCCAACTTGTCAGTTTCATCTTCCACTGTTTTAACTTTCTGCTGTGTCGATTGTAATTCTTTCTTGACCTCATCAATATTTTTAACCAGCTCCACTATCTCTGCTTTAAATGTCTCTTTGAGCTCCTTAATATCTTTCACAATCTCTTGCATCATATCTTTGATCTCCTTGTTCCCCTCTGTGACTTTTTTATCAAGACTGTCCAGCACCGTTTGCCTTTCTTTCTTCGACATCATGGGGCTTGCCTTACCTCGCTCCCACGAGTCCGCTCTTTTCCTTAACTGTGGCGTGGCTGATTTACTTTCCTCACCTCAAGTGTCAAATTTTAACAAAGTCTTTTAAAAATTTGCGATCTTAGCATCCAAAATGTCGGGCGTCTTTTCTCTATGGTTTTTACTTGAAGTTTCTGCCCTTTCCCTTATCCAAAATGTCCTACTTCCACCCAATTTGAGGTCAAGCTCTTTCCCTTCTTCAAAATGGCGCACGTCCTCTTCTGGTTCCTCAGAGGCCGCTTCCAGCCAGTCTTTCTATTGCACTGACGCACGTCCGGTTTCTCTTCTCGACACAGCGTTTCTCGCAATGTTTCAACTTTCTCACACTTTGCTATCTCTTACAAGCCACAGGTATGTAAACAATAATCTATTTTCTGCGTTAGCTCCTCTCTAAAAAATTCTTTTTTCTCAGTTACTTTGCTGGAATATTCACAGTAAGTTATTAAGTCTTTTGCAATTTTTGTCTTCTAATTTGATTCAGTTTCTTTTACCATTTTTCTTCTCACATAAAGAGATAGCAATCTTTACCTTATTAAATCTTCTTTATGGGTTGTAATCGCTGTTTCAGTAGTCACGATAGTCCAGTATTCCCAGTTTAATGCTGAAGCTTGGGTACGGAGGTCTTAAGCCAAAAACTTGACTCCAGAGCTACTGCAGAGATCTTTGCCACCCGTCTACGAGCGGGGTCTCAAGGCTGGGTAGGTTATCGTTGCGTAGATCCCCCCCACAGCTGAGACCCTCACACTCTCGGGGTCTTGAGCGTACTTGCCTGTTCTCCGCCTGAGAACAGAGGGCTATGGGCAGTTGGCACCCCACTAGCCCTCACAAACAGCAGCACGGACAGCCCAGCTCCCTGAGCTGCTTCAGCCCTCCATGAACTCCAAGCCGGAAGTCCCAGGTTGTAAAGAGATCTCATTGTATCCAAGGGCCCACCACTCAAGGCAGTAATTTTTACATGTGATTCCACAAAACAATCACTCTCCATACCTGTTTTCTGAAGAATTTTGTCCAACAGCAAATGTGTAAAAAAAAATAATGACTGGCTTATTTGGAGCTACAAGGCATGTAACTTGTTCTGTATTTCATGCTGTCTGAAGAGAACAAAAACTAGGCACTGTGCCATTCTAGAGTCTGCCATGGCAGGGATATAAATGATGTCTACAAGAAACTGTAGGAGAAAGTGAAGGGTGACAAGGCCAGTTCTGATAATCTTCTACATGATTTAGTATAGAAAGATCTAACAAATGCTTTTAGTGGGAAAAGGTAATGCTCTTGAAAAAGGTGTATCTTCAGAGAAGGGAAAGTAGCATAAAATGTTGTGAGGTCTGCTTGATGTTACCTTGTTTCTGGCAGAGCAAAATCTGCTATTTCAGAGATCCTGTAGCACTATGACAATGGATTGCTCACTAAATTCAGTCAAGAACTGCTACCTTAAAACTCTTATGAAGCATCAGATGCCTAGGGAGAGAATGTAAGCATACTATATGTCCAGGTGTCAGAATGAGTAATTGCTGGCACGTGACAAGAAAGTACTAAATACAGTTCTGGAGAAGGTGAGAAATGCTCACAACTATGGAATCATCATAGATGAAACACCTGATGCCGCACAGACCGAGCAGTTGGTATTTATCATGAGATATGTACATGAAAAAGATGGGGAACAGGGATATGCAGAAACAATTTCTGAAAATACTGGACTGTGATAAAAAGAAAGGAGTCGGTGTTGTGGAGCCGATAAAGAAAATACTGGTGGAAAGTAAAGTACATTTACTGAACTGTAGATTTACTGAACTGTAGAAACCAAGGGTATGACAGTGTTGCGAATATATCTAGGAAATAACAGGGTGTAAAAAACTGGACACAGATGAAAATCTTCAAGCCTTGTTTTCAACTTGCAGTGCACACCTTCTGAACCTATGTGGTACTATTTATAGGGAAAAGAACACAGAAGAAAGAGCGCAGTTTGGAAATGTACAGGATTTTCATGCAGTATTCTATATTTTCATACAGTTGTACAAGATGGAAAATTCTTCAAGAAACCGCAGGACTCTTTCTCCACTTCATGTCATCAGCTAAGAGCTCAAGAATTTGCCCCCTTGTGAAAAATCATAGAGATGCTACATCCTGTCTTCAAACTTGAGGAAGATTTAAGCTTAACAGCAGAAATCCGTGCTGATGATTCAGATTTCTTTTGGCAGATGCAAACCTCTGAGTTGCTTGGGTAGGTCACACTCTCTCAGCCTAACCTATCTGGCAGGATTATTGTTATGAGGATAAAGTAGAGGAGGGGAGAACAGTGTTGCAAGCTGCATTGAGTTTCCATGGGGGAGAAAAAATGGGATATAAATATCTAAAACAATCAATCAAACAAAACAGAGTTCATCCTTCTGACTACTGAGTGGTACAAGGTACTGCATTTCCTCAACTTCCGAAGCAAATCTCTCCAGAGATCAAAGCCTACAATGGAATAAGGGGATGCATTAGGCTGAGCCTTCTGGAAGAAATCCAACAGTTGAATGATTCCTGGCCAAGTCTTCTAAAGGGAGGCAATGGCATCACTTAGTGGCTAGGGATCACCACTGCGTTTAAGACACATTGAGAAGACTGTGAAAGGGAAAGTGCTTCCACAATGAGCCAGCCAGTACAGAACACACTATCTATTCCCTTCAAGATAAATTTTGAGCTGAAGTGTCATCACAGCCTTGAACATGTTCCTCCCATATCACTGACCCCGAGCCAAGACCATGGGAGAACTCTCAAGCTTCACTTACGTATCCTTGTTGCAGTGATTGAAAAAAATGTGCAGTCCCTGTCCATGACGTGAACAAGGGAAAGTTGCAAGAACTTGTGTTTAGAAAAGACTCAGACCTGCACTTTTGGAGGAGCTATGGGTCCTGCAGTTGAGATTCTTAACTGTCATGTATTTGCTTGAGAATTTTCATTGTACCCTGTTGCCATCTGGGGAATGCACTTTTAGTAACATTAAGGTCAGTGATCAGGGAGGATAAACGGAACCATTTGATCATGCTCTCAGTAGAGAAAGCACTTGTCAATCAAATAAATTTTGATGACTGCATCCATGATTGCAAAAAAACCCCTGTTGCTTACAATTAAGTTCATTGTTAAAACAAAATGTCATAAACTAATACAATTTAAATCGCTGACCATGATGCTTGCTGTACAACTCTACTTTGTTCCATTTCATTTTTCTTAAATAAGCAGGCATCCCCAATTTTCATATCCTTGCATGCATATTCTTGCATGCAACTAAATGCCCACATTGTCTCTGATTTGCTTGTCTCACATTGTTCCTTAGACTGTAACTTTGTAACAAATGTAATAAGTTTCTCACTTATCAACTGTCATCAACATTTTGCTTTACTGATCAGTTTCTGAGATAAACTCTCCTCTCCCTTTTATCCTTGCTCAAGGAACAAACATGAAAAGGTCTCTTGTTTCCAGGGAAAGGAGAAATCTTGCATGTGGCCCATGCATACAAAAATGTTCATATGTATGGTCCTCCAGACGCGTGTGTCTGTAGGGGTAAGTAGCAAGCCCCCTTGCCCCAACATCATAGCAGCCCAGTATGCCTTGATGTACAGTTTGTATGGGGCAATTCCCCTTCCAACAAGCTTCTTCTTATGATCACACGGAGATCCTAGTTTCTCACCAAAACCCTCTCTTATTTTTGCCAGTGTTTGCTTAGGAATTGTAAGGAAAACACTCATAGAATCAGAAGCTTGCCTCACAGCTTCAAGGGAAATCTCCATTAAGAAATTGGAGATGGCCTGGGATGGCAGCAGAGGCGTGAAAAATGCTTGAGTGGGTATGCAGTACAGCACTGGTTGGCACCCTGAGCCAAAATTCCAAGGGCAAAGGGGTAATCCTCAATCCATAGAACCTGCTGCTAGGGAATGAGAACATGGCTCACCTCCTTCAAAAGCTTTGAAGGAGGAGCCTGACCTGTACAAACAGGATGGCTCAAGACTCGAAGCTTTGGTGTCTTTGCTCATAAAATCAGGGATGCATGAATAGAGGAGGCAAGGCTCTTCTGCAGCCTGTCCATTGTCTGTACCTCGCCTAGGAGGCCAATGGAGCTGGCCTATGGGTGTTGCAGACTCCCCTTTGGGTGCAATGTAAAGGTAAACAAACTTGGACCTTTTCTTATCCTGTACAGAGCTGTAATCTCTCATCTTTTCTGCATCTTCCTGCAAATACCTTGTCTGCAGGAGGCACCTAACAAAAGCAGAAGGCTTATATCCATATCCACAGAGGAAGCACCTTTTTCCTGTGATGTCATGGGAACCATAGTAATCATAATGCTAGCAGTTGTTTTAAAATCACCAAATAAGGCTACACCCTCTGCCCCAATCCTGAACTTACTTTCTCTTTCTTCCGGTTCTGGAGCTACGTTTCTTCTTACAAGTTTTTGCCCAAGCTTTTATCTAAAAAACAAATTACAGTAACAATGAATATCATTTTTTATGTTTGGAATGTTATGATACTCAGTATTCTCCACATGATCTCACATTCATAATAGGGATTGGTGCCTGTATCATTAATTACCGGCACATACACCATCCATATTGTTTATTAGAACTCAGTATGTATTGGGACATTTATGCAGGGAGTTTCTTTGCCCCACTTCCTGGCAGCAACCTTTGACAAGATTGGGGGTGGGGGAGTGGGCAGAGAAACTCACTGTGTGATAATGGCTCATGAGTTCCACTGAACAATACAGCAACCAAAGGAAAAAAGTCACAAAAGGGATGCCAATCCAGTGGATTGTACGATTTAGAACCATTCTATTTAACCCCTTTCTATAGCAATGAAGAATATCTCTAAGTCAGAAAATATGGTAGCTATCTTGAACTTTATCAGAGTCCAAAAACATTAAAATTGCTGCACAACAGAAAAAAAACATGGATCTTGGTCAAACTATATCTGAGACTATATGCTAGTTACTAATTTGCATAATATCAAGGTGTTACCATGGTAAAGTGATTAGTTATTCTGTTGTTTCATTCCCAAGTGGGATTCTATATTTATCTCTTTATTTAGATTCTTAACCCCCCCCCCATACTGTTCACTTAAAATTGTGAGTAAGCATGATATACTAAGTAATGACTTAGATAAAAAGGAAGAGTATGAATTAACAGTATATATCTCAAAAGCAAGCTGCTGACATCTCAATGAATGTTCGCATAGTTGGTCCAGTAAAATATAACAACAGTTGCTGGTAACAATACTGGCCAGAAATAGCTGCTGAAACTGAAAGTGGAAGAAAAACAGCTGACTTGCAAGGATAGTGATTAACTGATCTAGGATCTGGAGAAACCAAAACGGTGGTGGATCTCATCACACATCTGAGATGTATAGTTTCCCTGTTCCCAATTTACTGTTGGAAAAAAGCGCTGGACTATATGGATTGTGGTGATACATCAAATAAATTCTTGGGCATTCTAATATACTTGAATGCCCCAGTATATACACAAAATTGCTTTGCTAAGTAAGCTAAGCAGTGGATTTAGACAAATATAGCAAGTCACTTTACATATTACAGTGAAAGTCTCTGTGATTCAACTACAGACAAACTAAAAATTTTCTGTAATGTTTAAGGAGTGTTTGCTTGCCTGGGGATACTCTTGGGAGCTGAAATTCTCTTAAACTTCCAAGTAAGTGTTTCTTGCATATTTTCAGAAACATGAATGCCCTTCAAACATAATGTGGAAAAAATGATCAGGGACCTAATATTTACCGTTAACAAGGAAAGTGGCATACTTGATTTTTAAAATACATATCTGGTAGTAATTGTATGGAACAATATTTTGCATGATTAAAGTTTTGCTGGATACTCTCCCTGATTAGAATGTTATCTTAGCCTGGATTGTAAAGAGCAACATTAGGATGCAAAGACTGGTGCAGGTAATCGTGTGGGCAGATTGGAGTTTTATTTATTGAGCAAGGCCATCTCTCTTCCCATGAACCATGGACAAAGCCTTTTGAATTTAAGGGCAGTTTCACAACCCATTTGTGATGGGAGTGTGTCATTCAAAGGGGGGAAAGACCATAAATTTAACTGTGGTTCCATGAGCCCACAGGCTTTGGATCCCAGTCAAAGTCTTATGAATGGTGTAGAAATGAACTTCAGTATTTCAAAGTAAACTATTGGTATCTACAAGAACCTATAATAATTGCTCTATTATTGCTAATTCTCTCTAGATACACTATCTGAAACACATAGCTCTGAGAAGCAACACTATGGGAGCTTTCTTTGTGAGAACTATCCTAAGCAGGTCTACTCAGAATCCTACTCAGGTCTATTCAATGGAGCTTACTCCCAGGAGAGTGTCCTTAGGATTGCATTATTAATTTGCTTTAAAAGCCTACAGGTACCTGTAACAGCTTATCAATTGTTACTTTTGAATATCCCACCTTTAGGAGAACATCAGTGTTGAAAACACAAAGAAATTAATATGATTTTTAAAAACTAAGCTGAACATTTAAAACTGTGGTTCCAGGGCTTTTTTTCAGGGGGAATGCGGGGGAACGGAGTTCTGGAACCTCTTGAAAATGGTCACATGGCTGGTGGCCCCGCCCCCTGATCTCCAGACAGAGATCTGGAGATCAGGGGGTGGGGCCACCAGCCATGTGACTATTTTCTCCAAGGGCAACCCACTGAGTTCCACCACCTCTTTTCCCAGAAAAAAAGCCCTGTGTGGTTCTAATACTGTCAGCAATAGGTATCAATCAATGTGGTAAGGATAGGATTTTAGTATTTATGATGAAAGCAGGTGTTTTACTAATACAGTTTAATATCAACTGTGAGTTCCAATAAAAATATGAATAAAATTGTACAAGTATATACTATGAGAGTATGCTTACTGTTTTGCTGTATTGTAAAAATAAGAATAAAATTGTTCAAGTGTATACTATGTACAAGTATATACTATGAGAGTATAAAACTGTAAGCGTATATCTTACTGTTTCGCTGTATTGTATTGTTCTGGTTTCACTTTCTTTATTCTTAACTGTACCTAAAGAGGTATTATAAAACCAGTTAAAGCAATATTTGAATGATAAATATTATTTAGAAATTAAAGCATTTTACCCTGGAATTTTTGTTGGTTCTATACTATATGAAGTTGCAGTAACAAAATACAGAATTCAGATACAGTTTTCTTAATTTAATAACATAATACCTCTCTCTACTGATATAACCAATAATTTAGGATTCTATTCAATTCCATCCCCCTTTCTCACTTAAACTCACCCTCACTTCTATGGCAGCTTTATTTGCTGTGGGGTTGTTTCTAACCTGTAATGGCTTGGGCATTAGGAATACTGACACTGACAGGAAATATGTCTGTAAGTCTTGCATGGAAAACTGTAGGAGCAATCTAAGCATTCTTTGATCTGCTTTTGAGTAGGACTTGGCTATTAAATAGGAAATTGTTATCCAATTGGTCCAGAGGCATGTCAGGAATATGTATACAAAGTAAAAGATGCGGAGAAATGTGTGTAGTTGACATTAACGGGACCTCTTTGTTAAGCACTTAAACATGTACGTCCCACTTTTCACTAAAGATTATATTTTTGGAAGTGGGGGACGGGTCCTGCTAAATAATCAAATCATCCTGGACCAACTGCGAACTGGCCAGATAATTTTATTTACGTCATTTCTACTCCACTTTTCTTGCCAATGAGGACCGACATAGGCATTCCAGGTGGCTGCTGGTGACAAGCAAATTTCCTTTTTGCTGAGTAATTGCTAGCAATCGGCAGGAGGAGACAAGTCAGTCAAAGATTGTCTGCCATCAGCAAGCAGCCTAGGCAAATGCCCCCATGTATGGATCCCCTGCATACCATACGATGACATAGCTTCCAGTTACAATTCTTTAAGAATTGGCCCTAAATGCTATTTGCTTCTGGTATGACCAGAAGTGATTATAGGTGTGGAATCTGGATCTGGGATTTGGGGGAAAAGACGGATTTTTACCAATTCAGCTAAATCTGGCTTTACCAACTCATATCAAAGAATTATGGATCCAATTCAGTAACCCATATCCAGACCCACTCCAAATAAATCCAGGAAATGTGGCTTCAGCCTCTGCCTGGCTTCTTCCTGGGCTTCCCCCATTTTTTTCCCAAGAGGAGAGGGGAGGAGGGAGGGGGAGGGAGGGGCAAATCTAAGCAGGAGCTCTCCTTGTCTGCCTGGCTTCTATGAGTGACTCTGCTTCAGTTGGACTAAGTTGCAACCATGTCCCTTGCCTTAATTTAGTTTGGGTGGAATGCTTTGTTTTTACACGATCCTCTGTTTTTATGTTGGTCCCCTTGATTCACTTTGGTTCTGGGGGGGAGTCCATCAATTTCTATGCCTCAGTTTTGTTCTGTTGTGCTTCCTCTTGTATTTGGGAGTTTGCCTTTGGCCACTGGCAGCTTTGATCCTGTGCGTTTCTGCCTGAGAGCCTGCTTGGAAATGTTTTCCCCATAGGAAACAATGGAGAGTGGCCGGACAGCTTGCCCAGGGTATCCTTGAGTTTGGGGGAGACTTCTGTTGGGCTCTGTTGGGCTTTCTCTGCATTGGGGTTGCAATTGGGAATGTGCCTTTGGCCACTGGCAGCCTTGCCCCAGGCTTGAGAGTGTACTTAGAAAGATTCCCCCATAGGAAACAATGGAGTGTGGCTGGTGACACCTTCTTCAGGGACCCATAGAATTGAACCCTGCAGTCCAATCTTCCTGATACTTGGGTGGTCATTAGAGAATAGTCAGGAATAGATTCCCTGCAAATTTGCTGAAGTTTTCTTGAAAAAGTATTTCCCCACCCCCCACCCCCATGGATAGCTCCCAGGTAGTTTTCCCCATAGGGAATAATGGCCGATTAAATTTGGGGTTCTGTAATCTGTTTTAACTGGGTCAGAGAATCTCTCCTGAATTTCAGGAAACCCAGATTTTTGGGGGATTCCTGAAACTTGGATCTGAATTTGGTTTTGGTGCAAACTCCTAGAAGTGATATCATTGCACGGCAACCCTAACCCAACATGGTTTACAACATTATATTCTTCTCCATTTTATCATCATAACAACCATGTGAAGTAGGTTAAGTCTGGTTACATGTTCAACAACCCCCATGTCTGCCTTATCCTTTGTAACTATATGACTACTCCTGAGCCTGCATCAGGCTTCCTGTTTTTAAGAACTGAATAATGAATGATCAAATGTAATCAACCCATTTTTGTTTGCAAGGGAATGTTAAATACAAAGGGGTACCCATAACAAAATAAAACAAAAATTGACACCGTAAGATTAATGTTGAAATAAATGTTCTTAGTCTTTAAGATGCCCCTGGACTATTTTTTAAAAATGAACATTAGTTAATGGTGCCATTATTTCAACAGTCCTCTAAGTAGTGGTTCATATAGCAATTAGTCACATTGAGGGGACTTGTTGCTACTCCTACAAGAGGAGTTGCTTTTGGGACTCTAAACATCATCTTCCATTTAAAAAATGGCATTTTAAAATATTAAAATTTAAAAAATTAAAAATATCGGTATATGATCTCCATATATCTACTTTTGATGCTAAAAATGCAAAACAAATGCTATTACTTTTTTTGATGTATTACTCTTTTGGCTTGAGCCTGGCAAGCAATTTCCTTGTCAGTCAGAGGAAACAATATAAAGAATAGCCTCCCTGCACTTTTCAGCCTCTTTATGCAAGGATGGTGCAACTCTTCTATTCTCTCCACGTATCTTATGGGCCACTGAAGAGACATGAGTTGACACCACAGGTATTATTAAAAGTGTAATGAGACACTGTTGTGTATGAGTGGCCCAAAGTCACCCAGCAAGCTTCCCTGCAGATTAGGTCTCCTGGATCAAGTCCAACACTATACAATATTTACAAAACATTTAAGAAATTTGTGTTGGATCCTAAGGCTCACTTCTGCTTGTACTATATTTCTGCCAATACCATCTCCCCCCTGCAGACTTCCAGCAGGCATCCCATTCTGTCAGGCAGGCAAGCCAGCCTGTCTGCCATAACTGTGAATGCATATCTACTGGGGGAGGGGGAGGGGCTTTCTTCCTGTAGTGTAGATTTCTTCCTTCACTGTATCTTGGCTACACTTTGCTAAGAGGTCTTAACAGTACAGCTGGAAATGTGTGGGAACCAACCTTGAGAAATTCAGCTTTGCATCTTTTTCAGGACTTTTGCTGACTTCAACTGACTTGTTTGGACTGGGGGGAGGGGACGGGGGTTATAAACTCTCAGGGAAGACTTTGCTTCAGCATTCCAGGCAATCACTATGTACCAGTGCACTTCTAGAGATATCTAATAAAGACCTTTAACTCGCACAACCACGTTTGATGAAGTGGAGAGTCTGAAAGAATCCCCTAGCCAGGTCTGACATACTGTTTCCAGGGGTCCATTGACACCCCACCCCAAGGAGGATTATAAGGAATATAGCAAGCTGGAGCAGAGAATTGTGGAAGTTTTGTTAGGACACGATGCTTAGGATCCACCCATTTGTAATAATTATATTATTCTCAGTATCTGTCTGTCACACATACTAGAAAGTGAAAATGTTGAAGTTAACAATAAATAAATAATAGAATATTTGCACGTAAAACAATCTAAGTCAGTGGGCTGAACCAAGCCAGCTTTTTTATTCTATCTCACTCAGTTCCTCTCCCTATTGCAGCCCCCGTCTCATATGGCTTTGGCAAATGCAGCTGCCAGGAACCCCAGCATAATCTTTGTGGGTGGTCTGAATGAATCCCTCCTTTCTTTTTCACCAGCTGAAAAGCTCATTAGATCCAACCTAATGTTTAAAGTCAAATCAAAATCCAGAAATACCCTTTTTGGACATGTAGCACATTTCAAGCCTTTCCTGAGCAGAGCAAGCAAGCAGTTTGTTTCCTTCTTCCAATGCGCTTTCAAACCAGTTTTTTCCCTTCTTACACACATCAGGCTATGAAACAAAAAAGTTGTGTTAGTGACCATAATGGTAATACTTTTCCTTTGAAATTTTGTATTAGTTTTAAAATGTGCAAAAATGAAACAGAATGCATGGATTTGTAATTTTGGGTTTGTATGTACCACGCAGTTGCATGACCATTAAATGTAAAACATAAAGAATCAGTTATAAAATACTGATACTTAAAAAAAATGTCCATTATTAGAAGTTAGACATCAGTACCTGTTTCTTGAACATTATGTGTGTCTCCTATAACAAGGTAAAGACATGCAACTATTTCATCTGGCAGACATTAATAATAACAACAACAATAACTGTGTGCTTATATACCACCCTTGTAGACAGATTAGTGCCCAACTCAGAGCAGTAAACAAAGTCAGTGTTATTATTATCCCCACAATATAGCTTGCGAGCTGGGGCTGAGAGGAGCAGCTTACCCCGTTGAGCTCATGGTAGTAGTGGGATTTGTACCAGCAGAGTGCTGATTCAAAGCCCCGCCACTTAACCACTATGCTACAGCACCTCTCATTAAAGAATAAAAGTTGAATGTATTTTGATTCGATGAGGATGTTGGTAGCAATTTGCAGCTAGATCTCTTTGAACCTTATGAACCCTGTGAATTAATCCCAAACAGCTCCCAAAAGCTCATATGACTAGGATCTGGGAGACCCAGGTTTGAATCCCTACTCTGCTATGGCTTAGTAGATGAACTTGGTACAATTACTCTTTCTCAGCCTAATCTACCTGAGAGCCAGTTTGGTGTAGTGGTTAAGAGTGCTAGGACTCTAATCTGGAGAGCTGGGTTTGATTCCCCACTCCTCCACTTGAAGCCAGCTGGGTGACCTTGGGCTAGTCACTGCTCTCTGGAGCTCTTTCAGCCCCACCCACCTCACAGGGTGTTTGTTGTGGGGATAATAATAACTTACTTTGTAAATCACTGAGTAAGTGTTAAGTGTTAAGTATATAAATCAAATATTGTGGTTGTTATCATTACCTCACAATGTTGTTGTTGTTGTAAGGATAAAATGAAAAAGAGGAGAACGCTGTAATAAGCTTAGGGAAGAAAGGCAGGATATGTATAAATAAATAAGTCAGTCAGTCATATATTATATATTGAGGGTGTTTATAAGCTGCCTGTCCAGAAAAAAAAAACCCTGCTTGACACAGCTCACAACAATATCATCATCAATACAGAATGACTAAACAAAGAAGATAAAATACTTAAGAGCATAGATACAAAATAAATGCTGAAATGGCCAACTAAAAGATGAAAGGAAATTGTTTAAAGGTCTGGGCAAATAAAAATCATTATGGATGGATGTGAAAGTTGGACAATGAAAAAAGTGATAGGAAGAAAATTTATTAATTTGAAATGTGGTGTTTGGAGTTTTATGGATACCATGGACACCCCAAAAGACACATAATTGGTCTAGATCAAATGAAGCTTGAATTTTTCCTAGAAGCTAAAGTGACAAAATTGAGGCTACTGTATTTTGGTCATATGGTAACAAAAAAAGACTCACTGCAAACAATAATAATGTTAGGAAAAGTTGAAAGCTGCAGGAAAAGAGGAAGACCTAAATGAGATGGATTGACTCAATAAAGGAAGCCATGACCTTCAGTTTGCAAGACCTTAACAAAGCTGTTAATGATAGCATGTTTTGGAGGTCATTAATACATAGGGTCTTCATAAGTCTGAATTGACTTGACTAGCACATGATACAGAGACATGGGGAAAACCCCTGTTATGTTGATCTGAGTAAACAGCTTGGCCAACCTTGGAGCCCACTAATCAGGGAAATATTTAAATAGTTCTGGGGGAATCATGTCCTCATCTGGTGCCTTGTCAGAGGAAAGGGAGGCAATCAGACCTTTCATCTGAGAAACTGATACTGGATGCCACTGAAACAAGGAAGATAAATCAGTAGGAAATGCCTGTTCAGTGGCTGCATATTTAACAGAGCAAAAGGAAAATCAGCGTGTGTATGTGTGCGCATGTGTGCATAACAATGAAAAGCAATAACTAAACAAAATGCATAAAAAGGAAGAAGTGTAGGTAAGAGAATGCTGAACAAAAAAATCTTAACTCCTGACAGAAAACAATGATAGAGAGGGACAGATTAATTTCCACGGGGAAGGAATTCCATAGTTTTGGTGCTACAACCAGCAAGGCTCTTCTAAGGTTGTCATCCATCCAGCCTAAGATGTTGGGAGGGCCCTGAAACAGGGCACCTGAAGATAACTGTAGTGGTTGAGTAGGTTCATTTGGGAGTAAGCAGTTCTGAAATCCTTCATAGAACATATTTTTCAATTTGCAACAATTCTATAGTTTATAATTACTCAGAACAATCTTAATGTAGCTATAAGAAATAACATGTTGACTCAAGAAAAATCTCCTGTTACTGCTTTGTACAGTCACTGGATCTGTGATGTGTGAAAACAAAGATCAGGCTGGGATCCATCCAGTGTTCTCCTTCTGATCCTGGAAGAGATGATTCCCAGGACCAACAGCCATGGAGGTTGGGGCCTGGACTGGGCAGGGAAAGGGAGGGAATACCTTGTCCTCCATCTTTTGCAAGCACCAACTTCACTGATGCAACTGAAAAGATGTTTTAAATGGATTCTGATGTAATGAAACACTGGACAGACAAAAGTCTCTGAATAAAGTATGGAAAATATGAGAAAAGTAATACAATACAGACTAGATAATACAGACATTTAGAAGCCATATAATTTCATGTGGCTTTATGACACTCCGGGTCCTACTATATTCAAAACAGTTAACCTGGTTCAGATGTTAGCCTGCCCAGCCTGCCCAGTCCCACAGATAAAGTGCAGTTTACAACACACTGCTGTGGAAAAAAGCTGTCTTGTTTCATGTTCATTTCAAAAACATTTAATGAATTTTATTATTTTCATTTACTTAGATTTGAAAGGGAAGCACATTTCTTTCTGCCCCCGCCCCCATCCAAAAGGAATGAAATGTTAATCAATGGGAGTAACCCTGACAAACTGAACATGGGTAGAAGTAAGATTAATTACTGAATATGCAGGTTGAGGATGAGTTCTCCACTAGGGTTGCCAGCCAGTGGCTAGCACTTGGCTGGAGACTGAGGGGGGGCACCATCATGCCTCTTTAGGAATCAGTGGAAACTCTATGGTAAAATCATACCATAGAGTGTTACCATCGAGTTTCTGTTGGATCCTAGAGTAGCATGATGAGCGGCAATTGCGATTTTTGCATTATTCCCGCCCCCCCCCGTACCAGCCTACCAAATGGCCGAGAAGGACGAGGGCTGCTGGTTGGAGTCTCCTGCTATAGTGACCCTCACCATCACCCTGTGTTATGTGTAACAGTGAGATGAGAGTTGTGTCTTAGTTCCTAAGTGTGAAGTGTGTGTGAAGAAGAGACTTGCACCATTTTCCCAACCTGAATTAGTCCCAGGTTGGTACTATTTGAGCCACTGGGGAAACCCACTTTCTCCAATGGGCTAAATAGTAATCAGATTTGGAAAACACAGTAGGGGGAAGGTTGAAGTGCTTTCTTCTTGCACACCACAGACCCAATCTGAATTGTGAATCATGCATGTAGTAATTAAGAAGAACCTAGAGTTCTTATCTGTTACATAGGGTGGAGATCCAACCTCCACAACGTGAAAGAATCCCTACTTACTTAGTAGACAAGGCAGGCAGAGGGAGGACTTTGGCAACACAAGAAAGCAAGGAACGTGAGAGCATAGGGACAAATAATATTTAACTTAACATTTAACTTAAATATTTAACTTAAATGCCATTGAGCATCACACCATGTTTAAGGATGTCATCTCTGTAACAGACAAGCAGGAGTACAGATGAAGGTGCATTTGACAGACCCAATGCCCAACATATATACCTTCTCTGTGACATGGACGTGTGAATTTTTCCTTCTTTCCTTTTGGGTTCAACTAGATGATATGCTGGAGATCTGAAACCAGATTGCCAGTCATCACTATTTTTCTTTTAAAATAGTAGAAGGACACAGACTAATAAGGCTGGTCCTTTGTTTTCCAGACTGGAGCTAATGAGGAGAGTTGTTCTATCCTGGAAATGGTGTAGAAGAGTTATTCCCCCTCCCCAAATCTCAGTACCAAGGTCCTGATACAAATTGCCTTTCATCATAGATGCTTTTAAATAAAATTAAATATCTACAGTGCGGTCCTAAGCAGTTACACCTTTCTAAGCCCATTGACTTAAACAGATGTAGAAGATGTCACTCTGATTAGGTTGGCGCTGCTTGAGATTCATTAACTGATCTCCAGTTTGTATAGCTGAGCCCTTAGTGGTTAGTGATTAAAACTGGGGCTGCATGTAAAGTTCTATGTTCATTTTGACCATTTTTTTGTCTTATAAACTGAATGCAGCTGCAAGGACTGCAATTTCAAGGGGGAGACCAGTTTGGGAATAGGCGTTTTTAATGCTTTCCTTCTGTGCCATTTTCCTGCCAAAAATTGCCCCCCACACACTGCTGAAGGTGCTTTTTACTAGACATGGGCACGAAGGGGGAAAAAATTCTGAACACCTTGTTCGTTGTTCATTGTCATTCACAAACAACGAACAGAACAGAACAAGTCCTCTTAACGAACATGTTCAGTGTTTGTGTTTGTGCCCCTTTAAAGATCCCTTTAAACTATCAGGCGGCAGTGGGGGATTCCCCCTTGCCGCCTGCCAGCTGATAGTTTAAAGGGTCCTTTCCTGCCACGTGCAAGGGGCAGGGCCCTTTAAACACCCCACAACCCCCAGCCCCTGCCCCACCCCAGCGCCGCTGGGGTACTACTGCCGGAGATTCTCTCCATCCCTCTTGTACCTGTTAGCAGCTGGCACCACGGGTCAGAGAGATGAGGAGAATCTCCTTGTCCCTCTGACAGCAGGCAGAGCCGGTGCCACAGGGCTGCTCCTTCCCAGCACCAGCAGGATGTCCCTCTCGCACTGGGAGAGCTGGCGCTGCCCCCTTTGCTGTTATTTTCTCTGGCAAAAACTGTACTGCCTGTTGGAAGCTACTTTGAGGGGTTACAAAACTGACCTTCCCAATGTCCAATACCCAGCAAATTTGCAGGGGACATAGTCCTCACTGTCCTCTGAAGACCCCCCCCCCCCCCTCCAAATTTCAGAGAGATTGCAGCCCGGGAAAGGTATGATCCATGGGTTCCCCCCTTTGCTGTCTATTTCTCTTCTGAGTGGCAAAAAATGGACTGTCTGCTGGAAGCTGAAGGGTTAAAGCCAGAAGGAAAGCCAGGAGTTCAGACAGAGTTTAGCCCTTGCCATTGCCGGGGAAATTGATTGAAGGCACCTGTTCGTTTGGAATGGGGACTCATGAATGGCCCATTCACGAACAGACAAACGGGTTGTTCGTGGGTTTTTTTCATTCGTATTGCTGTTCGTGCCCATGTCTACATTTTACCCTCCCTTCTGGAGAAAAAAATTGTACTTTCTGCATGAGACATCTTTCTCTCTTTGCTTTAGTAGTTTCTGTGCACATATATGATTGAGGGGGTGTTGTCCAGCATCCAGATATGGTTGCCAATCTCTGGGTGGAGGCCTGGAGATTTCACGGAATTACAATTGATCTCCGGACTAGAGAGATCAGTTCCCCTGGAGAAAATGGCTGCTTTGAGGGTGGGTTGTATGGCATTATGAAGTTCCTCCCCTCCCCCAAACTCCACCCTCCCAAACCACCACATTCCAAACGCCAGGAATTTCCAACCGAGAGTTGGCAACTTTATATCCAGTGGAGGAAAAATATAGCACTTGTTCCTATTTTGCTCCCACTCAGAGGGGGAACTACAAGTGATAGATTCTCTTGGTCTGCTGTCTCCATTTTTGATTTGTACTTTTTAGACATGGAGCTGGGAGCCCCCTCCAGAACAGAACAGAAGTGCAGTCAGGCAGCCCTAGTTGAGTGGGCTTGCTGACTGGGCAACTTGCCTGAGAAAGATGCAGGAGGAAGACAGCTACTCAGCTGCCTCTTTCCACTCCTTGCTGATCATAAGGTGAATGAGTGCTGCTTGTCCTGCCTTCCCTTGCCCAGCCTAGCATTGAATGTGTGTGCAGTGCTTCTTTGCAGAGGGGCCAGGGCAGGTGTGCTAGACTTCAGTGGGCACAAGGAACTGGAGGCATCCAGTACCTCCCATCCTGGCTCCTTCCAGTTCGAAAAGTTCCCTGAATCCATCACTACCAGCATTCACAGGACCCTGTGCAGGATTTGTAAGCCGGGCTGAATCTGTGTTCATTTGGGCACTTTCACAATGTACCCCCACACACACCTTCAGTGCTCATGAATCACTCAGTGCTATTCCTGAGGAACACTTCAGCTTTTCAAAAGAAAGAAAGAAAGAAAGAAAGAAAGAAAGAAAGAAAGAAAGAAAGAAAGAAAGAAAGAAAGAAAGAAAGAAAGAAAGAAAGAAAGAAAGAAAGAAAGGCATCTCATAATATAAAAACTGTTCATTTTTGTACACAATAAGGAATGCAAAGTAACATCCTCAGGCACAGCAAACAGCCTGGCAGTCTCTTGCACCTTGAACACATTTGGTGAGAGTAGTTAATACCAGAGATAGTGGCGGGGCTCCCTGACCAGGTGAGAGCAGGAAGAAAGCAAGCCTGAATGTCTAGGGCTGCTCCACTACCTGCCTATTCTGGAGGGGAGCCTCGTGGACTCTGTGTTAAAAAACTACAAATCAATTAAAAATGGAGTCAGCATTCGTGGGTTTAAAACCCATGGAACTCGTTATTTGTAGTTCCCCTCTCAGTCTGCAGCATTGTCTTTGTCCAGGGGATTCAATCAAAACATTTGCTTCTGGGCCTAGCAAGCAGCATAAGAGAACAGAACAGTGCAAACAAGAAGAGCCACTTTTTAAAATCTCTCCCCAAGCCAATGAGCACCTATCTGTGCAACCATCTTTGGTGTTAGTATGTGTTCTAGATTGTTGATGAAACATCCCTGTAAGTATCCCCTGACTCTTCCCTCCCCTAAACCAGTCAGCCAGGCACCATAGTATATCTAAAGATTACAGAATATCACAGAATGTTATTTTCTTAATTTGATTTTTATATCATAGCAGCATTAATAAAAATAGGATTTTCACTTGATGATGTTAATATCCAAATTCATATCTTTACTGCAAAATTGTAAAAG
The DNA here is from genome assembly GCF_028583425.1 of Eublepharis macularius. Classification (NCBI taxonomy): domain Eukaryota; kingdom Metazoa; phylum Chordata; class Lepidosauria; order Squamata; family Eublepharidae; genus Eublepharis; species Eublepharis macularius. The sequence goes on from NC_072800.1 coordinate 39,574,043, forward strand.
AATATTTTTAAAATGAACTATTTCGGTCAGGATTTGCCAGATCAAAGGATATATTGCACCTTGGTAAATGTTGTATGCTAATATTTACATTACCTTAAACTGAAGTCAAATTTGTTCCTTTGCTACGAAGAAAACCAATTAGAATTCTTTAGGGGCTAAGATGAAAGGTTCATATTCTTAATTACTCACAACCTAATTAGTCCTTGCATGTTTATTCGGAAATAAATCCCAGGGAGTTCAATGGGACTTTCTCCCTAGTAAGACTGCAGAGGATTCTAGCCTTAGTGCCATAGAAAGGAATGTACAATGAAAGAAGTTTAGAGCATTACCTTAATGTTGTAAAATTATTAGTCTAAAAGAAATGCCTTTAGCTTGTTGCTAGGCACCATAACTGAACTCAACATCCTACCCGTTTATGCAGAAATGGTAAGTTGCATTCTCCTTGATAATAAAGAGAACTGATTAGAAGGAATGAATATTTTCTCTCTTTTTATCATCATCTTGTCAACAAGAAGACTATTTATTGGAGTCCTAGTCTATGCTTAGTACAGTTCATGTTATCAATCAGGGTTTTTTTTCATGCAGGAAGATACATAAATGGTAAGACAAAATTGTTTTTATAGTCCACGTTTTCAGGCCACTATGGACAAAAAGAAGCTTTTACCTGTGAACTATTCTTTCTTCTGGGAAGCACACAAAATGGAGAAAAAGTACAGTTTAGTGCCTGCATGCTGTGTTGACAATTGCCAAAGGCTCTGTTGATCCTGCCTTCCTTCGGTATGTCTGTGCAATGCTGAGACATATGAAAGCATGGAACAATTTCCTCCATTTGACACCTACAGCGTTCCTAACCAAAAGTGCAGACAGTTTAAGCAGGTAGCTTTGTCTCCATAACTGTGCCTGTGTGTTTTTGAGACATTACACATATCTCCAGGACAGGCAGTTGGTCTGCGGAATTCTCACATACTATTTTTAAACTTGGGCATATGAAGGCTAAGGGAAAGACATCTTTCTGAAGGTGGATTCAATATTTATCACAGTTTATGATCAGCAGTTTAAAGCAATATATATCTTATGCATATTTAACCATTGCACAATGGGCTCACAGCTATTTGCTTTTCTTTTTTGTTGCATAGTAATTGAACTGTTTTTATATTGTGAAACTGGGGAGATTGCAGAACTCTTGTGACAGCTGTAAAGGAGGGAAAAGTACATTCTAGAAAACTCTAGTTCTTATTAACTCTGATAAAATGAAGCAAACTTCACTAAGCCATACCAAAGGATAGTCTGGAATATTTTTTAAAAATATGGGAACCGAGAAGAGGGAAACGTGTTACATTCATGAGATAGGAAAGAGCAAAACATATGAATACAAGAATTTATTTGGTAATGTGGATGTGAAATTGGCAATACTTTATATTTCCTACAATCCTAAATTACTCCAGTCTAAGCCCATTGAAAGAAATAGGCTTAGACTGGAATAACTTTGTTTAGGATTCACTGATAAAGGAGTAAACTACAAAACTCTCATGGTTTTAGGGACTTCTTAAAGGTTAAAATCAACAGGCTCCTGATACAATGGTAAGACATAAATGAAGGCTTTCAACATTTCAAATAATGCACTCACATTCCTTTCCAACATTTCCTCTGGGGGAGTACACCTCATTCTCTCATCTACACTAATGTAAATACTTAGGCTTGTATCTTCACCCATCATTCCCTTTCCCTACTGCAAAGTTCTCACCAAACATATTGAAATGGCCAAAGATATTTCTTCCTCTGACATTTTAAAATGGTACTACCTTGTAAATATCCCTAGGCAGCTTTGAAACTTTGTGAGTCCATGCAAAGGTGGGCTACAATAGCCACAGAATTGGCTGTTTTGGGTTGCAGACGGCCATCTGCACCTTTCCCTTCCACAGACTTCGAGAGAGTGTTGTATAGTGGTTACAGTGCTGGATTCGAATCTGGGAGACCCAGGTTATCTCCCCTCTGCCATGGGAGCTTGTTGGGCCACCATGGCTGTCAGTCACACACACTTGGCCCACAGGGTTGTTGTGCAGATCAAATGGAGGAAAGAATGATGTAAGGTGATTTGATTCCCCATTGAGTAGAAAGGCAGAGTACAAATGAAGTGGATGGGGTTTTTACAAAGGGTGGAGAGGTGGAAATAACACCAGAACAGCAACCACAGAATCTTTTCAATCTTGTAGCTGCTTCTGTATGTTGCTGTTTTGTGCCTTATTTCTCCAAAAGTCACAATACAAATGAGACCATTTTTAAAGAGAAGTTGCGCTTTTAAAGCTACTATCATTTTTCAGCTCTTGATTTGGTAATCCAGGCACATTCACAGATGATGATGTGAACAGAGAGACCTGTAACTTTCTGAAGGGAAATGGTTTCCCTGAGGTTTATTAAGAGGTTTGTGCACAAAGGTTAATGGCAAGAATTTATTTTTATTTTTGGCTGTTAAGGCCTTAAAGCACAAAGATATGGGATTGTTATTTTATTATATCTCAACTACACCTATCTGGCTTTTTGTCTTCACTACTACATTAAAAGGAAATCAAAAGCCAATAATGTTGTGGCTCACCACAAACTAAAAGGGACAATGTTGGGAACAGTTTCTTGGATGGATCTGCTACTACGCTCTTAAGAGAAATGAAGAGAAATAACATTATTCTGAACCAAACGTAAGAAAAATGTCACAACCTGGAAAAATTCATTTTGTTTTGTTGCACAATTGCAAAAGAGTACAACCGGGTCCTATGCATGTTTGGTGGTGGAGAGAACTCTCAAATCAGAGATGACTTCTGGCTACCCCTGGTGGGGTTTTCATAGTGAGAGACTGACAGAGGTAGTTTGCCATTACCTGCCTCTGCAACCCCGGTCTTCATTGGCGGTCTCCCAAGGCCTGCTTAGCTTCTGAAATCTGATGAGATCGGCTCACCTGGGCTATCCAGGTCAGGGCCCTATGCATGTTTACTTCTATTCCGTGAATGCAATCTAAAAAGAGGCATTTCAGGATTGGTACAATTGCTGTATCAGCACACAGCAAAGTCGGACTCATGGATGTTAGATCCTTACAGTTCAATCTTATAAAAGTTACTCCACTGATTTAAATGGACTTAGATTGGAGTAACTCTTCATAGTGTCTCCTCCTAAGTAATCTCACTGTGATGGGTAGAATTAGTAAAATCCACAACAATTAATTCTGAAGACAGCTTCTGTTTTTATACATACTTCAGTTTCTGATGGAATCTGATTATCTCTTCTGACGTTAAGGCTTTATTAAAATGGTGTTGCCCAGGAACAGAGCCTAATGGATTGCACTTTTGAACGCAACTCTTATCTCAGTCAAATTTTGAGCTTTCTTTCAAACACTGGTCGAATAGGTGAAGTCACATTTTTCCATCTGGTATATTTGCCACACAAAGTGCCTGGATCACTCTTTTCTGAAGTATGTGCTGGCCACCACATGCTAAAGGTCACTCCTGAAATTAGTACATTGTAACACAGGAACATACTCAGATAAAATAAAACTTCTCTTTCAATAAGGAAATAGAATTGCATTGCATTTTTGTTTGTAAACTTTCAAAATTAAAAGATACAAATAAGAAGAGTAAAAAACTGTATGTAAATTGGACTGTTTTGTTAGATATATACAGTTGGTTTCAATTTAGGAAAGCCAACTCCAGGTTGGGAAATTCCTGGAGATGTAAGGGTGAAACCTAGGGAGGGCGGGGTTTGGTGTTCAGTGGGGGACGTGATGCCATGGAGCCCAGCCTCCAAAGCAACCAGGAGAACTGATCCTGGAGATCACTTGTAATTCTGGGGGTTATGCAGGTCCCACCTGGAGGTTGGCACCTCTATTTCCATTCTTGAAATTCACCTTTATTTTCACATCAACAATAAACTAAAACAAATTCCCATTTAAATTGACCTATGTGAATTGCTCCAAATACCTATGGCCTCACAAAAGCCCTATTCGTCCTTTGAATATTTACAATTAAAAAGCAAAACTACACTTATTCCAGAAGAAAAGCTGTTATCCTTGTTAATGTCTCTGTTTTATAGAGCCAACAAGGCAAACACATTTAAATTACAAGGGAAGGAATCTTTCAGAAGCTGTTGTCTGATACAGTAACAAACACACAGCAATTCTTAGAAATTAGCTAGTCGTTTAGAAGAATGACATAGTGACAAAAGATGTTTAGAGGCTGATAGAAGGTCATTTTCTTGACAATTCTAGTATACCAATAAGGAACGTCTAATAAAACTGAGTACTAAAGAAGTGAGCAGACATTTTCAAGTTTATTAATAAATGTGTGCCACCTTGTGGTGAGATACTTTTAATGTTTTAAAAAGATGCATATTCTTTGAAAATTCAATACCAAAGAAACAGACAGTATGGTATAACCCACTTAACCAAAACAGTTCAAGGAGCTGAAATAGTTGTTTAGAAAGACTCAGCTTCAGAAGAATGTTTTAAAGGGGCTAAAATTATCCCTATCATTCTAATCCTAGCCACTAAAACTGAATCAAATGCAGGCTTTACATTTTCCATGCTTCACGTGGAAGTATTTTGTGCACGTGCAGCAGCTGAAAAGGGAAAACTCTCAACCCCCTCCACACACACAGTTTTTGCACGAGGGGAAAAAAGCTTGCAAGAAAGGCAGGAGCTTTGTTAAGAGTAGACTTGATGGAAAATTATTAATCGGTAAAGTTTCTGTGCTTCATATTTTATCTCTCTCCTCTTTTTTAAGATGAATGTTTGATCCATTTACAATTATTATGGTGTGATCAGAATGGTAGCTATGAAAAGTCTGGAATGTTTACTTCCTCCCTGCCACTGTAGTGTATATTTCCATTCTGACATCTTGATTTATAGTTTTCATATCTGTGAAGTGGTGAGTTACTTGAGGATATAAATGAAACTATTGAGATCAGGCTGATTTTGGAAGCCAACAAAAGAATTTATAATGTCAAGCTTTTTCCCCGAATGCCATTCATTGGTAATTGTATCTAAACTAATATTAGTCCGCAGACTGGTCTGTTAATGAAGACTTAATTCCACTTTTTATTCAGCAGATCAGCCACGATTTATTTCTAAGGGCTATCTTAATTTTGTTAAGCCTGCAGCCAGGCTCTGTTACCAAATTTTCTGCCTTTATTAGGGCATAATTACTTGGGTGCCCAGCTTGAGGAGCCATGCACCCAGAAGTACTTCTAGAAATATGCACCACAAAACTACAAAGCCCTTGGCAGTTTTCCTACCATATCTGGTGCCAATCAATTCCATCTGAGTTTATTATAACAATTAGAAAACTTGCTCTTGCAAAGGAAATACTCTGTAGAGGACATAGCAAGAATACACAGTTGAGCTTGTATGTCGCAACATTTGGACTTAATAGGGTTGTCTACCAACGCTCTTAACAACTTCATTTGCAGCCAAACAGGTGTCAACAGCCTGCAAGAGTCAAGAGGTAGAGACTTTTGTGTTGTTCTCTGCCATCTACACCTGTACCTACTAGCTTAGGAAATTACAGCAGTAATGGCAAGTTTTTGTCTGGTTAGCCATTTCTGTTTTGAGCGGCTGCCTATAATCAATTTACCTAGAACATTTTTATCTCACCTTGCTTCCACAGAGCTCACAGCGGCATATATGGTTCTTCTTTACCTATTTTATTCTCAACATAAGTATGTGAGATAGGTTAGGCTGAAAGTCATGCAGCAATCTTACACGGCAGAGTGGAGACCCCAGAGCAACACTTTACAACTATACCACACTAGTTCTCATAGATTTTTGAAATGTGTTTTGGTACCTTGTGTATATGCAATGTTGGGCAAATGCTATAAATGGGTACAGCTGCAAGCAAATATACCACATTTTCTTATTTAGATAGCAGACAGTAATATGTTCCTTAGAAGAGATTCTGCAACAATGAACAAATAAAGACTGTGTATATCAATTTCGAGACTTTTTAATCTTTCGTTTAAGGATGTAGGGGAAAAAAATTGAGACGTCATCAGTCAATTCTTTGGTCAACAATGACTATCCCTGAATTTAGTAAAGAAAAAAAGGACCAGATTTGCAATGTTACATGAAAAGAAAATGGGCCAAGTAGAGAATGAAAGGAATAATAAAGAATACAAGATAACAGAAGATTGCTCAGAGGGGACAGTAGAACATCTGTTGATAGGCAGGCATTTGAAGTGGAAATGGCAAACTGCAAAATGGCTTATAGGAGATGTAACTACAGAAGAGATCATCCAATAAAATGGTAGAACACTTATGCACTACTAGAACAGCAAAAGTAAAGATTTGAGCAGTTGTTTTACATTGAACCAAAACTAGCACTTAACTTTGATAACACTGAAAAGATGATGAAGCTTGACATTTGCTCTTTGAAACCATTGCTGAAAGCTGAATATAAAAGGAGGCAAAGGAATATCACAGCTCAAGGGCTCTACACAAGCAGTAAAGTCAATTTAAAAGCACTACAGTATTTCTTCAAACTGAATGGGAGAGAGACTGCAATTAAACTCTTTCAGTATTAATGCAACTACCTGCAAAAATGAATTTAGGATTTGCAGGTTCCCAAATCTGGAAAAGATTTAAACATGCTGCCTTGAGATTCCACAATCACAAGAGCATTCAAAATAACAAGTTGGTCTTCACCCGGTGAAGGTAACAAACCTAATGCATACTTACTTGAGAGTAAGTCCCACTTAGTGGAATTTACTCTGAGTAATTCAAGGTCAAAACACGACATCTCTTGATGCCATGTTCCTAAAAAGCAACTGTGTGGGAGGCAATTTAGAGTTAATTCTTTTAGGTGTAAAGACAGCAGAATTGTAGAAATATTTATTTTTAATGGCTGCTTTCTGCTAGGCTAAACCTTTTCCATGAAGGGTTGAGATTCTTCCACCTGCTGAACCACAACCCTTGGCTTAAGCCAGGAAAGATAAGCGTGCCTAGAGCAGTAGGAATTGAAGAGACTAGTTTCTAGAATCTAGTGGATGCTTCTGGCCCAGGCACTATTTTGAGATGGATCCACTGACCAGTACCCAGTAGCAATTGGGAGAAGGCAGCTAAGATCTTTTGGTAGGTGGAGGCTGAAAGGGTTGGGTTCATTTCTTATTCTTCCCCAGCTCTTGTTCTTTATTGCATTTACTATTGGTTTTGAATTATATAGAGGTCTTGGGTGTTGATAATTTATAAGCTGCCTTGAGTTCACTTAGGAGAGGAAAGGTGGGTTAAAATATTTTAGAAAATAAAAATTGAGTGAATGGATAAAGGAGAAAACCTGTCATTTCTTGTGTCCTACCTTACTGAATGCCATTTCTTTCAGCATTTATCTCTCAGCCTAGATCACTTCTGGTGTTGGAATCTCGTTGGAAGAAAAATGCTTCAAGATAAAGTATGAGAAAGGAGAAGCTTTGGATGAACCAACAGACCATATGTAAGGATCACCCTATTATGTATTATCTGTGCTCACCTGCTTAGTCACCGACTCTGTGCCCGTTCTGCAGGGGGAAAAAATTAACTATTTGCCTGAAATTTGGCAAAGAGAATCCTGTGGGTTACAGATACAATCCCTGAGAATCTCATCCCATTTGGATTGGGAGGAAGAGTAAGAAGTATTCTTTCTTTTAAAACCAATGGCAATACACAATAATAAAGAACATGAACACATGCAATAAGGGAGAATAAGAACTGTTTAAAGCTACCCCAAACACTGTTTTTTCATATCCCTATTTTCTTAAAGGGTTAGATCTAGCAACTTCCTCCTGTTAATTCTTTCTTTGTCAGAGAAAGATTTCATCCAATGGAGAACGAATTGGTGGAAGCGAGCTGTAGGATCTAACAGCGGAAGAGAATTGCAGTATCCGACTGCAATGTTTTGAACTGGAGTTCCTCCAGGCTTTTCTACTGAGACTTCTCTAAGTAGTCTGAAAAGCGAACTCTTACATCCCAGTCCTAAAAAGCATTGCATTCTGTGAAGCTTTCAAGTATAGGTACTTATTCATTGTTAACATGTTCATAGACAGCAGTAATGTTAGCTTCAAGTGAATACATTCAGAATCAACACACCTATCATTTAAGACAACAGCAATTGTGCTGGTAAATGCTAGGTGAAAACCAGTTTTCACATTACTCAAACTCATCTGATGATTATGAAGGAGGGATAGCATTAGCGACAAAATAATACATGGCTAACAAAGAAACCAATGAAGATATGTGGCAAACAAAAACATGCGGTTAAATCCAAAGATAGCCCCTCCCCCTGAAGGGGGTATTATTTGTGATTACCTACATATGCACACCTATTTCTTCCCTACACTCTTCCTGAGAGTTCCTTTCACCCAAGAGCAATACTTAGAGAAGTTCAGTAGGCTGCTGTGAGACTGAAAATGTCCTCTCCCTTTAGAAGAAGTGAGTTATGCCAGTGGGAAAAAACTTTGGGTTAAGCATATTCCTAAAAATAAGAAAATGTATACAACTGTATAACATAAAAACAACTAACTATATAACATAATTACCTACACAAAGCTTGCACTGTATTCTAAAATCCCTGTATCAAAGGTAAAGAATAAACTGCAATTTAAGCATCTGTACATTGATCCCTGAATATATATACTTGGCACCATCAGTTCTCACAGCTCTAAACACCCGTTACAAAAGTGGAGGGACTAATTTCAGATGTTATTCCCATGTTACTCAGAAAGGGCAGACAATGCTATCAGTTGATCATCTATTCAATAGATTTATGATGTTGCATATGGAGTTTATGATAAGGAGCTCTGCATTTTTGAGACCTGCATAAAACAATGAAAGAGAAACACCATAGAAAACTGAATATTCTGTTTTTTTGGTAGTCTGATTAATGGGTTTGTGAAATGATTAGAGGATTCATATTTATGTGACAAATGTGGTTTTTAACTTCAGAATCTATTAAAGAAACTTATGTATGAAATGTTTCCTGTTCCTACCTTAAATGAGCTAGGAAAATGGTCAATGTTCTTTAAGGCTGCCCAACCCCTGGAATGGGGTTTCCCCAGAAATTCTACATGATGACTTTCAACATTTCCATCTGAATCATATACCACATATTGCCCATTAACAGGATCGGGACAAAGAATGCCAGGCCACCTTAAAATAAATTTTTTAAAAATCAGGTCAGACAAAAGAGGCATACTGGCTCTGGAAATACAGAAACACACAGAAGAACAAATTATTTTCCCACAAAAAGCCACAGCAAGTGGGATATTCTGTAAGTACTGATGTCAACTGAATTTTCTTTCTAAAACTATGGTACATTACTGTAATTTCTTTTGTGCTCCTTACACTAAGTTTTGAAGTAATATTTATCATAAACTAGCTACTATCTTTGCTTATCAACCATTACAAATAAAATTACATAACAGGAAAAGTTAACATTGTATATTGTAATTACTATTGTAATATATTTCCTTCTAAACTATACAATATTCAAAGTATAACAAAGTTCTTTTCTCCTGCACATTTCAAAAGTAGAACTGTGTTTATTATTCATTTATATATTATGAGCCTATGCCTAATATATTTCCCTGCAATTAAATTTTACACTTACCGTGGCCAACCATGCATTTTTACCAAAACTAAACTTCCTAAAGGAAGTTTTGAATAGACATACTTTAATCCGTGTTTTCGAAACTGAGAGGCGTCAGGAAAACTTTCTTCAGGATCAGAGCATTTATTAAACCACGGATCAGCATTCATATCACAGTACCATGGTGCGCAGGGATCAACCTGTGCTGCATCATCACTCAGCAATAGTCTCCATTTTAAACAGCTGCTGTTTTCACACTGTACCCACACTTTGTCTAAATAAAAATTATCATCTGCTTGAGAATCCATATAGCAGAGTTGTCACTCTTATAGAAGACTGAAGCTGTTGAATACTTTGATCCTCTGAAATATAAAGAAAACAATAGCTTCAAACTAACATAAATCAAAAGCAATCCTAGATAGTTATCATGAATCTCATGCTCCCATGAAAATTTTCTGGTAGCTAGGTTCTCAAAAGCAAGGACTAGTTATACAGTGATGAACAGCAAAGTTGAAGGAAACCATAGAAACAATTAACTGGTATTTTCCAGGAGAGTTTCTTCATTAACAACGGGGCTTCTATTTTGTTGCATTTGGGTCTTTTTTCTCTATGCTTCCTGCTGAAAAGTGGCTGTGATGATTCTTTGCTCCATGCAGCCATTGTCAGTTTTCATGGCAAGCCCATGGCTGGATGGCTAAGAATTATAGCTAACTGAAAACCATAGCTGCTACAAGCAGAAAGAATCATGTAAACATGCCTTTAAATATGAGGATCAGGAGAAGCAAATGACACCTTCAAGGAAACAGCAACTAGAACTTCTGTCAGGAACAGAGGAAAAATTAGAGCTAGCAATAAATCTGTCTTTATTGGGGCATACCAAAATTGTAACTTCAGACAGTATGGGAGAAACTGGATGATTCAGAGGAGAGACTGAAAGGGTATCACTTCAACAAAGCAAGGTAAGACAAGTAAGCACTGGCTAAGCGGATCAGGAATGCGGTCAACACAGTTGTAGACCTTGAACATTTTATCTAGCATTTCTTTATATGAATCTGTAAAGAGTTTGGGCATGATGCTGGATCTTCAAGTGCTCAGATTGCTATGCAAAGGGAAGAATTCTTTAATTATAAAGTAACCCCTACGCGTTTCGCATCAACTTTGTCAGGGACATCTTCAAAATTCCTTTTAACGTCTCTCTCGTATGTGCACTTATTGCAGAATATTCTTCCCTCTGCACCAATTGCTGTTTCTCTTTCATAATTTGCTATATTGCAAACATTGTTCTTTAACTTTTATTTTAAAACACTCAATATATTAAATAACACTTGAATATTTAAAGAGCGCTCCATTAAAATTTTTCTCTCTCTCAGGATAGTATATACTAGCATTGCCAGGCTACAACGTGCAGATTTGTACTATACCCAGGGCTTTTTTTCAGGGAGAACACGGGGGAATGGAGTTCCGGAACCTCTTGAAAATGGTCACATGGCTGGTGGCCCTGTCCCGATCTCCAGAGGGGAGTTGAGATTGCCCTCCACGCTGCTTGCGGAGGGCAATCTCAACTCCTCTCTGTCTGGAGATCAAGGGGTGGGACCACCAGCCATGTGACCATTTTCTCCGAGGGCAACCTACTAAGTTCCACCACCTCTTTTCCCAGAAAAAAATCCCTGACTATATCCTTAAAACCACTGATTAAATGGGGGGGGGGAAACAACAACTTCCTTCTACCCATTTCATCTTTGGATCTGTTTTCCATCCTATGTGGCCTCGTATGCTAACTATGTTCTTCAGGCAGGCTACCACCTACTGGATGTTCCTCCACTTAAGGGAGCCAGAGCCCATTTGTTTTCTATTTTAGCTTGCACTCTGGACTCCCTGAGGAGATGAGGGGTGTGCCATTGCTAGAAATCTTCAGGCAGTGCTACAAGGCCATTTTATTTGCCCTGGCTTTTAATGGTGTATAGACTGCATGTATTTTAAAGAAGGGATAAGTTATTTTATAGAAGGGAAGAGTTATTTACTTTGTATATTTTAAATTGTGCTGTTTTCAATTGTAATTTGTAAACCACCTTGAGCCACAAGAGAAGGCAGGATATAAATACTTTAATAAATACACACAATTTTTACAGGAAAAGATAGGACAAGCTGTGGCTGTGACACCTGTGATTTTAAAACTACATTATGAACCCCCAGGTTGTTGTTGTTGGAGCAAAGCATAAGAAATGTTTACTGCTGCACCCCTCCCATATTTAATTAGATTGTGGAAAGTGCCCTCAAGTTGCAGCCAACATACAGTGACTCTGCAGGGTTTTCAAGGCAACAGACAAATAGAGGAGTTTTGCCATTGCCTTCCTCCATGTAGCAAACCTGGACTTCCTTAGTGGTCTCCCATCCACTACTAACTTGGCCAACCCTGCTCATCTTCCAATATCTAATAAGATTGTGTCAGCAGATTACAAATGCAACACCCTGCCTGTATGATCAGTTGTGCAAGTCATAGCTGGCATAGAAATGTTTTCAATGAAGCAAATATAACAAAAACACCATCAGTGCAACTCTAAACAAATACATCCTTCTAAGCCTACTGAATTCAGTGGTTTTAGAACAGCATAACTCTGCTGTATAAGTCTTACCCAGCAGAAGCCAAACCAACAGCACTGGCCTCTGGAACTCCTCAGAGTTAAGGAAAGTAGAGAGCACATATTTTTCTGTCTCTAATAAAATAACTAATTACACAAAACAAACGTTTTCACTTTTCTGTCTGGCAAGCAACTGTGCTGTGCAACTGAATTTCACAAACTCTCTATATAGAAAACATTTCCCCAACATGTGTTTGTATGATAAGCTTGGTTAAGAATCTATTGTTTGTAGATGGTTTAGCTGCAGGTGAAAATAGTTAATCAAATTTCATGACTGGCCTGGGCAAGTTTGGCTTCAGGTAGAGGTGCCTTTGATTTGTTTAACATTTAAATAAAAAGGCAGAACTGAGATGTGATCAGTACTGGTTTTTAAATTTAACATACACTTCAGACAGGAGTCCTATGAACAATGACTTGGTAATAAATTTTACTGCAAGTTACTCAGGGTAAATTCATTTGTTATGGTGCCCTGTGACCTCACTGAGGTAACAGCTGCTGTGGTGGGCATAACTTGCACGGTAACTTGCTTGCTGTTGATGAGGGTCTGAGGGGAGCTCCTGCAAATCAGATCAGAAAAGGATCCCAACAGCTGAGCAAGGGTTGCCAGCCTCCAGGTGGGGCCTGGAGATTTCCCAGAATTACAACTCTCCTCCAAATGACATACATCAGTTGCTCTGGAGAAAATGGCTGCTTTGGAAGGTGGACTCTGGCATTACATCTCTGCTAAGGTCCTTCCCCTTCCTCAGGCTCTAATCCCAAAATCTCCAGGAATTTCTCAACATTGTTAGCAACCTGAGTTCCTTCCCCCTTGCTCTCCTGCATAAGTGCACATCGCTTTTCCACACACGCAGTTCCCTGTGCCAATGTTTACATCGTTATCTCTGTGGAAGTGGGCTCTGCTAGGTCAAACCAGCTGCTTTTAAGTGTGTGTTGCTGCCACTGCCTAAAGTGACAGGGCTACCTGCCTCCGTCCTGGTGACCACCTCCCTTTCAGGACTGCCGTGCCTGCTTGCGAGGAAGGGAGGAGCGTTTAACGCACAGCGCACCACCCCTGAGGCGCTGGCCACCAACGGAGGTGCCTGAAGGACGCAGAGAGGAGCCAGCTGAGAAGAACCGCGTGAACTCCTAACTGCCCTTCTCGCCTCACAAGCGCCGCAAAGCCCTCCTCGCTGGGCCTCCACGCGTTGCATGCTGGGGGAAGCCTTTCCCCATCCGTAGCGTCCTCCTCCTCCCTAGCAGGCTCGATCCTCCCCTCTTTAGACTTTCACGCGGGTTTGAGAATAGCAGCCAAAAAAGAGAAACTACAACTCCCGCTATGCTTCGCTCCGGTATCATTTCTGGGTTGTGTGTAGAGACGTGTATCTGTCATGTGACACAAGAGGGCGGAAGGTCGGGTGCCTGTTGGAGCTGAGGGGAGAGAAAGGCGTCGGCCTGGCTCTTTCCGCCCGTGTTCCCGAACAGGGCGCAGGACGATGAAGGCCGAGAGGCGGCGGGTGCGGCGGAGGAGGAGCCCCGCCCGCGGCTGTTCCGGCGGCGGTTTCGCTTTTCCTTCCGCCGCGGTGGAGGCTGTTCCGTGGCGCTGGTGACTGGAGGCGAAAGGAACCCGGAACGCCCCGCCCCTTCTTGGAGGGACCGGCTGGTGGCAGGTAACCCGCTGCCCTCGAGGCTCCGTCCGCGCCTGAAGGGGACTGCCGGCCCCCTGGCCTCCGTGCCGCAGTCCCCGCCGCGCGCGGGCTGTGTCTTTGCGCCGGAGCCCCTTCTCTCGGTCCCTGATGGCCCAGCGTGGGCAGCGGGGCCTCTGGGACTTGCGTCTCCCAACAGAATCTTCCTTTTTCTCTCACCGGGGTGAACCCGGGCCCTTCTGAAACGGCAGAGCTGGCATGATTGCACGCCCCTCCATCCCTGTTCATAGAAAGCCGGCAGACAATATCCCGCAGAAAAACGTCGAGCCTCATCTTTCTTCTCTCAGGCAGCCTTTTTGTGTGGCGGGGTAGTCGCCCATAGGAGCCCCCCTCCTGCAGCCCGAAATCCGTCCGTTGCACCCCTTTTTAAAGCAGGTCTTTCCTTCTTTGATTTTATATGCTTTTCTGCTCTTTCTAGCTTGTCCAGGCCAAGAGGCTTGAAAGCTGCATGCAGTGGTGGTACAAACTTCCTGTATGCGTGAGGATTGTTGATGTGCTTCTTGTGCCAAAGCTGGGTACCTGGATGATGCTATGCCTGTAACGTGCTATGTGGAAGTGGCTTCCATTTAAAACATTTGCAAAATGACTGGCTTAATAATGGCATCTATATTTTCCATCCAGGTGTTACCCTTGACCAAAGAGTGGTACACTCCTATCTGGGATGGTTGTTTTCTTCCACCGAGTACGCAGCGTTGGGAGAGAGGCATATGAAGTGCTGAGGGAGGAAGGGGACACCCGCCTAGCCAGCCAGATCAGCTGACTCCACTCTGGTGATCGATGGGGTAACAGATGCTGCAGCTAGATCACCATCGCATGGACACTCAGTGGAAGAGGACAACCATCCCAGATAGGAGTGTACCGTTCTATACAGGTGTAAAATATGATTTGTGCATGAAACATATTTTCCCCACACTATCCCCATTTATTCCTCTAATGACTCTTAAAAACTCAGTTCTTCATATAAGTAGTCCCAAACAGATTAAGCTGCAGATATTTCACTGTATGTATGCCATGTGCAGTGTTTGCTGGAGTTCTTCTCTATGAATACCGGTGTGTACAAAGCAGTTTTTATTTACTTCTCTGCTTTCTCCAGAGCTAATGCTTCTTATCGGAGATTTCCTCTTTCCTGTTACCTAGGCTGTTACAATTTCTCTTTTCCCTCAGATCTGGAGCCATCCCCCCTGCCAGTGGATGTTCTCTGCTTTCTAGTCTGCTGGTTCTGTAGACCCTAAAGAACAACTAGTATCTGTGACTTTAACCAAACTAATTTCATTTGATAGGCAGTTACAATTTTTGTAACACCACTACTTAAATGTATGCTGGTAAGATGCAACCAGGAGAGTGACAGGTTAAGAATCTAGCAAAAACTGCTGTAATCTATCTCTGTGGTAATCCTTCATATTGGTATTTTGTAAACGGGTGGTATTGAATCAGCTATGGGGAAGTCCAGTGGTAACTTCTTTGGGTGGAGACTTCTGAGTCCTGTCTTTAATATAAAAGAGTGTGTTTCTTAGAAAGTAGCTGTTGCCAGACATCAAACCTGATGTGTGTTCTGATAGTGTGTTAAAGCACATAACTGTAGCATTGTTCATAAGGGCCTGGTAAGTAGTCACTGGTTTCTGAGAACAGGAAGTATAAAGTTTTTTTAAAGATGTATTTGCATAATGAACTGATGTTTGTCTGTCACAGATCTATCCTGTCCTTTCTCCAAGGAACTCAAGATAGCATACCTCTTCTCATTTTGTCCTCACAACAGCCCTGTGAGGTAGGTTAGCTGTGTGTGTGATTTGCAAAATGATCTTCATGGTAGCCTGGGGATTTGGCTTCATAGACCAAAGTCAACTAACTACTATCCCATGCTGCAAACAATTCAATTTAGGATATTTAGTGGAAGAAAACACAAAATAGTTTTCATTATCCAGGCAACTAGCTTTGGGGAGAATTCAGCCTGAGAGGTTGGTGGGGATGGCCAGTTGCCTGGGAAACCACCTCTTTAAAATGATTGCCGTGATCTTGGTTCTTTGGCCATATGAGGCCTTTTGGCTTTGTGGGGCTCCACAGTGAATGAAAATATGCTTCACAATCCCTTATAAAGAAAAATAGTTCCAAATTGTTTTGATTCAAAAACTGAGATACGGCATGCCTATGCCTCTTGCCCAACAGCATAGTAACCATATTTGTATTTATTTGATTCTTATGTTTTCATTTGTGAGCACTGAGGTTAAAAATAATTTTTTCTTTACCTTTCATTTTGTGGTAACATAGTATTTCCTCTTGGACTTATGTGCATGAATTGATTTGTCTGTATACTATTATCTTTGAAGTTCAGTATATTTGTACCGTAGTTAATCTCATGTTCAAGGTAGCTTTCCAGATTTTTTTTTTAAATCAGTCATGTATTTGGGAATGTTCTAAATCATGATTCACATCTAATAGATTCATATCTAACAGATATTAAATTGTACAGATAGCTCCAAAAGGGTTTGGTAATATGAGAAAATTTCTTTAGACACTTCCCCCCCCCTCCCTAAACTCTGAGATACTAATTTTAGACCATATTGCTGTTCAGAATTCAGACGAAAAGAAAACCAGATGTAAATCATGCATAATGGCAGAGTAAAAGTTCAACACAATGCTGAAGCTGCGTGTTGTTTTAACTTTGAGTTGGATCCAGGCTAAATAGGCAACCTCCACTGATTCCCCCTTCCCATTGTAGCCCCCTCCCACCCCCACCTGCCTGGCTGTCCTCAGGATCCCCTATCCCCCAGGAACGGTATTTTGTGGATATCTGTGGGAGGGATGAGGCAAGGAAGTTCCATACTGCTGATGAAAAAGTTATACTGGATCCAACCCATGGGTTTTCAGTTGCCCAACTCTGATTACCCCTACTTTTTATTACTACATTAATAAAACATCTAGAAATATGACATTATGAAGTGGTCAGTTGTCTGCATTTTTAAGCATATGCAGTATTTTTATAATATTTTTATTCAGGTGTCATGGATGAACTAGCTGAAGATGATATTGATATTTTGAACCATGAAAAAGCAGACACTCATAAGAGAGATGAAGAAATCCCTATTCCAATGTATACGGGAGAAGAATCTGTTGCTTCACATTTTGCACTTGTCACCGCTTATGAAGATATCAAAAAACGACTGAAAGAGACAGAAAGAGATAATTCTTTCTTAAAGAAAAGAGTAAGGTGGCTAGAAGAAAAGGTAAGTAGTTTTCTAACAGTATTACAGAGATGTGCTTTTTCCTCCAAACAATGAGCTAAAGTTTGTCAAAACAGTAATTGTTAAAATTCTAAAAAAAGAAAAACATTATATGCTTATAGTTCCTTTCTTTAGCTATGGATAAAATAACTAGAAGGGAGGGGGAGAGGGGTTTTCACAATCTGGCATCTGTGCCATTGCTTAATGCTGTGAAATAAACTGTCAAAATATAGTTTTAAAATATTATTTAACTTTCGTCTTAAATTTGACAATAATTGGATAATAGTGAATCTGTAACCTTAGCATGTATCTCTAATCTTTTAGCTTCTTGGCTCCCATTTGGAAGAAACCACAAGCCCTGTAGGCCCTCAGCAGGTTAACAAAGCCTACGAAGCTTATCGAGAGGCTTGTATTGAACGAGATAATCTGAAAAGTAAATTTGATAAAATGGTATGTTTCTGAAGAGGCTTAAAATGAATCTAGCATGGTACCTGGGAGTGGTATAGAAAGGCTGTTGTGATTTTATAGAGTTGGTTGGTTGATACCTGGACACTGGTTCAATTCGTTATTTAAAACTTTGTGTGAGATCTAGCTGAAATAAGCACTAAGTCTTGTTGATTTCAGTGAAAAAATTAAGCATATTAAAATTTCCCCATAGAAACCAGACTTAAAAGTACCTACAATATTGGAATCATAGTCAGGGTGTGATTTTTTGATTTTTTTTTTTGTAATTTAAATTTTTCTTCAGGGAAAGAAATCTGAAACAAAAATGAAATATTAGACTTTGGAAATGATAATGTTGCATGTCCAGGTTGTTGATTTTATGAGTAAGTGTGCAGCTCAGCAAGAAGTGATAGGTTATGTAATTAAATTATAAGCCTGACACAGAGGTTTCAGATTACAGAAGCATCTTAAGAGTTACAATATGCAGCAAGTGTCAATATTTAAAAAAGGAATCTTGTTAATAGTGATAATACCAGGACCTACAGCTGCAGTTCTGTTGTGCCCAATGAAGATAGAGAAGAGATAAAGCAAAGAAAACTATAACACCAAAGTTGGAAATAATGTTGGAAGGCATTCCAGGAAGTTTAACTCAGCTTGACATTTATAGATAATGTTGGGATTTGATGTTGTGCCTTCTCACTTTTCATGGAGTGCAGAGCTATGGCATCTGTCCGATTCTGATTTGGTAATGCTTTAGAATTGATAGAAAACAAACATCTGACAGTGTGGCCATCATGAAGAGCTAAGTTAGCTGTGTGTGTAGTCTTGAGAATTCAGGCTTGTGGGGCTTAACAACTGGCAAGCCTTGACAATGTGTTCCGTTCTCAAATTAGATGAAAGAAAGCGCAGAATCATTGAAACTTATGAATGAGCAGTTGCAGTCTAAAGAAGTGGAGCTCCTACAGCTGAGAACTGAAGTGGAAACTCAACAAGGTGCCCATCTTCTCATATAGAATATAAACGTACATGTCTGTCTACAGTATGCAGAACTCTGTGGTTTACTACCTGTTGTTCAGCTAATGCATTTG
This sequence comes from Eublepharis macularius, assembly GCF_028583425.1. NCBI lineage: Eukaryota > Metazoa > Chordata > Lepidosauria > Squamata > Eublepharidae > Eublepharis > Eublepharis macularius. The sequence goes on from NC_072800.1 coordinate 39,592,710, forward strand.
CTTTATGTTAACAAATTATGTTGTAGTGCATTAAGTAGAAGCAAAGCTAAGTGTACTGGCATTTGATAGTGATATCACTTTCATTTTGACTGTATATTACCAGAATTTTCTCTGCAAATAACTTGAGACTGTATTTGGAGAAATAAAGTTACTTTTTATTTGCTTCTAGTTTAATTCGATGTGTACATGATAACAGAAACTATATAGTGAACTAGATTCTGCATTTTTGTATTATTGCAAGGCTGTGCAAAATCTCCTTTCTCTAAGAAGAAAATTTCCTAAATGACTGAAGGGATGATTTGTGGCTTGAAAAAGCGGTCATGTTTGTTCTATCACAGTTGTTCAGGTGCCAGGTGTGGCCCCAGACTATCCTTTGAACCCATTCCCTAGGCATGGGAGGTAAATTGCTCAGTGGAGCCATCCAAAAAACCTGTTCTCTATGCAGCACCAAAGTAAGTGTTTAGACAGCTTGTTGAAATGGGTATGAGGCAAAGGAGAGAAGATATAGCTGCTGAGAATAACATTCATTTTATATACTGCCCTTCAGGACAACTTAACACCCACTCAGAGTGGTTTACAAAGTATGTTATTATTATCCCCACAACAATCACCCTGTGAGGTGGGTGGGGCTGAGAGAGCTCCAGAGACTGACCCAGGGTCATGCTGCTGGCTTCAGGTGGAGGAGTGGGGAATCAAACCTGGTTCTCCAGATTAGAGTCCCCCTGCTATTAACCACTATACCAAACAAGCATTTTTTTGGGAAGCAGTTGTCCTCATATCTTAAAGATGATTATCTTTTCAGTTTGAGAACAAAGAAGTTGGCTGTAAGTACCCAGAAAATAATGTCTGACAATAAAAAGGCTGAACATTACACACTCAAATGAGGGCTAAAATTTATGTGATGACTCTGGAAGCCTGAAAACTAAGTTGGGAGAATTAGTTATACATATTCTGATGGATATCCAGAAACTAGGTGGAATAGTGTATCTCTAGATATAGATTCAACGAAAGGAACAAGTAAATTGTGTTGGCATAGGTGGTGTACTTTCTCCCCACCTTTCCATTTATGATTGCAAGATGCAAAAAAGAAATCGAGAGAGAGCCTGGGAACAAAATGTAGTAACACGGATAATTTTCTAGGAAAAAGGTACATTTGTATCACGGCAGACAACATTTCTAGGAATCAAAAAACTTGGAAGAAATTAAAATGGGATTTATTGCCATGGGTACCAGGTTTAAGTATCCAAATTTGTGAAGCTTAGTTTTGTCAGTGGCTATTAGTTATACTCCCTTTAGTGGACTCATGGACATGATGGTTCTGGGACAAAACGATGGATGTAGGCTAGCATGCTCTGCTTGGAAACTTCCAGAAGCTTCTGGGTGATCACTGCAGAATATATGCTCCTCAATAAGACAGATGTGCTCTGATTGTTTGATGTAATTCTAATGCAAGCTCTTCTGTACCCGATCATGGCTGCTTCTAAGCTTACAATTTCATATAGGTATACATTTTGAATATAGAAGCCTGTTTTGTAATGCATGAAATGCTCATTTTTAAAAGTCTGCTGGATTGGAAAGTTGAGCTGTTTCCATATTAGGCAGACAAGACATTTCATTTTGCAAAATATCCATGTCCATATATACTTATAAAGTTTAGAGCTAATTGACATTCTTTAATAAAAAGTGCTTTTGTTTCCGGTAGAGTATGGAGAAGCTAATGAGAGAAATTTTGGGAATGGGTTTGGGAAAATAAACGTGAGAAATTGTATGGTGAAATAATTATATTAACATATTTCAAAATTTGAAATTATAACAAGTCCATGCTGCTTAGTGTTGTAATATACTGTGACTGAATTATATCTTGGCAGTGATGAAAAGTCTGAATTGTAATCCATCCAGCTGGGAAATAGACAAGCTGAATAATGCCCTTAAGGTACACAGTTTGGAGAAAGATTTAGAGAATCTGAAAGAAGAATGTAATGATCTTCGAAAAGAATTAAAGAAATCTATACGAAAGGTATTACTGCATATCGCAGTCTGATACAGAGATGTGAAATTATAAAATTAGGTATACTTGTACAACTGAATGTTACGAACTATATCCCAATTGTTCAGTTCCTTTAAGTCTGTCTGAAGACACTTTAAGACTTCTTTAACTGCTTATTAAGTCCTTTCCAGTTCAAAAGGTGTTTGCCATGTGATGTGTGGTGCCACTTTCTAAAAAATGCAAGCTCCAAGCCCCCCACCCCCTAGGCATGTAGAAGCAGAAAAACTGATACCAGATGAGAAACTCATGCAGAACATAAGTTTTCTTCCTCTTGACAATGTTGTTAGTGTTTTGCTTTGGTGAGGTTCTGTCAGACCTCTATTAGTGCCAAACTGAATATCCCCATTATTTAATATTGTTGTACTTAATACAACTTGGAATGTTAATGACAGCAGATTTCAAACATTCAGAGGTTGCCGTTATCCAAATTCCTGCTGTCTACTTAGAGCTCAAGAAAATCAGAGAGAAGGGGAATTGGGAGGTGTGACTTGGCACATAAAAAAGTAAGATAATGTTGGGTTACCAACATCTTGGATCCTGGGTAGGTTCAAATATCAAACAGGTGAAGGTGGTATATTGGTTAACTCCGTTCCCATGTGGTTGTCTATATAATCATGCCGGTAAGTTTTCTGGTACAACTCTTTCCACCACCAGTTTCTGGACACTCTTCCAAAGCAACTACATATAAATGTAAACAAATGGTTCAGTACACTGTTTCCCAAATTAGCATTGTGTTAAATGTTTTCACTAATAACTTGTATGAAAGGACTGACACCCTGTTTTTAACAGAGCAGTCCTAAGAAGGCTTAGACCTTGATGTCTAAGTGGCTTAGAAGGGTGCAATTCTGTTTGGGATTGCACTGTTAGTATCGCAAAATCTTGGAAGTTTTTGATTTGTTAGTCTAGTTGCCTATTTCAGCAAAACCCTTTACTGTTAATATAAAGTTAATTTTGCTGAACTAGTTCATTAATAGCCTAAACTGGTTCTAAATAGCCTAAATAGTTGATTACATTTATTAATCCTTGTGTGTGTTCAATAGAAAGAGCTTGCTTTAGTCTTCATTCTCAAGTAGCAGAAACTAGCCTATAGTTGTAGATTTAAAGAAGCTCCACTAGATGGTGCAAAATGCAAGATAGTGGGATGAGTTGAGTTTAGTCTGGGTTAACAATAGGAGAACTGATATTTCTCAAAGTTGAAAGTTTTCTGAAATGGGCAAATAATTATTGCCATTCCGGCTGATTACTACAGTGTGATTCACATGGATCTACCCTTTAAGACTGTCTGGAAGCTAGAATTGGTTCAGAAAGCTGTGGCCAGAATGCTAACTGGAGTGGGTTATAGAGACCGTATCGCTTCAGTGTTACTCTGTCTACACTGGTGCCCAATTTACTTCCAGGCCCAATTCAAGGTGCTGATATTGGCCTTTAAAGCCCATATGGCTTGGGGCCATCATACTTTAAGAACTACCATCTCCTGCGTGACCCGTTCCCTCCACTCATCTTCAAAGGCCCTGCTTTGGGTGCTCCTGTCACCTGAAGCTAGACAAGTAACAATCCAAGAAAGGGCCTTTGTGGTCATGGTGCCAAAACTTTGGAACTGCCTCCATAGGGAGCTTCATTTGTCCCCCTCTATTGCTGTCTTCTGCCAGCGGGTGAAGACTTTTTGTTTTATTTGTCATACCCCCCAATAACTGTTACTGGTCTTCTTCCCTGTTCTTGGTTGTGTGTGTGTTTTTTTATTGTTTTTGTACTATTTGAATGTTTTAAATTTTTAGTGCTTTGATGTTTACCACCTTGGGGACCCTATTTGAGTGTAAACGTAGCATGCAAATGCTTTAAATAACTAGATGTAGATTTAAAATAAAATAACCTTAAATAACTAGCCACATTATTCATGAGCAGTTCTTTGTTCCATTTGTTTCTCTATAGAAACTAATGAACCCATCGCCTTATTACTTGTTTGTTTGAACTGCTATGTTACTTAAATTTCTCAATTCGTCCCACACTGTACAGATGAAGGTTTCCTGGCATCAGCTTAAAATCATGATTACTTGAGGATGTATCCTATTACAATTTAAACCCTGTAAGTTAGCAACCGTGATTTTCAGGAATCCTGATCAAAGCATGACATTTGGAAATTGTTTCCTATTGTTCACACATGTATGTATGTTTTACTGTACTTTACTAGGAAAAGCATAACTTATTTTTGTCCCCAAGTAATAAAGAATTTCTCAAAAGTCAGTTGTAAAATGTTTGTGTCTTTGCAGGCTCAGACCCATGAAGGAAGTTTAATAAATGGAGAGTTTTTACAACATGAGAGCATCCATAGGTACGAGGATCTAATTAAGTTGTTTGTTTTTGTTGTGGAATGAATGTGTAGATGAATCATTGGAACTAATCTGCAGTCTGAATTATTTAACTCCAAAAATGGCACTGCCTTTAAATGGGGGGTGGTAAATTATAAAATAAGCTGCTTGTGTTGCAAAACCTGTTAGAATTATGAGCAGCGTCCCTAACACTGGAGACAAACAATACAGAGCTTGAGCTATAAAGAATCCAGTATGTGTATTATAAATATATTGCAAACTGTTAATGGACTAATCTGATCCAAGCATTCTAGAACCCGGAGCTGCAGAAAAGCTGTTACAAATGATCCTCCCTCCCCATCTCAAGTACTTGCATGTTGAAACCCTTGGTGATGGGACTGGGCGCCTGCATGGTTCAGCTGTTGATTTCCTCCATGGTTCTCTTGTAGACAGTTGATGGCTCTTGAGAATTAACATTTGGTTCAGGTGGTGCTAGATAGAGATGTAAGATTTCCAGAAGCCATGTGGGAAAAAAACAGTTCCCCAATTGGGGGCGGGGGGGGGGAGATAGAAATTTGAGGGGGAAATTGAAATACATGCAGTACTAAGTTTCCAGGCAAACCTAAACCTGTGTTGCTGCTTCAACATGCATATATAATTTATAATTTAGTATGCATATAAAATTACATTAATTGACATATTGAAAATACACCCGATACTAGAGAAAGAGATGCAAACCTGTTATATCCAATAATGTCTTAGCACATACAGTTCCAAAAGAAAAATGTTTCACAGGAGTTTCTTCAGTTTTCCCCCGTTTCCTAATTTTTTTCAGTGGAATTTTTCCTGCCTTTTTCTGGCTTCCACATATCTAGTAGTAGTTTAAAGTGTTGATATCTACAGAATTTGGTGGGGGCAGGGAAGAGGAGGAATAGCAGCTTCTCTTTATGCAATCATCACCAGGTGCTGATGAAACCAAACTCATAGTGCATGTTGAGAGGAGAATCAGTGAACCAACTGTTATGTGACAAAGCAGGGATTCCCGAGCTTGTTTCTAACCATAGCTGTGCTTTAAAAAATTGGAACATGTGTAAGATGTTACATAGATGTGTATTATTTCTTGACCATTATTCGAAATGGTGCTGGAGGTTTGTCTCACCAATACCTGTGAATGTTACAAGAGAAATCTGTGCTGTCTGGCATAACAGCAGAAATGTGTGCAGTCTCCACCAGTAATTGCCTGCTACTTCTTAAAACATTGTCCCAGCAAGAAGGGGGTGAGGCACAAGGCACACAAAACACATAGTACTGTGAGCACCATAGTAAACTCTTCCTTCAGAGGATGAAGGGCACTTTGACTCTGGAAAGCTCATACCCTGGAAATCTAGCTGGTCTTTAAGTCGCTGCTGGAGCCAAATCTTGCTCTTCTCTGATAGACCAACATGACTACCCTACTGAAACTTGTTTTCAACAAAGTATTGCATAGTTAAAATCATTAAATCTTTATATACCGAGGAAAGGCCTCAAGGGTTTGAGTCTGTCTGTTTCCTGTCTCCAGCTCTGTCCTTTCCTTGTTTTCCGCATGAGGGAGAAATAGGACTTGGTAAGAAGAGGTAGTTACTTTGTGGCTGGCATTAGAGAAAGCTAAAGAACAACAGAGAGAGAGAGACTGTGTTGCAAGCATTCATTTAATTGGGTCGCCAGAATCTTAATAACTATCAGTGTGTGTGTACCTTTCACTGTAGCTGCTCAGCTTAGTTTGCAGAACAATATTTAGTGCCACTGTTTGGTAAAACGTTATTGGATTTATTAGAGTAAATTTATTTTTAAAATCAGGGCTCTCAGAACAGTCCTGTATGTAAATTATCATACACATGTTTTACATTGCAAAACTAACAATTTTATGTAATTCCCATTGACTGTGAAAACTAGTCCACAGTTCTGTTCACACCCAGAGGAAATTCTTTGAAGTGTGCATTTGTACACAGGTATCTTTTGGTTCAGTATCATTATCAAAATTCACTTACCTAATATTATTATAGTAAAATATTTTATATTTATCAGCGGCACAGGAGTTTCTCTGATTGCATAGGAATTGTTATAGTGGTTTTCGTGTTGGTAAAAGGAGTTCTGACTTGATGAAGCCTTTATTTTTGGTAGTGAATTCTTGCTGCTGTTATAACTAATTTTTATAGTTAAAACATTATATATCTTCATTACATACTGAACAACTTAAATAGCAAGAGGGAAGACGAATATTAATGATGCAGGAAAATTTGGTCTTAAAGGAAAGCAAACTGATCGAGGAAAAAGGTAAATAAGTGTGAGATGCAAAATAGTAAAGAGTCCGGTAGCACCTTTAAGACTAACCAACTTTACTGTAGCATAAGCTTTCGAGAATCACAGTTCTCTTTGTCAGATGCATGGAGGGTAAGAAGAAATTGGTCAGATATCTGGAGGGAAATGGAAGGCTGAATTTATGTGGACTTAGGCTGATTTAGCAAAACGTTTTAAGTTACAGTTTTCCAGCTCATGCCTTGGAATCTCAGCTCTGTGCTGCACCTGCTGCTAACTGCTCTGCTGTGTGTGCTCATTGATTTTTAATCATCCTTTTATAGAAAGGGCAGGGCACTTGACAAACACAGCTAATGAAGGCATCTCAGTAAAATCTGAGCTCTTTGAAATAGCCCTTACTACTTGTACGTTGAAGCGATAGCTTTTTTGCAGTGAGCCATGGTGCTGCTAAGCTTTGCTAGAATACTTACTTTTTCTTTGAGGTATGTTCTGTAATGCACAGTGGTTATAGGAGTTATAAGCCTACTGAAATTTAACTTAAAATGTGTTTCAGTGAAAACCTTCAGCAAGCATACTGGGAATTGAAGAAGGAGATGTCTAATCTGCATCTGGTGACTGAAGTGCAAGCTGAAGTGCTGAGAAAGCTGAAGCTGATCCCATCTGCAACCAAGAAAGGCAAGCCAGAGTTTGCAAGATGAGGTCTTGAGAACATAAGCCACTGACCTAAGCTCTGCTGTTCTAGAGAGCAGCTAGCTATTGTATGCCTTATCAAAACCTCATCACTTGATGCGGATAAACCCCCCATTTTTTAAAGCACCAGCCTTCCATTTTCTGCTTTAACTTGTGTCTCGTACTGGTAAGCTTCACACATAAAGGTGTTGCTGATGGGGTTTTTTATGCTGTATTCTCTTCCCCTTGTGGCTTTTTTCCTCACTCAAGTGTTGCTTATTCGTATGTGGCTGAGGTGTTAAGTCTCCTTGCATCTGACCTTTTACCACAACTACTTCATATTAGAAAAAGCACCACAGATATTTCATTGTTCAGATGCATTCCTTTACCCAGTGCTTATTTAAAAATGTGCATACTACATTTTTAACCTTTTACTGGGGTGACTTATTCATCCCCAGCACACTTCATGAATTCACATATAGAGGACATCTATAATACATAGTAAAAAAAATCTACATGTAGGTAAATAACTTGACAAACACACAGCTACGTGTGTGTACATATATGAAAAGTCATACATGGAAAGTCTTGGTATCAACCCTAAATACTGTAAGATCATCAAATATGATTACCTACCTGGGGATGACAGTTGATATGAAATACTGCACTTGAGAGTTTACCTTGTACCTAGAAGCCACTTATGGGTAAGGCATGGCTCTTGGCACACACTTTATGGGTTGGATCCAAATGTCATTTGGATCCAACCCATACATAGTGTGTGACTTATTTACATATTACCAGATGTCATCCTGTTCATGGACGGACACCTTTGGTTCCAGTCCTAACCGTGGGGTTCAATCCTATCTGCCAAAGCAGCTGCTTGAAAGCATATTTTGCTAATAATAATTTCCATTGTCATTGATATGTGGGGCTAGTGTGCATTGGGGCTAATTTAATTGGGGCTAATTTAATTGTATGTTAAAAGGTCTTAATGTAGACTTACACCGAGGCTATGTACCCATTTTTATTCTGTTTTTCTTCCAAGGAGCTTAGGATGGTGTACAGTATCATCCTGTCCCCCGTCCCGGCATTGGTTCCATCAAGAGATCCCAGGAGTTAATCTTGCTTTAGGATGTTTAAGAGTTTACTCAGCATTATTAAAATTGCAGTGGGAATTTCCTGCAAAGACATTAGGGATCTTTGATGGTTTTCTGAGTGGTCCATTTAATTGCCTAAGGAATGAGATACCTCTGATGAGAGAGAATTTTCCGCTACTTCTAAAACATAGATGTCCTTTTGATTTACCAAAAGCCAGATTTTCTTCTAGAACCGACAACGCCAGGACTTAGGAAGTTGCCTTTGGCTGTGCTGCTCTCTGTGCCCACCCAGCAGGAAGGAGAGAGACCTGGTTGTGGAGGAACAAGCAGCCTTCCAGAGGGCACTTAGCAGGAACAGACTGTTCCTTAATTTTCATCCACTTCTTTCTCTGGAAGACGCTTTCCTTATGGCACTGAACGTACCCCTCTGTGTTACAGGAGAGGAGTGATGCCCCCTTCGTTCAGCTTTTGAAGGGTTGAACATGAATTGCTGAGGTTCTTGAAAAAGAGTTGTGCAACAATAAAGTCGAAGGAATGGGCAGTGGCATTAGTAACAACTCCTGCTTTGTTCAATCAAATATTGATGGTGGGGGGGGGGGCAGTGAATCCATTTTGTGGACTCACAAGATTAACTAAATGTTTATTTCTTGCTGTGTTTTCTGCAGTCTCGTCCTGTACACCTATTCAGTGTATTGAAGACCTTGAAAGGGACTTCACAAATCTCCATTTTGCTGCTCCCAGTGCGGCGTGTAAGAGGCTGCTTGCACCAAATGACAAAGTTTTCAGCAGTGCTGTGTCTTCCCCACCGTATACTGACGAGAGACTTATCCCAGTTTGTAACTCTCCGTTTCAAGAACATAGCTCTTATGGAAAGAGCTCCCTGGAAGATAATTCTTGGGTCTTCCCAAGCCCTCCAAAACCTAGTGAGACAATATTTTGGGAAATGAAAAGTAAAACGTCTAACCTAAACCTTTCAGAAAATAATTTGGATCAGTGTAACCAAAACTGCTTACACAAGAGCTAAGAGCTTTAAGAGGAACTTGGTTGGGCTCCTGTGTGAGCAAGAGGCAAATAGCTAATGGGGAAGGAGGAGCCTGGTCACAAGTAATCCAAGCTGGATCTTAATTTTTCACTGTAGTGTGACTTTGGAAAAGGTCTGTTGAAATCTAAGGGATGGCATTCAATGTAAGTCTGCTGTATGTGAGTTTGCCCTGTTGTTTCTGATTGCACACCTGCAAATTGCTAGACTATTAAACCTCTGAGTAAAACAAAAGCTGTACACTGCAGCTGTGTGAATAACTTTGCTTTGGAATACAGTATGTTCAGACACTCCTTCAAGCTTTGAGAATACAGTCTTCTTGGGATTCTCAGGTAAAGCATGCAGTTGGAATGTGATTTGGTTTTTATCTCCAGGTTTGAAACTGTTACTGGTTTTTCATGATGTGTGGTATCTACCGGGAAGAAAATGTGAATGGATGAAATGTTGAGACGTGTGTACTAGGACTCTTAATTGAGAGTGTGTGCCCTCATCAGCCTTATTGTGAATATTGATGTAGTAGAATCTCTTTAATATGAGAGATTCTGTGATCTCATCAAAAATAGCATTCTGTACACACTGCTGCCTCTTGCGGCCCAACCAAAATGCAGTGACCATTTGGGTGCCTAATCTGCCAGTTACCAAAATCTTCATTTTATAATTTCTAAACCCATTAATTTTGCTTTGATGTGGAAACCTCCAGATGCCTTAATATAAGTACATATAACTTGAACCATCTGAAAGCATTGGCTGCTTTGATAACACATAACTACAATCTTAAATTCACAAGTGTCATATGTCCAAACCATTACGTACTTGAGTGATAAAGTCCCTCCCCATTCAAATATCTTTACTGCCCTGGCTTTTCTTATCAAACTCTAACATGGCTTAAACAAAGTATTTTGGGATTAAATACTATGATAGTGATTAGTTAGTTTGTAGTTAAGATTTAATAGTAAAATTTATTAATCCATATTAGCCTACTTTCATTGAAAGAAGAGTGGATGTCTTTAGGACAAGTATATGGATAGATTTCTAGAACTAGTTTTTCCCTGTTTCAATCTTTAAGATTCAGGGAGAAAATAGCAAATTATCACTTTGTAATTCTGGAAAAGTTGGATGAAGGCCTGGCAATGTAATACTGGGCTAACCTGATGTGTGACAGGATTGCATCTGATCATTCCAGTATTACAAAATCGTACCTTCTACCAGTTCCTCTTTGTTTCCACATTTGCACTTTTTACATTTGAATCAGGCCTAATATCTCTTTTTCTTTAATAATAAAAAATTCCCTGCTTTGGAGATGTGGAAATGTGGTTGTCTGCAGTATTAGTACTGTACTGCAACAGAAGAACCCATCTTCCTTTCCTTGCATTGCAGGTTAAAGATTTCAGTACTGGCTGCTTTATTCCTTTTCATATAGCCTGGAGAGAATTTTATCTGTGGAGGAGGAAGAAAGGATGACTTCTGTGTTAGTGAATGGCATACATAAATAATATACATGTCATTCACCAGATACTATGTTTTATCTCTTATCTTGCTCACGTATCTTGGCTTGTCTGTGATTAATGGAAATGGTGTTGGATGCTGGAATTTATTCTGACCAATGAACATAGCGGACTCAAGGGAGCACAATCTCCTGCAGAGTAATAGAACAAAACCCAATATGCATAAAATAAATCCAAGTCACTAGACTTTCGCTGACAGAACCAACTACCTGTGTAATAACAAAGCAACAGAAACAATTTCTCATGTGGCTACATAGCTCCAATTTGTTTCTCAAAGTTGCTTCTTTGGTTTCAGAGACATGGATAAAGAACATTCTCCAACCCACTTAACATATGAACAATGTACTGAAGAAATTGTCTTATTTTTAAATAAATTATTTTTGTTTGAAAACAGGGCTTTTTGTGACTGTGTGAGCGACATATGTTTGGCAACATTAGTACTTAGTGCATAATTTTACATCCTGGAAATCTCTACAAAAACAAGTGAAGTTTTTTAACCTTATGGCTTGAGAATCTTAGAAATAAGATACTGGAGGTTTAGACTGTTGCTCTTTCATCCTTATTGTGTAGAAAAATCAATCATGCAAAAATGTATGCTAATTATCTGATTGTCGTGTTAAGATTTTTTTTTCTCAGTATGGCATCTGGAGAGTTTAAGAGCAGGTTACACCAGCTTGTCGGACATTTTAAAATCATTTCAAGAAAACCACATATAAATGGTTTTCCTGATTAGGACACTTATATATGATGGTTGTTGGGGGTTTTCCGGGCTGTATTGCCGTGGTCTTGGCATTGTAGTTTCTGACGTTTCGCCAGCAGCTGTGGCTGGCATCTTCAGAGGTGTAGCACCAAAAGACAGAGATCTCTCAGTGACACTGAGAGATCTCTGTCTTTTGGTGCTACACCTCTGAAGATGCCAGCCACAGCTGCTGGCGAAACGTCAGAAACTACAATGCCAAGACCACGGCAATACAGCCCGGAAAACCCCCAACAACCATCGTTCTCCGGCCGTGAAAGCCTTCGACAATACACTTATATATGCTTTGATTTGTAGTATTAAATTGACTTTTTAAACTCGACCCATTTCTTGAAACAAGTACCTAAATTTTAAGCTCCTGTTTGTCCTACATTTCCATCTCAAATGTTTATACTGCGCTCAGATACTAGGCTGAATGTATATGGAGGAGTTCCCTGTGTCTTGTTAAATTCTAGAAGGTGCTTTTTTATTATTTATAATCTCAGCTTTCTCCTCAATTAGCCCAAGGCAGCTTATATTTCTCTTTCCCCATTTATCCTCACAACAACCCTATAAGGTAGATTAGATTCACTCAAGATTCCATGGCTGAGTAGGGATCCAAAGCTGGGTCTAATCACACTACAGCTGTGAATGTGTTGGAGCTAGTTTATGAAAAACAGCTAATGGTTTTGAGCAAGAAATGTAAAATTAGCATTGTAATCTAGTTCCTCCTCAGCAGCCATCTTCTGTTTCAGCTCTTAGTGAGGCTCTTCTAGAGAATAATACTAGCGAGTTCACCAAGCAATTGATCACCTACAATTAGAGTGAATAAGAAAAGCATTTAATGTTTGTCTCCTTAAGCATCATCCTTCATTTTAAAAAAGTTTTCTGCTGCTGCCTCAATTTATGTGATACAATAAAGAGTGAGGTGTATCTTGAATTCATGAAACTTAAATTTAGGCAGTTGGATCAACATAAAACTGGGAAAGCTGTGAGTTCCTAAAGGTGCTGAGATGGGGTCCTCTGCAAATGTACAAGTTGCAGCACTTACAGAAACAAAACAGACAGTATCAATTGGCCTTGTTGCATATGGTACTATTTATGTCAAAAACACTGAAAGAATAGTTGAACGGCAATACATACATTTAGTTAGGAATAATAAAGCGTACTGCTTTAATAAAGCGTACTGCTTCAGTTTCAACTGAAGGTATGAAGAATACCGATTAGGTAAGGAATTTCTTTTATTTCATCTATTAATTTTATAGTGTGGAGCACAGCCAAAATCAAGAGGGCAATGTTGCTATACTAACTGCAGAAAATAACTTTTGTTTAATATTTGCTTCTATTATGACGCACACCCCCAGACAGAAAAAAAAGGAATCACACCATGCTATCATTTCTCCAACCCGTCATAGCTCTTTCTACCTTTCCGCTTCCTCCTCGCCCTCAGTATGAGCTGTGATTAGAGATGGGCACAAACCGGGAAAAAAAATGAAACTGGGCGGTTCATGGTTCATCGCATTTCATGAACCACCAACTTTCAACCGGTTCATTTAGTTTGTGAAAACGTCCCATTCAGGTCAGCAAATTGTCACTTCTGAGGCATCAGAAGGCCACTTCCAGGTCAGCAGAGGGTCTGCAGAAAGTCCATCCTCTGTTGCCTAGGAAACTGATTGATCGGCGCCAGGCTATCTGCAGTGACAAACCAAACGGACCAGCCTAAAGTTCGTGGTGGTTCGTCAGAAATGGGCTCTGATGAACTGCCGGTTCGTGCCCATCTCTAGCTGTGATCCTCACCAGTACTAGACCACACAAAGCATTTATTTCCCCAGCACTTCAGAATGGAGAGATTTTCAGACTTGATAATGCAGTGGCTAGCTGGCAGTGGCAAAAGTAGACTGAGTCCATCAGCTGTCTCTGAAGTTGAGCAACACAAAAGGAAGTGTGTGCTCATGCTATTCTTCCACCCCAAATTTTGTGCTAGACCAGGCTTTAGATGTTTCCACGAGGAGGCAGGAAAGGACTACAAATAATGTATAGCTGAAATTCTCTCGGGCAGCTATGCAAAGGGATGCAGTGCTCCCATCATGTAGGATTGTCTTAAATGGTATATTTGCATGTATCTCATTGTTCTATAGAGCGGTTCGTGACCTTTTTTATGGTTAAGAAGACTCCATCAGGAAGAAAGGGTTTATTTCAGCCCTGCAACTGTGTGGCTTCTATAGAACTGTGCTAGGTCAATTTGAAGCAGTGCTTACCAAGCAAAGTCAACAGCTACAGCCTACTCAGTCATAGCAACAGTATTTATTACATTTCTCTTATAAAAAGAGGGACAGAACAATGAGGCAGACTAAGTGCAGTAAGAGACAGGTATTAGCTAGGTCTACAAGTAGAGGCTCAACTGTTTGAATGCTCCTCCAAAACAGGCAAGCAAAAAACACAAAAAACCTCAAGCACTTCTCAGGGAGATGGCCAGACTAGAACATTCTGTTCAGTTTTCTATAGGCGCGAGCTTTCTGTATTCAAAAGAATTCCTGCCGGAATAACTTAGATTCAAGCTCACTGAGGTGAGGGTCATAGGCCAAAATCTGAGGAATACCTTCCACTTTTTCAATTAAGTAAAGGAGGGAGCAGGGCCACTTGATCCTTAGTCTGGTAACCCCATCTAAATATAAAAACAAGTTTTTCAGTTTCCCCTTTAAGGAGAAAATACCAGAATTCTGTCGCTTCTACCTTAAGGTGCCCTTCAACTTAATATGGGATTTCTTCTAAGGTAAAGTTACACAAAAGTTGCATGTCACAGCTAATTTTCTACTGCATTTGCCCGGGGCTTAGTCTTGCCAGAGTTAGCATGTTAATAAGTTATACAAAGAAGCATATTTACATAAGAGAAATGAGCTCCTGCTAAGGAAAGAGAAGCTTGCCTAATTCAGGTAGGAAACTATGGAAGAAACAGCTTTTCAATGTCTGTTATTGACAATGTGTAACACAAAGCAGGTTGTTATGTTATGATTCTTACAGTAATTTCTAAGAATGCTGCAGATTAAAAATGTCTCATGTCAACACTTCTGAATTGATGCAGTATTCTGATTTTGATGCTCTGTTTCAAGTGGATCAGGATGAAAAAATAATAATAGAATCTTTTATTAAATTATTCCATCATTTAAAGGTATATTTAGTTCAAGTAAAAAAAATAATGCCAAACACTTAAAAGTTGGCTACATACTGGTAGGAACTCTCTGTTCTTTCTGATTAGGACGAATTCCTGTTGCTCTGAAAGCTTCCCTTTGCTTTAAATAGTCAGCCTTGCATTCTTCATAAAATGCTGGATTGGTATAGCTGAAAGAGAGACAATGTCGAAATAGGATTTAATTTTCTTTACAGAATTGCACTTGCTACTGTATAAAATACCTATAGACTAGTAGGTAATGGTAAAGAATATAGTCATCCTTTCTTGTGCACATTTCATGTAAGCATATTGCATCTGATAATCAGTTTGGCCTAATGAGAATCTTTTCTGAGCCAGACACAAGTTAATTGCTGAGTGCTGTAGGGCAAAGAGCAATAGCTGAACAGGGTCTTTATCCAACTAAATTAAAAAAACGGATCAAAAATAAAACAGCATTAAATAAATATAAATTGATTGTGTTTCTGCCCCCTTTTAAAAACCGCTGTTCTAGTTTTATTGCTTCAAAATTAAACCCAGATGATTCCAATACTTACAGTTGGGTCAAAAGAAAAGTCTTTGTGGCACCTTAAAGGACTAACATTATAAAAACAAAAACAAAATCCATACAAAACAGGCAGCAGGGAAAAGGGATAAGCAAAATGGGATATGGGGGGGAAGGAAGGAGGGAATGTTGAGAAAGCATGGCAGAAGAAGCTGTGTGTGTGTTTGTGTGTGTGTGTGTGTGTGTGTGTGTGTGTGTGTGAGAGAGAGAGAGAGAGCGCCTCTCCCCCCACAAGCTGCCTATTGTATTACCTGTTCTGTAATAGTAGAACCATTGGTTCTCACAATGAATCAGCACACATTGCAGCAGAGAGAGGTGAGATCAATGTTGTTCAAAGCTTATTTGCCACTTTTCAACCTGAGACATTTCATTTCTGAGGGAAGGCAATTTCCAGTTTTTGTTGTTACAAGAGTAATTGGGTCCATGCCCATTCCAGTTTGGTGTAGTGGTTAAGAGAGGCAGGACTCTAATCTGGAGAGTTGGGTTTGATTCCCCACTCCTCTGCCTGAAGCCAGCCGGGTGACCTTGGGTCAGTCACAGCTTCTAGGAGCTCTCTCAGCCCTACCCACCTCACAAGGTGATTGTTGTGGGGATAATAATATACTTTATAAACTGCTCTGAGTGAGTGTTAAGTTGTCCTGAAGAGCAGTATATAAATCAAATATTATTATTATTATTATTATTTTTAAACTGAGTCTTCTTCAGATGTATTAATGTAATCTAAGAATAATAGCATAACTGTATTTTTGCATGATTAGAAGTTCTTTACTTAATGTTTTAATTTTCTTCCAGAACCAAGTATATATTATTGCATTTTTCAGCATCTTTTTTTGACAAATACTATTTAAGTTTTAGCAGAGAATACAAGATGGCTGTCTTACACCTATACTAAGCAGATGTATTATGAACTGGAAAATACCAGGTTTTCCAGTTATGCAAGGAGGAAGAGGGGCCTCTTTTGCCTCCTCCCCCCATCACCACAGTGAGGAGGGGAGCTGAGTGACTTTACCTCTCCTCCCTCTTATACCAATAGAACTCTGGTGGGATCCAACCTTTGTCAAGTTCTTTCCCAATGCATCAAATGGTGCTTATCTACAGATTCCAAATGTATTTCAGCACCTAAACTGTAGTTTGTCGCATGCTATCATATTGTAGTCTAGACACAGCTTATATTGGACGGTGGCTTAGCAGGTTTACATCTGTAAAAGAATCAGAGAAATTGGTAGAAATGTGAACCCAAAAGATATCAGCCATCCAGTACCGGCTATATGAGAAGAGGTGCATCCAAGTGTTTAGATAGTCTGTAAAGCAGTGTATCATGTGCCTGCCACACAGCCATTTTGTTGATCTCCATTTGGTCCTTTTAAACAATGGAAGCCGCACAGCAATTGAGATTAGATCAGTGTTCATTTTTGCTATTACTAGGCCCGTGCTTTTCTCCCTATATTGTACTTACTGGGCGGTGAGACATTCCTTTAGTGCTGCATTTTCCTCTCTGCATTTTACCACCATCAGAATGCCCGAGTCTTGACAGCATTTGGTAAAGGCTGAAACAAGATACAAGTTACTGTTCTGGAATAAAGTGTTAAGAGAACATACGTTCAGAATGCAATTTTCCCTCTAGTCTAATACCATTTCATTGCCATTGAGCATACACTGAGATGACTGATGAATTTTGTGTTTAGAAATACAGTTGGTCCATGTGTTAACATTAATGAAGTCTGAAGAAATATTTATAGCTACTGAATGCCCACATTGTGGCCCAGGCTGACAATGCTAGAATTTGTATGATAGCCTTGCTGCAGAACTGTACCATTTCAGAATGGATGTAGGAATGTCACTCATTTGAAACTTCTATGTACACTAAGGAGGTGTGTACTTTGAATACAGATGATAAGGGCAGAGAATAGCCCTTACTGTAGGCTTAGCTTTTCAGCTCCGCAAGGCATCAGGTTGGCCTTAGGTGGCAACAGTACCTAATAGCAATTATGGCTGGATCCAGAGAAGCAATTCTTATTGAAATTCATCTCTGCTTGTACCTTAGTCTAGGGTCCTGCAGCAACAGAACAGCCAAGCACGGGCTGTGGTTTAGTAATAGAGAATCTACTCAGGAAGCAGAAGGTTCTAGTTTCGTTCCCCAGCATCTCCAGTTAAAACAATCAAGTGGCAGATGATGAGAGCGCCTTGTAACTGAGACCCTGGAGAGCCAATGCCAGCCTGAGGAAGTGCTGACCTTGGAAGAAGGTAGCTTGGAGTTTCAAACGCTTATACCCTGAAAATCTTGTGAGTCTCTAAGGTGCCACTCCACTCGGATGTTGATAGACTAAGGGCCTCACTCAGTATAAACCAGCTTCACATGAGTCCACAAGGCCTAAAAAGTAAAATGGGGTGGGGCAGAGGGGTTGATTCCAAAAATACAGCCAAGAGCCTATTTAATGGGCTACTTTGTGGTGTGATAGTAACTTCACAGCAGGCATCCACCCAGTGCCATCCAATGGAGCTTTCCTGAGTCAAGTGGAGGCCTTCCTATGAAACTCCAGCATCAACTTGATCAACTTAATTTGCTTACATGTAGGATATAAACGTTCTTCATGTCCACTCTGATTTGGATGCCCATGTTAAATGCAGGATAGTCTCTAACCTCTAGCTTACTCTAAGAACTTGGGTCTGTTTCAGCTGTTGCCGTTTGGAGCTTGCAATTTGTATACTCAACGCCTCCTCATCTTGGCTGATAGCATCTTGTTGAAGAGGAATAAAAGTCCCAGAAGTGGCGAATGGCCTCCAGTTCAAATCCTCACTCCACCATGGAAACTCTGGGGGTGTCCTTGGGCCAGTCACACACTCTCAAGCCTAGCTTACCTCACAATGTTGTTGTGAGGATAAAATGGTGGAGAGGAGAATGCTGTAAGCTGCTTTAGGCCCCCACTGGGGAGAAAGATGGGATATAAATTAAGTAAATAAATTATGAGAGGGAGTAGTCCTGACCACGATGAAGGAACTAGTTGTTCCCCCAAAGAAAGATCCAGTAGCACCTTAAAGACCATCTAGATTTCCCCTAGAGACCCTATCAACTGGGGGCAGAGTTTGAGTGAGTGATGGTGACCAAATTATACACATTCCTAGGTAACACAGAGCCAAACTACAAGTGACGTCTTACACAGGTTGGACACTAGTCGGCTTCCCTCAAGTTTTGATGGGAAATGTAGGCATCCTGGTTTTACAGCTTGGCTTTCCATTACAGCTGCAAGACCAGGATGCCTACATTTCCCACCAAAACTTGAGGGAAGCTGACTAGTGTCCAACCTGTGTAAGACGTCACTTTTAGTTTGGCTCACAGACTGTCCAGACCCAGCTCAATCTGGCAGACAGCTTGGCTTTAAAAACTGAAGCTACTTTGTTGGCCCTGGTTGATGAAGTGTGATGCTACTGATTCTCCAGGACCTCTCTGATGTTGGTACCATCAACCAGGGTATTTTTCTAAATTGCTTGTCTGAGATAGGAGCTGCCTAGAGTTGAAGTCTGATCTTCATGGATTGCACTTGAGTATTGACATATTGGTCTAAAAGGGCATTATCTTATAGATAATGATATGTCTCAAGTCTCTTTTAAAATTTACACACTGAGTAGAGCAAAATATTTCAGCACTTAAATCATCTGTATTAGGAAGCCATACACATTGTTGTGTTAGTCAAGAATCCTTGCAGAGAAGTATTTTCTCACTTGGTGACCTAGTCTGATCTTTGAGCTTAGCCACTTTTGGCCTGCTGCCTCGAGCTGTTTGTAAGGTCTTTCTCACTTGTTTAGCAACAAGGTTGTAATTAGGATTTCCCCCTTCACACTGTGTAACAAATTAACACTGCTCATATTTGGAGTGATCTTCAATACTACTGAACTATTTATGAAACTGTATTATTCCGTAACAAATTTAGAGGTGAAACCCTTCTTTTCATACGGCTTTCAACAAGTCCTAGCCAGTGTGATAAACACAGCTTGCCATCAATCAACGTTCTGTACTGCCAGTTTCTGAGGTCACTATACATGCACACACAACTGTTTTCCTTTACAGACACAGACTAAATATAAGGCCCTGACCTGGATAGTCCAGGCAAGCCCGATCTAGTCAGATCTCAGAAGCTAAACAGGATTGGTCTTTGGTTAGTAACTGGATAGGAGACCCCCAAAGAAGACCACAGAGGCTATGCAGAAGTGGGCAATGGCAAACCACCTCCGTTAGTCTCTTGCCTTGAAAAAACAACGGGGGTCGCCATGAGTAAGCTGTGACTTGACAATACTTTCCACCACCTAAATGTAAGAAAAGTGAATATACATCATTGTGTGTGATTAACACGTACATATATTTTGCCACATGTGCAAAAATATTTGCCTGCTTGGAAATTCAGAGCGAGCAGTTCTCTTACCACTGCCACAATTCAAAAGCGGGTTCAGTGCCACACATGGTAGTAACAACGAATCCTCAAGTAGCAAGAGTGCTACTTATCCACACAAAATTCCTAAACATGGAGCAATGCCAGTTTAGCCCTGAGTTGGATTAATTTATTTTGTACATTTTATCCTGCCCGTCCTCCAAAGAGATCAAGACAGTATACACCATACTCCTCCCCACTTCTCTTTTATCCTCACAAGGTTAAGGCTGAGAATGTGTGACTCACTCAAGGCCACCCAGCAAGCTTCCATGGCAAAGTTGGCGTCTGAACCTGGGCCTCCCAGATCCTAATTCAACACGCTAACCACCCCACCACACTGGTTCTCACATTGGGTTAAGTATAGCATTCACCTTCCCTTGAAATACAAAGCACTGCACAAAGTGAACTCAAGATTTTTGAAGAAAAATGTCAAAGTTCTGATCTTGTAACCAAAAATTAATAACAGACATAGGAAAACAGAATTTTTCAAACCCAATATGCCCTCTGTAATAATGCTTCTGACAAAAGCAATGACTATTGAGCAGTACCAAAAAAATAAAAATGCCAACAGCAAGAAACAGTATGTAAATTTCAATCCTCTTAGGGTGTCACCTAGCTATACTGTATTCTTCCATTTAAAAAGGAGGACAGTGGTTATAAATTAGTTGGCAAATACTGATAGGTTCTCAAGCTGAACATTTGGTCTGGGGAGCAATTGAATTTCACCTTCCCACTGGCATGGGCCCTGAGTGCAGCCGTGCTGTACTGCAGTGGCTCCCCCCCCCCCTTTGCAATCATTCCTCCTGAAAGCTGTGAAAGTTTTTTAAAAAAGGAAACGAAAAGGAAAAGAAAGAAAACAGCCGCAACACAAAATAAAATAAAAGCTGAGGACAACAGGCGGTCCCTCTCACTTGTTAGTTCACCAGCTTCAGTTGGTTAAAGGTGTGATGTCCTAGCGAATGAAGGCTGAACTGCTACAGAGAGCACACCCCGGCTTCCGACAGGCCCTGCCGAAGCTATATATGGCCACGGGAAGCATCATTATAATGTGATAAAACTGCTTCGAGCTATATGCCTTTAATGTTGTTAATGCTAACAAAAAAGGAAAAGAAAAAAAGAGTAGACCCGAGAATATTAGATCCCTCCACATGAATATATGACGCTACTTAATTACTACTGGCTTCTTGTATCTCCAGCCTTTTAAAATTCTTCTGATGCTAGGAGGAAAAAGCAAAACCAAACCCAAACAAATCCAGACAGAACTCGGTCAGCTATGTTTAGACTCTTGACAGATATGGAACTCCTGCATCTGTCATTTTGTTTCCCAGTTTTGAGTGTTCAGGGAGTCTCTTTGGATTTTTACGCAGTACATTAAACAGCTTCAACCATATAATTAAAATTCACTTTGGAAAAATAGCCTCGCAAATCAAGTGGAATACTGGCTGATATAAGAATGCACAAACATTAAAGATTAGGTGTCAGCAAATCAAACCTGATCAGGTTTCCTGTTCCATAATGTGTGAGATACCTTAAAGATGGGTAATGAACTGCACAAATGAAAGTAAATACACAGGGAGAGAATAAAAGCTCACAATACTTCCAATGTTTTCACAGTATTTTTGATCAGCTCCCAGTGGAGACCGTAACTGCAGGGCACTACCCTTTTCACAATTAGACCGCAGTTGACATATATTGCATGCTGAGTGAGGAACAGTTGGCCTTTCAAGTCTAGTCTAGCACTGCGAGGAGTGAAGGGATACGAAAATCCATCCAGAAATCCATAAGCCTTATTTGATTCTGAGCCTCCTTTAAAAAAAAAAATCAAAGCATGTAGTAAGAAATAAGGAAACCAATTTCCTGTGGATAAAGAAGTTAACATATTGCAAATGTGAAAATCATGCAGCTTCTGTGTGGCTGCACTCATGTGGCTTGCAGCCACACTTTAGAAGGTGGAGAATGATACTTTTCATTTTTTAAAATACATGGGTTTTCTTGTGTGGAAATGCAGATTTAGAAATGCAACTGGGGGAAGGGAGCTGAAGGTAAAATCACACACAAATATGAAAAAGGAAAAGAGCCTTGAGTGACTTTTTTTGTTACCTTAAGGATTAGGTCACGTGTGCTCCCGTCATGAATCTATTTCCAGCCTATACATAATATATAACAGTCAACAAATTCTGTTATAACAACAGAACTTTGCCCAAGCTGCCCACAGCTGAAAGAATTGCTACCAATAGCATCTTTCAGATATAATAATACATTGGGAAGAAATGTTGTGCATGAATGGTTGTCCTCCACCCACCCAAGGTCAGTGCATTACGGATTATAATACAGGCTCAGTTAACTGATTCCTGAGTGTGTGTATCCTCCTGCCAAAGTGACACTCAGCATTCATATACAGAAGGATCATTTTTTTGTGCTGACAGTTTTTAAATACCCTGTACCAATATTTCTCAAATCTGGGTCTCTGATTCCTTTGTAAGGACAGAGTCAACCCTTATCACTGATGGAATAGGTGACTTGGCATACTTTGGACATTGGGGGGTGCTACATATCTCTCTGTATGTGTTACTCTCTTGTTAAATAAGCTGCTCCTCTTTGTCTAACGTGAGAATGCCTCCCGACTCTTCCTCTCTCTGCTTCCTTTGGGAGATTCTTTTTTCTTACCTCATGGCCTTCCAAGAGAAAGGATGTATTCTTCAGAGCTCCTGCCATGAAATCCTCATCCACATACCCACATGCAAGTGGGCCGCCAGATAACTGGCTGTGCCAAATAGGGAAAGTAACTCTTTAGACTAGGACTCTTTCTTTCTACTCCAAGATATCTCCATGAATGAATCTACCTCAATAAACTGTAAGTTCTATCTTTTCTACAATTTGATTGCCTGAAGATTAATTACTACATATTGGGGGAAATGCTTCTGACTCACTAACTGTGCTACTACTGTTTCCAAACGAAATATAACTATTTCTAATGCTCGCACCCCTCTTAGTTCTGTAGGAATGGGAACAGGGACAAGGGGCAGGAAAATGGTTTCCCTTTCTTTGGTGGTGGTGGAGATAAAAAGTCATTACTACCCACAATCTCTTAGCTTCTAGATCCTCTCACAGCACATGCTGATTGGTTGCTGGGACCCAACAGCTCAGCTGTAGGAACTCTAATTGGCTGAGAAGTGCTAAAGAGGAATCATAACTATATGTATTGTCGAAGGCTTTCACGGCCGGAGAACGATGGTTGTTGTGAATTTTCCGGGCTGTATAGCCGTGGCCTTAGCATTGCCAAGACCGATGGTTGTTGTGGATTTACGGGCTGTATAGCCATGGTCTTGGCATTGACCATGGTCTTGGCATTGCCAAGACAATACCAAGACCACGGCTATACAGCCTGGAAAATCCACAACAACCATGATAACTATATGGTCTTAAGAGTTACTTCAGAAAGAAAATGGAACTGTTTTTCCAACACAACACATTTCATCATAGAGATAGGGACACTTCTCTCTGTACTCACAGATAACAATAATAAAAGGTGGTTTTCAACTGATGACTAGAAGCTGAGGTTTTATATGATAGTGAGCTGCTATGAGCAGCTCTGAAAGTTTTTCTAGACCTTTTCTCACACCTGTTCAGCTAGCCTGTGGCTAGAAATTACAAATAAGGAAGTTTCCTGTCTCTTATGAAAAGTCCCTTCCAATCAAAGGATGAGCCTGATTAGAACAGTCTTTTCAGTTGTGGCCCTAGAGAATCAGCTATCCTTGGAGACCTGACCATGCAATACAAATACTGCATTTAAACTTTCTTTTAAATTGTAGCTTATGTGGTTCTCATAGTATTTTTTGAGGGCACTAGAAGAGCGAGGCCCCTATGGAGTATACATGGCTTCCTGCACACTTTGCAAGGGGACTGTCTGGCACTAAGTAGACCTGTCCACATGCCCTGTCCACACATGCACATAAATCCCCCATGCACGTGCATACAGCTGTTTGTAAGAAACAGCTAATGTATGTTTACTTTACAAATTAAACCAGGGACCAGTACCTGGATAAATGTGAAGTTTGTATCTCATGTTCAGCTGTGCGTGTGTTGACTGTAACATGAGAATTAGTCAACACACAAACAAAGAACAATCAAGTATCCATTGTATATGATCCATTGTATATGAACTGTACATGTGCTCACTGTGACTTGTAAACAGGGCTAATGGAAAACTGTAGGGGAGCAGAGGAGGGTTTGGTTGCTAAAGTTTGGTAACTGCTGCTCTAAGCATAAAAGGCTAAGAACTGGAAATGTGTTTGAATAGGGACCTGTGGCAAGAAGATCTTGATGCCTGTAAAGGTGAATATTGTAATACATTAAAGAATCCTCTCTGATGACAATCTAAGTATCTTTACCTTTGATTGTTGGCATTCTAGGAACTGGGCAGCCACTGTGTGGGAGATGCAGACTTAGATGGACCACTACTCTTATCCAGTATGGATCTTCTTTTGGAACAAACATGAATATCTCACATACCAGGTGAAACTTTTGCCACTATACTACAATAGCCCCCAGAAACCAATATGGTTAACTTATTAAAATAGATCTGGTCTTTTAATTTTAGCTTTTTGCACCTTCAACACAAAATTCTTATTGCATTAAATGTTTTTTTTTAAAGAGGAAAATAAATACTAGTTGTGCTTTAAATAACGTCAGCATTATCTTAATTCTTGTATGATTAAGCAGAGTGGACTTCCTAGGTCTGTTCAGGTAATGACATAAATGCAGAATATTGTTCAGCTCAGCTACTTTTCTAATGGTTTTTCCTAACATGAATCATGAAACTTACCAATTTTAAATGATCAAAATGTAATGCAAAGCAAGAGTTTCTTACTAAAACTGGTACAACATTAATTATTGTTTCCCCCTATGCAATCAATAAGGCTGTACTACTCATTACAAAGGCAACACTGATGATCTTTGGACTAGACCTGTAGTTTATTTAAAGGGCTTACAATTTTACTACTTAAGAGCTGGTCCTATGGAGGTGTCATCTCACCATTTATATTTTCCTCCACACTTATGATATTGCTATCACACTCTTAAAATAGGAAAACAACTACCATGAACCAGAGCAAGCTTAAAGTTATCCCCTCCTTTTGGACAAAAAGGAGGGAGGGGAGTATATTCTCCAATGATTTAACAGAGGAAAAGAAATAGTGATTAGGAATTGCAGAATTCATTGGGTATTGGAAATCATATATTTTGTAAAATAGCTAGGAGATATTTAACGATTTTTTAAAAACCTAGGAATGCACCTGTGTGTTTTTTTTTAAAATAATGTTTTTAAATTCATATTAAATTGTGATTTATTAGCTTGTTATTTTGCAGATTATACATTGTGCAAAGAATGGATTTGTATACGCATTAAATGAGGCAAGTAGAAGGTACGGTGAACATGAAAAGACTATTCTACATTGTAGCGCGTGAGCTCTTTGATATTTCCAACACAGTACAAAAGGCAGCTTCTCTGTAGATTGATCATGGTTCAGTTAACATCACTGAATATCTAATACCTCCAACTCAATTAATTCTCACCTGATTAAGAGCAGGCTGATATTCAAACTAAATCATCTCTCCAGTCAAGTAGAAATCAATATTTCTTATTTTACTTTTAAATTATAGCAACAAATAAAATATACAACATCGTCTGTGTGTGCCAGGAGTGCCTTTCTTAGTCTGGTCTACTATGGCATGCGCAACAGAGCTGATTAAAGAATTATTCTAATTTGAGCAAGAACATATAGAAAAACCAGATTAATCTGAATACAGGGAGATGGAAGGAATAATTAGAGGGCCACCAGAAGACTGACATAGTATGAACTCTGGTTCTTTAAAATTTGTCTGGTTTTTGCAGGATCTGAGAGACTATTTGCATTTATGTCTGCCACACTGTGCTCATGATCCCATGTTAAATACTGACTGATTCTCCTTAGGAATCTGCACGAAATTCAACCATCTCCTTAACACGGCAATTTCCGAATTTGTCAGGTCACATTAGCAGTGTATGTATCTAAAAGGACAAGAGGGTACAAAGACCTAGAGCCTGTTACTTAGCAAGCCTATTTTCTGCTCAATCTAAACCTGTTCCTATAGAACACAAAAAGAGTCTAGTAGCACCTTTAAGACTGGACTCTTTTTGATTTTGCTACTACAGACTAACACGGCTAACTCCTCTGGATCTATAGAACACACAATTCCTTTACAGAGGAGGGGGGCCTCCTGACTGACAGGTGAGTCATCCCATTGGGAGTTGGAAGCAAGATGATTCTCCAACTTCCCATATCGTTGGTGGGAGGAACCAGCGTTTCTTCAGCTCTCACCCAGCCTTGGAAGTAAAAGCAGGATAAGCTCTCCTCAGAATCATTTGTTTCTGCTTTCACCTCCCTCCTCTCCCTTCCTACTTCTCTACTCTCACCTCCCCCTTCCAAGATCTGTTAAGAAAACAGTGGAGAATATGGTTTGTTTACTTCCAACTCACTGCAGCTGTGATCAGCTGAGATGGTAACAATGCAGCAGACCTGGGATGACATATTTATTTTATCACAAAGATCCTTTAAGCCAGACAACCAATAACAAAAGCAGATGCCAGAAGACATCTCTTTACAGTCAAAGCAAGAGCCAGCGCTACCACAAAAGTGATGTGCAGTATATATTTGACATTCTTCAGTGTCCCAAAAGAATGGCAAATGGAGACCCATTTTTACCTGAAATTCTTAAAACAGACATCCAGAGAAGAAGGGCTTCCACACGGAGGCACAAGACCTATCACTGAAACAATGGCAAGGGTGAGTTTCTACCCTTACTAGATCTCCCAGAGGCCTACCTTGCCTACATGTACCCACAGTTGAACTTCAGCTAACTTTTGTCTGGCTTCACCTTAGTATTCACAACAACAATAGTGTTGCTAGTCACTCCTCTAATGGATGTAGGGTATCGATGTTCACCTCTATCTGAACAATCTCATTCAGTCTCCAGACATGGAGAATGTGCTGAGGGACAGACTACCATCTGCTGCTTCGGACAAGATTATTCATTAAGAAAGAGTGTAAAAAAAAACTGCTTCCCAAAAAATGCTTGTTTGGTATAGTGGTTAATAGCAGGGGGACTCTAATCTGGAGAACCAGGTTTGATTCCTCACTCCTCCATTTGAAGCCAGCTGGGTGACCTTGGGTCAGTCACAGCTTCTAGGAGCTCTCTCAGCCCCACCCACCTCACAGGGTGTTTGTTGTGGAGATAATAACAACATACTTTGTAAACCGCTCTGAGTGGGTGTTAAGTCATCCTGAAGGGCGGTATATAAATTAAATGTTGTTGTTGTTGTTGTTATACATGTTCCCACCAAGGCTCACGTGCTTGGCAAAAGTGCAAACTGAACTTGAAAAGTAGCTTGGCAGGACAGAGACCAGCAGTCAAATTGGTGAAAACAAACACTGAAAACAGGTGACAGGCTTTGGACACAGAACTAACAGTAAAGGCAAAGACCAAACATTAATCAGAGCTCTCTGCAACCCCTGGAAATAATCTGGTTCTGCAGGACTAACTGTGACTATGCTCATCTGAAAGATTAACAGGACATACCAATATTTTCCCATCTAGTTTTCATAGATACAACATTGTAAACCCTGGGTTAATTATTACAATAGGTGAAGAAGCTATTAACCAAAGGGCTTCCACCATGGAGATATACCTTATCAAGTATCAGGATGCATGTGGACAATTCACTGTACCCTTGTTTCTCGAATATAAAAGGTTAGATCTAGAGCCTGGCAATGCAACCCTGAAAACACAGTAGGACCAGCCCAAAGGCTGTTGCTCACACATCCCAAGAGCATCCCAGAAGAGTCAGCACAATCCTCGAACTCGTATGTGCAAGCTATACACCAGGATCATACAAATCCCACAAGCTCCTACACCAGCAAATACATTTACAACAACACAGAACCCAAGGGAATAGAGATGATCATGAGGTGGTAACACTAACCGGGGTGGTGGAGGAGGAAATTCTCCTCACCCTTCACAACAAATGATTTTTAGAAAGCAGAAAATAAAATGATTTTCAGAAAGCAGCAAGTAAATACAAACGGGCCTTCTTCATTGATACCTCCTCTTTATGCTGAACTTGGAACAAACAGATCAGCAGAGCCAGGGCCTGCTTCTCTTTCTGCCACATCAAGCTACTAGACTGGGATTTGGCAAAGCTAGGGAGAAGCTAAATGTTGAAAAGCAGGTGGAAAGAAAGCAATATTGTCCTCAAGGGAAAAAAATATAATTTGAACAAGACCTCTAGGCTCCATTCCATAGATTCTCCTTAAAAGGTGATCAAAACTTTCACTACCCAACAGTGCCATACACCTGTTTCAAGGAACACTCTAGCACTAATGGCATTTTGATGGAAATGTCCCTGAAATTGACTGTGCTAATCTCACACTGTGTAATCTGCCTTGAGACTCGGTGAGAAGGGCGGGCCATAAATGACATACATACATACATACATAATCATGTGTGTAGCAGCCCCTATTGCTGAATTAGAAGGGTTTTTTAAAATCCTGTACTAGAGACACATGATAATCTAGAAACCAGTCTACACGCAGAAACCCATTGGGATGGGGGGGGGATAGGAAACCCTCAGGAATGGGGCGCGGGTGAAAGTGGGAAGGGGGATTGGTGAAAATGCCTTCCCCTTCTGGCAAGAGAAGTGGCTTTAGTCATTGGAAAATTACCTTTGGATCCAATTGAGTATATTCTCAACTCAGAATGACCTACTGAAAATGCAATGCCCTAGCAAGAACCACCTTCTGACCTCTAAACTAAAAAGAAGAAAAACTTAAAACGGTATTGTTAGCTGTCCTCCTGAAACCATTGTTAACTTTAATGAGTGTCTACCCATCATTGACCTGACCCCTCCAATGTATTTAAGGGAGTGTAAGATCATGACCCCTTTCTGTAAACCCTCCTTTTAAGTAGGCTAAACAGCCCCGATGGGTTTATCATTTTCCAGAGAATTCATTTTATAGACTCCTTCTTCCTTGCCTCCCAACACCTGTAACAACGAAGCAGGCTTTGTCAACAAGCACGTCTAAATTATGTGACAAACTTGGACCTTTTTAGCCTATTAGGCTGGTCCGTTTCAGAACCTGCTATCTTTAAGAGCACAGAGTAAAGTTTAAATCTGACTCTCTTTTCTATATTCAGAATTCTTGACAAGCATCACAGCATCGGACTCCAGAAGAGGTAAAACTAAAGCAAATATGAAGCTTCCCTACAGCTACTACCCATCAGCTCCTGTTCCTATAATACCTTGCACTGAATTCCAGCACTGCAGTATAGCCTCAGTCTTACTTTTCCCACATCCCATAGAATCAACTGGAAAAGGGCGATTGGACAGAAGGTGTGATATAGATTCTACAATGTCAATACATACTTCATAGCAATAAGACTTCTAGCAGTAGCTTACGTTTTGTCAGTCATCTAAAAAATTACTCTGCAAAAAAGCAACCAGCGCTCAGTACAATTGGCAACAGAAGTCAGATACTTACTAGTGAACATGCTTCACTGGACCACAAGGTGGGGATAAAGCAGATAATTTAGCAGTTGTCTGCCTTGGGAACTATCCGCAGAGACTTTGGGTACTTGAAACCAATGCCAAGACCGTTACTGTGGTCTAAAGCCTGTAAGTCCATGTTAAGAGAATGCTTCCTTTTCAAAAGAAAAATCAGGATTGGACAAAAAAAAGGGGGGGTGCTTCTTTCAAGATCTGAAACAAAATCTAGCAGAATTTGACTCTTGAGATTAGAAAGAAAGAAGCCTTCAATCCATCATGTGCTTTTTGTTCAAATGGAGTGTCACATGAGAGAGAATATGTCCAATTCATAAAAGCACAGACCACTGGAAGAACAAGGACACATTCGATCAATTTTTAATATGAAAAAGTACGTCCAGTCTTCTCAGATTTCCAAGTACGTAGCAAATCCTTCATGTCATCTGCTGTAAACATACAGTCAAGCTTTCATAAAGCAGCAACCTGATTCAAATATGGACTGCTTTTCTGTTTGCTGATTTATATTGGGGAAATAATAAACTGATAACTTACTTGTGCATGGATTCCATGTTTCCCTGTTTCCCCATGAACTTTCTTTTTAAGAGTCTGTAGCCCAGAACAGAGGCGCAAGGGACTCAAGACCCCATTATCTCACCTGGGATCAGTATTCACAACAAAGAAAATGGTGAGCACAAATGGTGAGCACAAAGAAAATGGTGAGTAACAGGGAGGCGGCAACAGAGTATGTGCAAGTGACTGCACATCCACTTTTTAACAATCTCCATGGGGAAATGCAGGTGTTCTTCTTGTGGGGCACAGAGATGCCGTTAAACTAGGAATAGACATCTCCTTATAGGGGAGTTATACAAATCCTTATAGGGGAGTTGTGAAGTCCCCTGTCTTCACAATATCCAGAAGCAACAAATGTGGCTTTGTGGGTAATACTAGCACACTCTATGACTTTTTTTCTTGATTCATGTGAAGCAGCTCCAAGACACATAAGTGAGAATGACAGCAGAAAAAACAGCAAAATGTGGCAAGGCAATACTCACTTGCTACCCAGCAATCTAGAAAAAGGGAAGCCACAAAAACAGAAATAGCCACTCACTGAACATAGGAAAAACATAATGGTAAACAAAAAAGAATTGGTTTCCGCATCATTTTTAAAAGGCTGCATAGTTTACAGAAAGAAGTATGCTACTTCCCCCATTTGAATTGCCTACTTTCTAAAAAACTGAAAACCTGAAACTCTCAATCTAGAAAGCTTCCAATATACAATCAGAACGCACACCAGATTAAAAATATCCAATGCAAGAAAACAAAGCATCACTAGTAATGAAACTGTGAAACCACAATGAAAAAACCAACATAAACAAATCAAATGAAAAATCTAAAAGTTAAAGCCAGCGCTAGTTCTGATGACATAAAACCAATGGTTCAGATCATTATAACTCTGGGTAAAATAAAACATATTTTTACCTGGCATCCAAAGCTAAGTAGATTTGGGGACATGAACCATTTCCTGAGGGCAGGTAACACCAGAAAGAAAATCCTGTCTCCGTTTACCACGCTCCTCCACAGGTAGACAACTCAGAAGGAGGCCTCTTCACGATCTCCTAATAGGAGGCAGGTATGTTTAGGAGTTGGCTTTAAGCCACTGTTTCCCAGTCAGTGATTCCACAAGAAATCAAGGAATGAATGAATACAATCTTTGAAATACCATTAAAAATTCTAAATATCCCTCAAAATTTCACGTATTAAGGTTATGTAAGCTGACATATACATATTCGTGTGGGGGGGGCATTCTCTGCCATCAGCTTTTTTTTTTTTTGTCTGTACATGTTTTCATAGGTAGAGGTTCCTTGTATTTGAAAAATTAATTTAGGGGTTTATCCATGGAAAAAAACACCTCTTTAAGCATTCTGATCTCAAACAATTTAGGGCCTCTGATCATAAAAATTGCTGACTGTTTTACAATTGTTCAGAGAGTACACAATCAAATTCAATGACTTCCTCATAAGGGAAAACTGTAAAAGATGTTAAAAATGTGAGAGCCCAAGACAACACTTCACTTCTAAAACTAAATAATTTCCCTGTTTTGTATTCAAGATCTGGATGCTTGGGGGAAGGGATTCCAAGCCTAGAACATTTTTAAAAGGTACTAGAGATATTTTCTGATCAATATAATCATCATTGTAAGTAGTTCAGTCACGGAAAGCCAGGTCAGCTAAGTTTAGGGGTCAGCAAATATTTCAGGGTGATTAAAGAAAAATGTCTCAAATATTTCTGGAGTTTTAGCTAAATGAGTGTGTGTGCATGTTTACAAAGAGAACCCCCCACAGTATCAAAAACAACTGGGGAAAAACACCTGCAGTATACTGCTGTATTGAAGTAAAGCCTCTGGAGGGCAACTAAGATTCAGAGCAAGTCTTCCTATATATTCAGTTCCTTCACTAACTTCAGTCGAAGTTTGAAGATTTCTTTAATACTGTATTTCACCACAGAGGTTATTCAGACACCACCAAGCAGAATACATGATTAGAAATGTTTTGGATTCTGCAGAGGATAGTATTTATATATCCCGCTCCTTCCCGTAGTGTGAGTTGGCTTGTTTTCCAAACCAACTTAATGGATTCTAATAAGGAGCAATTAAGCTGCGTTGAGAAGAGAGAGAAAGACCACACTACTTTATTGTGAAGAGCAGTGAACGCTGGATGGAGAGTTACTTTCGGTTGTAACCCTTCGGCTTTTTTTTCTTTCTTTTGCAGCAACGAAGTCATTCTGCTAATGCTGCATCTCCAACAGAGTCAAAAGCTACGCTACTCAGCCATTCTAATTGGGGGCGGGTGGTGGTGGAGAAAAACAGGAAATGGCAGGAAAGTTAGCAAAGTTTAGCCGCTCTGAGCTTCTCATCTTCTCCTATGGGAACAACTTCAGCTGCTCTCCTTGGCATCTCCCCACCAAACAAAGGCAGAACATTTTTTTAAATTACAATTTTGTGAATTCAGAACATTAATATATATACGAATGATATGTTACCCCCAGAAGGATTAACGAGATCTTTCAGTTATTTTTAGTTGTTGGAAATGTTTGGTTGATCAAGCGGATTCGCTTCCCTCTCCTCATCATGTACGGTGGTGTTGCTCTTGTGTTTCCATCCACAAAACATGCTGTAGGGTTATTTTACTTTTCACCTTGCTTTTCAGCCTGACAGGCCCACAACATAACTTATAATAAAAATAACTAATTCCAACAAATAAAGAACAGTCGGATAGCAAATCTACCTCAAATTGACTGGATTAGCAGAAACAGCAAGCCCCAAATTAAGGAGGACAAGAAGAAATAACATTTAGTAAATAAGCAACACAATTTAAACTAAGAATTCACTTTGTTCCAAGTGCTGTCTCTGAAAATGAAGACTCTTAAGACCTACCTAGCAAGATGCTAAAGGAATGCAACTTCCTACCTTTAAAAAAAAACCTAGAAAAAATAACCACACAGAAATTTGTCATGGGCTCTGCAGGGGATATAACTCTTCCACCAAATAATAGTTTCTCCAATTAAAACCACTTTCCTACATTTTTATTAGCCTTGCAAGGAAAACAAAATGAGGTTGGAGGCCCATCTTTTCTTCTTCTAAGGCTAGTAAAAAAGTGGATTGGTTACCACTGGCCAAATAATGTAGGGGTCAAAAAATTAACCCCCTTCTGCACAATTCCAGTCCCTGTGCTCCATATAATGACTAGCATAATCCTAAACAGAGTTAGACCCTTATAAGACTACTGACTTGAATGGAAGTAGAAAGGTGGAATTCAGTTTAGGACTGCACTGAATCTTTATTTTAAAATCTTGGAAATATCTGACCATGGATTTCCCGGTGTCACTTCTCATTAGGTCATTAATTAAACATTCAGAAACCCAATGTAGGGGTGAAGAAGAACAGGCCACTTTAGAGAGAAAATTTCTTAGTCTCAATTAGACATGGGCACAAACCGGGGGGAAACGAACCATGTGGTTCATTCAGTTTCATGGAACACGAACCATGAACTTTGCCGAACTTGAGCCGGTTCGCGAACTGGTTCGCGGTTCGAGGGAACCCGGAACGGGCCTCTTCACACTCACAGCCAAACTAAATAAGACGAATTACACGAGGTCATGCGAGTGTCTAGATTGTCTGTTCCTTCCTGCCCGTGTCCATTTTACTCCTGATGAATACGTGTCCTGTAGCCCCAGTCCGTGCACGTGTTGGGTAAATGGTGTAGTCGCGGTTGCAAGTCATAATCAGCAAGTCACCATTGCAGAGTGTCGATTTTTCTGCTTCCCTCTCCCCTCTTTCTGTCCTTGGATCCTGCTTACACTCAAACTGTTTTGCTTTTAATTTGGATAGGGGTGGCATTTTGCAAGCAAAATCCACCAAATTTGCAGAGGAGCTAGTCCTCAGTGTCCTCTAAAGATCCTCCAAGTTCAGAGAGATTGAACCCCGGCAAAAGCATGATTAATGGGTCCCGTCCTTCCTGTCATTTTTCTCCTCACAGTAGTAAAAACTGGAGTGTCTGCTGGCAGCTATTTGAGGGGCTACAAACTGACCTTCCCAATTTTTCTCACAGGCCTGTTGGCAACCTTAAAGTCATAACATCATGCCCGTGAAGAAGTGTTTTTCATGAAATGGGGATTGACAAACAGCTGGCATAGACCCATAGGCTGCTTTGGAAGGATGACTCGCAGTTCCCTTCAATTTGGAGGATGGTCTACACATATACGAAAATAACATCTTATTCATTGTAATTTGTACCAGTTGGACTGTTTAGAATTGATATGGTCTATTTATGGTCATTGTAGCTATTTATGGTCTTTGATAATTTGTATGATCTTATAATTGTATCGGATTTGTATGTTCACTATGCACTTGCATGTATATACTTGACATTAAGATACATTATATAAAATTTTGATACAGTAATTATTTCTGATTGTTTGCCCTCCCCTTTTGGTTGTTGTAGCTTGTTTAGTGGGTTAAGGTGCCCCAGTGCTGTCGGTTAAACCCTTCAATTGTGCCAAAATCATACCCTCTTTTCATTCATAGATCCAGAGGAGTTAGCCGTGTTAGTCTGAGTAAAAAAATAGTAAATAGTCCAGTTGCTCCTTTAAGACTAACCAACTTTATTGGTTAGCTTCATAAGCTTCGTCAGAATCTTATGAAGCTAACCAGAGTCCAGAAGGTGCTACTGGACTCTACTCTTTTCACTCAGAAACTGCATCAACCTCAGCAACTGAGAGCCAGTGTATAGTGGTAGAAAAGAGCAAGAACAAGAGTGTGTAGTGATTAAAGTGTCAGACTAGAATCTGGGAGACCTCAGTTCAAATCCCCACTTGGCCATGGAAGCTCACTGGATATTCTTGGCCCAGTCACACATGATCAGTCTAGTCTAGCCCACCTCACAGGGTTGTTATGAGGAAAGGATGGAGGAGATGAGAATAATGTAGGACACTCTGGGTCCCCACTGGTGAGAAAGGCAGGGTATAAATTAGGTTAAAAAATCAATTATGAAATGTTAATTAAACCTGGATATCATTGAATCAATTGAGAAAGTGCATCGAAGGGATAGTTCTATGGAACTAGCTGGAAAGTGGAATTCATATGATATAAGAACACCTTTTTAAAAAAAATATTAGACTCAGAGTATCAGTGAAATAGAACTTTCCTTCCACCACCTCACACTGCAGCCTGCTGACTTCCATGAGATGCTGCTCCTGGGAGACAGGGGACCCAGCAAAACAATATGATGGGAGGTGGTCTGTGTCGGGCATCAGGCATGCTGCCAATTTAGTCTGAATCTAACTCATTTAATGAGAAAAAAGTATTTTATTATAAGAGGAAATTTTGTCAGAATACCAGAGATTATTATCAGACAATTAATGGATTGATGGATTATTATTTGAGAACCTCAGAGATGGTACAGGTCTTAGTTACGTGGCATTTAACTGTGACAACCAGGAAAGCCAGTGTAGTACAGTACTTACAATGTTGACCTGGGTCTGGGGAGAGTCTTGTTCAAATCCCCAGTCAACCATGAATCTCTCTGGGTCACCTTGGGAAAGACACTCGGTCAGCCTGATCCACATCACAGGGCTATTGTGAGAATAAAAATGGTGGGGAGAACCACGCAGACTGCCCTGAGCTCCTTGCAGACGATTACTTGTTCCAACTGATCCAAATCACTGCCGTTATTTGTCCTGCAGAGTTTAATCCTGAACTCCTGCAATAGTGATTATGACTCAAAAGAAATATTTTCTTTGGTAGAAAGAATATGAACAATACTTAATACTTTAGTAGGTAGAAGTGTACATTCTGAATCTGGGGTTCAGGAAAAAAGCTGGATTTTCGCTGATCTGACTAAATCCCGCCTTCCTGAAAATCTTCCTGAAACGGGGGGGGGGGGGGAGTCTTTAGAGGACAGTCAGTAGTAGGCTTCCTGAATATTTGGTGGAGTTTTCTTGATAAATGCCACCCCAGCCCCCTAAATAGACCCCAGATCGTTTCCCCAATAGGGAATAATGGTCAAATAAATGTGGGATTCTCTGATCTGTCTTAACCAGATCAGAGAGCCTTTCCCAGATTCAGGAATCCCAGATTTTGTGGGGGGGAGGGATCTCTGAAACCTGGATCTAGATTTTCTAGATTTTTTTTTTAGTGCACACCCCTATTATTAGGAACTAAGAAGCTCAGACATTTACTACTCTCAAAATAAAGTACTGTAGCAATGTCAGCATGGGATTCTAGAGAAATTGAATTTAATATATATGAACACTGTTGCCTTCCAATACAAGAAGGAAATTAAACAAGATTTGTTCAAGTGTTTATATTAGTTTCCTGATTTCGGGTGAGGGGTATTGTCATTCAAGATTATGTGTTGATTTTAGAATAAAATGGCATACCCTGGAATATTTTTTAATGTAGATATTGAACATTTCAGCCAACTGATTTAGTTGATGTATTTTCAAATTTGGGGTAGGTATAGCAGTGTGCTTTCTGGCTTGTCATGTGTCCTTTTTGTGGGGGGCCTATCCCAAGTTCACCAGCAGATGGGGGTGGTTATAAAGCACTCCCAGTACAGTGAGGGTGTGTCACATAACTCCACGGGGTGGGGGGAGAACACAGGGAGGGTGGTGGAAAGGTGCAGCTCAGTTTGACAGGTCTGTTCCATGTTCTCCGTTGCTGAATTTGCTACTGCACAATGAAAATAACACGGCATTGCGTTACTGATACATGCTTAAAAATAAGGAACAGTTAAATTCAGCACAACCTATGTAATCTCAGAAAACATAACTTCCCTTTCCATTTTCAGAAGCCACCTTTGAAACAGTCCAAGTTGTGTCTGTGAGAACCAGAAAGAGTAACAGTTGCTTTATGAGGCCTATGGACATAAATTTGTATGAGCGCCACCCAGTTGGCAAGTGGGTTGGAGTCCATGAGAATCACTTCAATGGGCAGCTCTCTGATCAAAAGCAGAGGCCATTTCCCAGTGACGAAGTAAATCAGTTCCTTGAAAGTTTCACGTTGGATTCATCAGGAGAAAAAAACTCACATTTCTGTTGTGAAAGTAACCTAAAAGCAACGTTAATATTTAATACTCTATATAAATATTTATTATATGCACAAGGAATGCAGCATGACCTTCTTGGTAAATTGTGTATATGCACATATGTATACAAGGCCACTTAGCCCATTAAACTGGATTGTACAAAGAGGACTCGAGCTGGTTCAGGTAAGATTTCTTTATTGTAACACATGTGATTGATATATAGCTACTACAGTGGGGAGAAATTCTTCATTTCCATATTACTGTTGCAAGCATTCATTAACAATACTTTGTCACATGCAGCTATCATAGCAACATATCACCGCTATATTATTTTTAGACTGGCAAAGTGGCATATGCCACAGTATTTGCAGATATTTCTATTCTCACTTAGCTGTGTAATATTAATTGCTCTGAAATAGAAGCAAGTAAAGATCTCAAACAAGCAACAACAACAGCAGACTATCTAACATAAACAAGTAATCAAGTGCTAAATTTCTGGAAAAGGCAACTGGAGAACCAGAAGATGCTATCTTGATGTGGGGGAAATTATTTGGGTCAGATTTGATGGCTTACAATGAGAATTTCCTTTGCCAGTATTGAGCTATCAAATCACTAGCAATGAAGATGGGCTATATACTACAGGGCTTTCTGAAAGCAGTACTTCTGGTCCAAACCCTGGCATCTGCAGTTAAGGAGATATGGGTGGTAGGAGGTAAGGGAAAAAAAGATTCAATGCACAGGGGGGGGGAAGGGGGATTTCCAGGATTCCTTCTGCTCTGCAGCAGCATTTTCAGTTGAGGGATTACATTTTTCAAAGCTAATTTTCCTCACTGATTCCTCATAAGTAAAAAACTAGTAAAACATGCTAAAGCCTTAGAACTTTCTACCTAGTGTGCTTATTTTTTATTCCCGGATTTTTTTCAACTATAAAGGGGCAATTGTTACCGGAGTGGGACTCCTTGCAAGTAAAAGGGGGGAATTAGCAGCAAGAAGTAGGTTACATGAGAGCGGCAACAAAGCAAGATACTCTACCAATTTTACGGGGTCCCCTTCCCAAGGAAACGGACGAGACTAGTGACCTTGAATTAAAGAGTAATTTTTATTAAAAGTGGAAACTCACATACACACAAGAAATGTCTCACAAACACACAAGATGCCTAAGAAAAGCAGTGGTGAAAGTGGAATAAGTTTGAGGGATTTCAGGGTGATAATTACCTATCTGGGGAGTAGCGCAGTCCACGAAGGAAAAGGGCTTCAGATGGCCAGCGTTCTCGACCAGGAGAGTCTTAGGGAAGGAGACCCTAAGGGTACAGTGCTCAGATCCAGGAAGGCATGCACAATTTGAATGTGGCAAGAGCCCTGGTTCTTATAGGGCAAAACGTGACCTGAGGCTGGGGAGCCCCCTCAGCCATTGGGACAAAGACCGTAAAGGTCAACTCCTGGGAATGACAAAGGGTTGATTACCTTTGATTGGTGCTACCAGGGTGTGACAAAAGAATTTTGTTCTCCTAGTGATGCATAAAGAAATGGTTGTTTAATTAATGTTCCCAGAGCTGGGCTGATGAATTTAGATCTTGATTAGATGTTCCCAGGAGTAAAACTTATTAGAGTTGATTGATGGTCCTACAAACTTAGGGTGGGATCGCATCACAGAAAGAAAGGGGACCAGAATGTGGGGTGATGACGCAGTGAGAACCTTTCTTATTACAATCCGCAGCTTGGAAGGGTAGGAACTAATCACGCCCAATCCTCAGCATTTTCATTCGCATTCCATTCCTGATTACTCTCCCGGGTGGGACTCGGCGATGCTATGCTCAGCTGGCTGGAATTTCCCTAATGCAGATCAAGCTGCATTAATTCAGGGGCTCTGTGATTTTTATATCACAAGCTGCTATTAAACATGGCAGAGGCTGGGGTCGACTGCTCACACTACTGTTTGAAAGAGCCCAATTCACCACTTCCTCAAAATTCTACCACCTGGGTGTGGTGTATGTATAGACCTGGCCAGAGTTACCCTACATCAAAATGACAACTCTGGAAGGTTGTTGTTGCTAAGCATAAGTTTAGAAGAGTTTGCGATCCAAGATAGAACGCTAATGTTTTACGTGACGACGGTGGCAAGGATGGTATATGCACAATTATGGAAGACTCAAGAAATACCGACAATAGAAAATTGGATCCAAAAATTGTTGTATATGGCCGAGATGGACAAGCTGACAAAGAAAATGAGAGAACAAGAGTCTGAAGAATTCTTTATTAACTGGGGGAAATTTAAATTGTATTTGGAAAAGAAGCGGGACGTCAAAGGGAAATTATGTATATTGGAGAATTTTTAAAGGTGAGAATTGGAGAATTTTTAAATTGATCTTTACGGAGGGAATATATATTTGTGAGTTTAAGATAAGAGAATGGTATTAAGAAATAACATTTTATTTTAAATAATATAACAATATATAGTAGATATAATTAGATAAGGGGTTGGAAAACTGTTGGAAGTCTACAAAGAAAAAGGGGGAGGAGTGGGTGGGGGAAACTAGGATATGGGGGATAACAGATTATGTATGAAATGACTTATATATTAACTCACCCAATAAAAATTTATCAAAAAAAATGACAACTCTGGAAGAAGGCGCAGGGGTGGGTGGGTGAGGGAGAGACAGCCTGGATTATAATAGGGAAATCATGGTAGAAACAGGTTTTACAAAGTCTCTCTTCAGTTTTGTGTAGTGGTTAAGAGCATAGGATTGTAATCTGGAGAACCAGGTTTGATTTCGCACTCCTCCACTTGAAGCCAGCTGGGTGACCTTGGGTCAATCACAGCTTCTAGGAGCTATCTCAGCCCCACCCACCTCACAGGGTGTTCATTGTTGTGGGGATAATAATGGTATATTTTGTAAATCACTCTGAGGGGGTGTTAAGTAGTCCTGAAAGGCTAATGTTATTATTATTCAGAAAAGCACTGAAAATATTACAAAAAGGATTAACAAGTTCAAGGCTTTGTCCACAACCCACATTCTTCTTTGGTCATTCTGAAAGAGCCAGCTAGCACAAGTTATAAATTGAAAATCTAAGAGAGCAATCCTAAGTAAATCTACTCAGAATCCTACTTAGGTATCTTCAGTGGTGCTTACTTTCCTGGAAAGGGTACTTAGGACTGCACCGCTATCCTTAATGATGGAAGAAAGTGAAGAGGGCAAACAGGTTCTTAACAATGCCGCTCTTCAGAAACATGTAGTGTGTCCAAGTTCGGAATCAAAGTGCCTTGAGTTCTTATAGCCCACCCCCGTAACTGTTTACTCAAAAGTTAAGTCACACTGAACTGAGTGGGGATTACTTCCAAGGAAGCATACATATCAAGTTGCACGCCTGTTTACAGCCCCAAAGAACAACCCTGCTCATAAACTTAGATACCCACATTAACACATCACCACCTTGCTTGCATATCATCAGAATAGCTAATGACGAAGATGTACTTAATTAGCAAGCTACTGTTTAAGCCTCGGGAGTTGGCTATATCAGAGTTCTTGCTGTGGAGATTAATGCAAATATATTCAGGGAATGTGTCAGGATTAAACACCTCTCAGTTAATGGCAGGGTTTTAACTTGATGGCTTAACTACCTACATTATAATGATTAAGATAGTAATGGCATATTGACCTCAAATTACTCAAGATACCAATTCTCAGAGAAAGCTCAAGGCCAGTGTCAATTGTTTTAAAAGGAACAAAAAAAAAGGAAAGATAATTGAGTAAATATAAGTAAATCTGCCATCATGCCTGCCTTCTTTAGGCATTAAACCTGAAATCTGGATCATTAGAGAGATGCAATTAAAACTTCATAGAAGGTAATATAAAAATTAAGGCACTGCTGATAAGAATAAGGCAACCTGGCTGAAATTGATATTCATTAGGATACTCCTTATATGAATAGGAACCATTTGGACTTGGTAGTCTTTATAAGAGCCCCAGCTGGTAATGGTTGAAGGTTAATGCCTTACCCCATTCTGTTCAATTTCTGTCCTAATTAGTCATCTAAATCTATAGCTGTGAGCACCAAGTGTCTGTGCTCAAAAGAAACTAATTAATGCTAGCAAATTAGATCAAGTCCAAAGATCCAACAGCCAAACTCTTAAACGCTCCTTGTTAATAGGAAGTGTAGCTGTCAATAACTGCTGTTGGTAGTTATAATGAGGCCTCTTTCTTTCACTGAAAGTGATTTCATTTCTCTTTGTCCTCACAAAAGCTGTTCCAATCCCTTATTTTAAAAAAATGCAGTTGCAATGGCGACGTTAGCTGCCTGACCCATTTCTTGAGATCAGCCTGGGTTGAAATGACATGGAAAAATCAAGTAGGGAAAAAGAAGTCCCCCTGACCCCACCCCCAAATTATGTTGCAAACAAGTTTCCTGGGAAGCCCTAATGCCAGCCTTTCAATATCTAGATTTTCTTCATCGCTGAACATAAATATGCCACTACACTTCGTCAAGATACAATGGCTTAGTTAATACAGGAGATGGCCAGGAGAAAGAAGTAATTGGATCTAAATCCCTCACCTCTGAATAGCTGTTTACATATAGCCCTCCCTCCCCCAAATCTACTATAAAACAAGAGAACACACACTGAAGTTTGACCATGCACCCTTATCATGGAAGATGGCTATATAGATTTATTCCGCTGCAAAAATATGCACCTTACTGATTCACAGAATTCTCCATACATTAAAAGAAGATGAAATTATAATGAAAACATGTAGCTCCCTGAAAAGGTATGGGGCAGAAATGGCTGCATACCAAATCTTTAATGTATATTCACATACAATCCAATGTGTTAAGCAGCCCTATGTCTAGCTTGCTGCAGCTTTCCTTAGGGTTTTCGAAGTTGTCCTTAATATTGTGTGGATTTGCACAATTTAGAAGAACATAAATAGACGTCCACAGCCTGGATTCAGAACTGGCTCTATTTGTTTTTAATGAATAGTAATGTATATTTCAAATAATCTAAAGGTGTAGCAATAGACCTTCAGAACAAATGAATGGAGCTTGTCTATAAACATAAGATACTATTAAAAACCCTATGGAAACAAAGAAAGCCCAAAGCAGAGCATTCTTCTTTTCTGTATCACAAATATGGGTAGCCGTGTTAGTCTGTCTGTAGCAGTAGAAAAGAGCAGGAGTTCAGTAGCACCTATAAGACTAGCAAAATTTGTGGTAGGGTATGATCTTTCCTGAGTCTCAGTTTCTGAAGAAGTGAGCTGTGACTCATGAAAGCTCATATCCTACCACAAATGTTGTTAGTCTTATAGGTGCTACTGGACTCTTGCTCTTTTCGACTGTATGACACAGAACAAGATATTCAGGGTGGCAGGTCACCAGGCTCCAAAACAGTATGAAAATTTCAATATGTCCTTGCTTAGATGATGCCATCTCCCCAAAACATTAAACAAAATACCTC
The DNA here is from genome assembly GCF_028583425.1 of Eublepharis macularius. NCBI lineage: Eukaryota > Metazoa > Chordata > Lepidosauria > Squamata > Eublepharidae > Eublepharis > Eublepharis macularius. Next base: position 39,635,168 of record NC_072800.1, read on the forward strand.
ACTGCTTCTGGTAAGGACTGCAGCAGACTGTTGTATTTATTTAGTTACTTTATTTATAGTTCACCTGTCTCACTGAGACTTGAGCTGTATCACACAGTGTAAGTCAATACAATTAATAGAATAAGACCTCTAATAAGCAGTGTAATAGAACTAGGATTACAACAGTCTGAAAGAAAAGCACTGAGTGTTAAGACAAGTTAAAAAGTGCTGAAAATTGTATTAACGTAAGTAGAAAACAAAAGCAGTATACTGCAAACAGGTAATACATGCTATGCACAGAGATTCAGTTCAGAGTCCTGTTCCTTTTATAAAAGTGCCTTCCTGGACTATTCTACTGCATAGGATTGGCAAAATTTGCAGGGAGTGTTAATTGATATCAAATTATTTGGACGTTTTTTAATATTATTGGAAAACTAAATAAGAAGTTGGGGAGGAACGGATTGCTTTTTAAAAAATGCTTGGTTATGAGCCAGTTTTCCAACTTCTTAGCAAAACAAGTCCTGTTTGTGCAGCAAGTCTTCCCAAAGCTATACTTTAGAATCCCAAAGCTAACTGTGCCAGGATGTCTTATGTTTCCCAGCCTCTAGAGTGAGGTTTTATTTGTTTCTGTGTAACATTAAAAAAATTAATAAACAGTAATGACCATAATACCATAAATTAGTAAAGAGAATGAACCATAGACAATCCAATCTCAGCTTGATGCTGCTAAACATTCCACCCATTTCCTTATCTACATTTCTGATGAGAGAACATAAGACGTTTATTAAGTGCTACTTCAGGTGTCCTTGGGCATTGAAACAGGTAGTGCCAACATTTGTCCAAGCTTCGGGATTACTTTCCTTTTGCAGATCTTGATGTGTCAGGTGCAAGGGTCATGCTCTGGTACAGCTGGCCCAAGGGCGACATGTACAATCCCAGCCACAGGACGCTGACTAGTGTGTATTACTGAAACTATGGTTGACATTGGCCTTACTCTTCTGTGGGGAAGCCTGAAGTGGTGTTTCATCCCATCAACCTTACTAAGTATCAATGCAGTCCTCAGGCAGAGAAGAATAGTGGTATTTGGAAATGGCCTTTGCCCAAACACTTTCCTAATTCTAGCTATATAGCTTTGCTAAACAATTTGTTTAGGCAAGTTCTATACCACCTTTTGTCCCAACACATGACCCCCAAGACAGCCAACAGCAATCACAGGAGACCACTTACAAATATTAAATCATCATTATAAAAACAAACGGCACAATACAATAAAAGAGGTTATGGCACCGTCAAGCAATTAGTCTGCTGTCTCAAAGGCCTTTTATGTGGATATACAGCCATAACTGTCTCAACTGCATACTATTTGCAAAAATAAATGCAGTCATTTCAAACTGTACCCATTTGATCAAAGATTATCTAGTACAAAGAAAAAAAATATCTTGACATCCCCAAGCATCACAATCCTTCACATCCAACACCAAATTTGGGAGACATGACTCAAATAACAAGCAGAAAATAATGTACATTTTGGTTTAACCTCGTAACGCTGAAGAACATGAGGATTCTTCCCAACACCACTTCCAGATGTTCAGTTCTCACAGCTATATTCACCTATTCCAGTAGAACTCAGATGATTATAAATTTCAAAAACGGCAGCCTAGATTAGTCTTTGGATCTTTTAGACAGGATGAACTCCTTGCGGAGTAGAAAAGTGAGTCTGAAAGCCTTTGCATCACTTGACCTATCCCATCCATTATTTGATGTGTTTATCCTTCTCACTAGATTTTAGGCACACTTCAAAATCTATAAACAATACAATCAGATAGCATAAGACAGGATTGCCCAATGTGGCCTCCATGGACACACGGCACCCACTAATATCTCCCCTGGTGCCCACTGCAGTTTTTCAAAAGTAGACAGGGCAATTGTAAGGCAGGGCTTTCTACTGGCTGTCTTCATTCAGGCCACTGGAAGATCAGGAGGAGTGATAAGCACCCAGGCTTGTGGTTCCATTCCCCTTCAGGCTTTCCTTCTTTTTATTCTCACTTCTCTTTCTTCCCCTTGGCTTTCCTTAATTTCTTTTTATTTCTCATTTGGAGTTCTTTTGCAAAGCAAGAGAGGCAGGCATGGTGTTTAGTTCTGTCTCGTGTGGAAGTCCATTTTGGGTTCGGCTACACCTCCTGCAGCAGCCAGTTTGGGGTGGAGATCAACATCCCCTCTCAAAATTCCCTCCTTATAAAAGCTGGCATCTCATGATTTTTCACAATCCCAGAATAGTCTTCTTTGGCTGTCAAAAGGGAACCTTCCCTCCTTTTTGACCAACAGAAAACCCATTGCATCCAACCCTATCTCCACCTTGAGTTTCTAGGAGAAGAGAATTCCAAATATTTAGCAGATCCACTAGAAATGCCTACCTGTATATACCTGGGCATCCAATATAGCATGTAGGTGGTAGACTTAACGCTCACAGACTTAATGTTTAAAGATCGTAACAGAACAGAGGGATGAGGCACCCTTATCTCTGCTGAACCTAAACTCGTCAGGGATTTACTGCCCACCACCGACATCCTGAACTGAGTTTGAAAGACAGAAGAAAGCACTGCACAAACTGGTGTGGCAGTCTAGTGTGCTGCAAAGGATTCATTCCCTTCAAAAAGTGGGCTGAAATAATGCGGGATTCCCAGAAAAATATCAATTGGAAATTTTCTAGTGCCCCAGAAACACTGTGATACCTATTTTTTTTATATTAAACAAATGCAAAGCTTCATGCAGAAATTATTTTTGCAGAAAATTTTAAAAATGGCACAGCATATGCTTCTTTGGCATTGTTTAAAATTTGGGGCAGCAAAAACACTTAAAATCATTGACACACTAAGAGAACAACCCTAAACAGATATACTCAGAGGGCTAGATCCAGACTAACATTCCAATGGGCACAAGGATTCAGCCATTAGAACATGATTTTCTTGCCTCCCCCTCTAGCAGTAGCCCAGAATACCACTGAAAACTCTGTTTCTGGGGGACAGGAGACCCCTTCACAAAGAGAATTTCAGGGGGTATTTCAGGCTGCTGTTTCAGGGGGGAATCACATTCTCTGAGTGGAAATTGTTGAAATGATTTCCTCCCCTGTGGAAAAATAAAGCATTGAAAACTTTATGCTCAACACACCTTGTGGGGTGCAGTTTTGCACAAACTGACTTCTCCAAGCTGTCATCAAGGATAGCCTTATATAAAGTACATTACAGCCATCTACCTTCACATAAAGGAATGACAATGGCTAAGTCTGCATTTGAATTAGAAGACCCTGGTGTTCTCACCAAGTTGACTGGTAAAAAGCCCTTCTAACCACCACTGCAACCTGATTGTCCTGGCTTAAATAACTGTAACACACGGGACATAGTGGTTCTTGCAAACTAGTCAGCAAGGAATACACACAAGGGAAATCTGCATTCCCGAAATAATTTGAATGTGTTTATACTGAAATAGCTCTCTTTTAAAATCAGAATATTCAAACCTACATAGACTTGAATAAAAAGTCTAACTTAATGCTGTAAGCAGCATTAATGCCATCTATGCAGTTTATAACAAAATATTGAGTTTGACCGGAAGTTCAGAGAAACAAAAACTCTGTTTGCAGTAGAGCAGTCAGATTAATAAAAATATATGGAAAGGGTATTCTCCTTGTTTATGTTTTATTCACGCCTAGACAGCATGATCACAACACATATGTGGAAGTGTAAACTTGAACACTGTGGAATTTAGAATGTATCACAATTATATGAACACCTGTATTCAATATTCCATAGCTTTCTTAACAAATTTCAATGCAGCTGGGAATGAGAATGCAACTTTTTCTACACAGGGAGCAAAAATCTGCATGTGTGTTCACACATGAAAGATACACAAAAGAATATGAAAGTAAGAATAAAGTGTCTCAGAGATCTGCATGCAATTTATAATTCCTTACCTGTGTGTGTAAATGGGAGCTGGAGAATTTAATATTAGCTATATTCCTAGTCAATGCTCCATCCAGACTAATATATTCTTAGGAGAGGATGGGTCTGTGCTAATCTGGGATATTTCAGTTTTACCTCAGTCTCCAGGTTTTACAGCCGCTTCCACTTCTTTAATGACTATGTCTAGACACAGTTGTATTAGGGCATTTTCATAGTCTGCTTGGATCCATTATTATAGTATCTAAAAAGGAACTAGAAAGAAAGGAAGGAAGGAAGGAAGGAAGGAAGGAAGGAAGGAAGGAAGGAAGGAAGGAAGGAAGGAAGGAAGGAAGGAAGGAAGGAAGGAAGGAAGGAAGGAAGGAAGGAAGAGAAATCCAGGTAATGTGTTTCCACGTTTCAGGAATACAAAATATCTGGTATTCCTAAAATACGGGACAGATTTTCTGATCTGGGTTAGAGAATCCTGGATTTATCTGGCTATTATTCCCTATTGGAAAAAATGTCTGAGGGGGCACTGGGGGGCATTTTTTAAGCAAGCTGTACAATATCTGCAGGGGGCCTACGCTTGACTATCCACTAAGAACCCCTCCAAATTTCAGGAGGATTGGACCCTGTGGGTCCAAATGGGCCCCTGAACAAGCTACCCACAACTCACTCTCCATTCTCTCCTATGGAGGAAACATTTCCAAGGCTTTTAAACTCTGTGGCTTGCCCCTCCTCCTTAGGATTCTCTTGTTTGACATTAAATCTCCCTTCCAAGCTTACTGTCAAACCAGAGAATCCCATTTTGAACCAGAATGTCCCATGGAGAATCCCTTTATTGAAGCAAGAGGGGCGAGGCTTGCTGAGCCATGGAATTTAAAAGACAGCTGGTGGCAACAGCTTGAAGGGCTCTTTTGGAGCTCAGGTGGAGGTAGAGAGGCAGGATGGAGGGACCCCCCCCCTTTACCTCCATTCATGCCACTGTCCTCTCATTTGCTCGCTGCTGCTAAGCCCCTGTGGTGGCTATCTACAGCTAGATATTCTGATTGAGTGAGTCCAGGTGCCCATATCTGATTTGGGGTTCCAAGACGTGATCCAGCTTAGGTGGATTATGCCAGATCAGCATAAATTCAGCTTTTAAACTGGTTGCCAAACCTAGATCACACACCCCTATACCTCAAGGCATGTAGTTCATGTTATGAGGTTTGGAGCCACTGAAGCAAGATGGTAGCTTGGTTTCTCATGCTTTGTCATGATTAGCATGATTAGTAGGGACTGAAATTGAGATCACCAGCATGCATCACCAACATGCACACCAAAACTCTGGATGGCCAAGCAAGAGTCCAATTCAGATTGGAACTGAGATGCAGGGGAAGAGTGTTTAAGCCATAAATTTTCCTAGTGAGCCTAGACCCTCAAAAACCTTGCTTGGTTAATCACATAATCCACCAAAAATAGAGAGCTGGTTTATAAAAACCTGGGATTATTATATTTCTGCTAAAATAAACATAGTGATGTGACATCCCCCTATGGGTCAGTAATGACTCAGTGCTTGCACAGGGGACTACCTTTACCTTTACCTAAACGATAATACATCAGACCGAACATTATCCTAATAAAACAGACTTTCTAGAAAAATGGTTCCCTTTTTTTAGTATGTTACAATTAATAAATTCAACCAGCTTTAAGCTCCTATCAATCATTTATAAGTTTGTAAGGTATTATAGAAAACAACATCTTATTAATATTATAGTGCATAGCATAGCTACAAAAAGTAGACATTATGAATAGCAATACTGTAAATAGTTGTAAGTTGTTTTGTCTCTGTTGTTTAAAAATTTAAAATCTGTAAAAAGTATCATTATGTATTTTGTAACTTATAATAATTTTCTTAAAAAACCTTGCTTGGTTAGAAGTACCACCAGCTGGCATCCAACACCAAATGCCATCTATACCCTATGAAATTAATGGCAAAAGTCCCACATATTTTAAAGGCTCTGGATAACTTGACTTAATTGTAAATGGGATTCGTTTGGAACTCTTCTGTACATTCTCTACGATAAACTGTCAGGAAATCCAATCACTATTTTAGCTATCTATGAAAGCACGGTATATATAACCAAGCTAAGCATTTATGATTTTAGAACATGAACATGTAAATTTAAATCCTATGCTTGTGTGAATTCAGTAGCAAAGGGATCTTACTCTGACTGTCAGGTGCTCTTAAGAAAAATAAAGACATTAAATCAACAAAGAAGTGAAACATGACTTTGATCTCAATGGCTATGCAACCACTCTTTTTCTTTACAGTACACAGTTCTCTACGGGTGCGTTACTCAGCTTTTTTTCTGCAAAAATTAACCAAGGAAATTATTATCAACTTTTAAAACTCCTTTTTTGCATTATATAATATAATATAAAGATATTATAATGATCAGAGCTCTTTGTGCAGTCAAGCATCCTTCGGAGCTCCTTAGGTCTCACACATGTAAAAACTGAATCTTAGACAATGACAGAATCTCAAATCACCTCGGTTGTCTTTTGATGCTGATCATACCCAAGATAACAGCTACAGCACATGGCAGTACAGGAAGTACCCCCAGCTATCTGACCTACTTCCCCTGAGCAAATGCTTGCAGCCTCTCTGTTTCTCTCCAGTTCACAAGACTTGGGTTATTTTACAATTTTCGCAACATCACACTTCTTTCTCCTGTAATTCCAAAACATATGGGGAGTTGCTCCTCAAGTTGGCAGTTTAGCTGAATGCACAGAGGTGAGAGTCTTATGGCGTTTGAGTTAATGTTCTTGTTCTCTCAATTGACACGCACCATTATAAATTAAAGTTTATCTTCACTTATTTTAGCTCAAAGGTGCTTTGGCCTATACCAGGGGGTTCAGAACACATATAAACCAAATTTACCTAACAATTAAGAAGCAGAGCTGACTCTGAAAAAAATCAATATCCATGCAGGCAACAAAGAAAAACATTTACTGATAATTATTATGTATATAATATTACGTCTACAGTGTATGCGCTGCCTGAGGCAAAAACAGCCAGCTCCCTGCCTCCTGGAGATCGCAGACTGCCTTCTGCAAGCAGAGCTAAGCGCCCAGATGCCAGTTCCTCTGCCTCTCACTGGAGTGTTGCTTAGATAAGCAAACGAGGAACAGCACAGCCTGGTATTCCATCCCCACCACATGTACCAAAGTAATGCAACATTATGGTATTTTCAATGTTATGATCGACATTATTATTTTTAGGCATACGCCTAAAAAGCATGTCTATGAATGTGACAAATGAGTGTCTGAAAAGGTGCACCATTTGAACTTTGTTTTTTAAAACTTCGTATGTTAATAAGATTTTTTTTAAAAAATTATGTTTTTGTGTTCTTGTAACTTGTTGCTACACTTGTTGTCTAAGTAGAAAAGGCGAGATATAAATGTTTTAAATAAACACACAAACATTACAGGTCAGAAATGCCTAGATTTGACAGGAAGCCACTACTAGTGTACCCACTGGCAAACCTGAGTTTATTGGAAGATAATGTATGAAATAGTCCCAAGATAATACAAGTTTTCGTCTTAGGCTAAGTTCAAGAATACTTGTAGTCTGTATGGCCATAGGCCAAGATCCAACAGATGTCTCAAGGAAGCCGGCAAACAAGCTGAATGGTGTTATTCCTTGTTGGTAAACGCGAAATGGATAAAGCAATACTGGCTGCCATATCAGGGATCCTTTATTAAAAGGCCCAATTGAAATCACAGCATGACACTCCAGCCAGATGTGCCAGTGTTAATGGGCATGGGGCATCGTATGTGACGAACAGTGCAATCCTAAGAAGAGTTACTCCAGCCTAAGGCTCCCATTCAACCACAACCAGAAGCTGCCAAGCTGGCCAGGATGGAGCAGCTGCAAGAAGGAATGCAGCAACAGTAGCAACACATCACTGCCAATTGCTGTTGGCTGTTTAGACCATTCAAGACAATGGGAGGAGGAAAAAGGTGGTAGGCACAGCCTAAGATCCTTCTAAGTTCACACAAGATTTCAGGGGAATTGGCTGAGCACCTGCAGCCCGCTGTACTGGCCTCATAAAGGGCTCAGAGGCAGGTATAACAACAACAACAACATTCGATTTATATACTGCCCTTCAGGATGACTTAACACCCACTCAGAGCGGTTTACAAAGTATGTTATTATTGTATTGTTGATGTATTGTCGAAGGCTTTCACGGCTGGAGAACGATGGTTGTTGTGGATTTTCTGGGCTGTATAGCTGTGATCTTGGCATTGTAGTTCCTGACGTTTTGCCAGCAGCTGTGACTAGCATCTTCAGAGGTGTAGCACCAAAAGACAGATCTCTCAGTGTCACAGTGGGGGAAAGAAGTTGGCAGGTAATTTATATCTACTCAGGAAGGTAGGGATGGGCTGAGTCATCCTGTAAGAGTTTCCCAGGGTGTGGAATGCTAATGGAGGGAGGCTTCACTGTATCCTGAGGTTCTTTTGCATATGGATTGGTGCTTGATATGCTAATCTTCTCTGCAGGGCTATTGTTGGGTATAGAGTATTTTGTTAGCCTGGTAGTTTTCAGAACTGGAAACCATGCTCTGTTCATTCTTAAGGTCTCTTCTTTCCTGTTGAAATTGTGCTTATGCTTATGAATTTCAACGGCTTCCCTGTGCAATCTGACGAAGTAGTTGGAAGTGTTGTCCAGTATTTTAGTGTCCTGGAATAGGATACTGTGTCCTGTTTGAGTTAGGCTATGTTCAGCCACTGCAGATTTTTCCGGATGGCCAAGTCTGCAGTGTCTTTCGTGTTCTTTTATTCTTGTCTGGATGCTACGCTGTGTGGTCCCGATATAAACTTGTCCACAGCTGCAGGGTATGCGGTATACTCCTGCAGAGGTGAGGGGGTCTCTACTGTCTTTTGCTGATCGTAGCATCTGTTGTATTTTTCTGGTGGGTCTGAATACTGCTTGAAGGTTGTGCTTTTTCATATGCTTTCCCATCTGATCAGTGACTCCTTTGATATATGGCAAAAACACTTTTCCTGTGGGAGACTGTTTTTCCTTGGTTGTTTGATTTATCCTTGGTTTAACTGCTCTTCTGATTTCATTTCTGGAGTAGACATTTGCTTGAAGTGCGTGGTTTAGATGATTAGTTTCCTCGTTGAGAAAGTGTGGTTCACATATCCGTCTTGCACGGTCTACTAATGTTTTTATTATGCCTCTTTTCTGTCGAGGGTGGTGATTGGAGTTTTTGTGTAAGTACCAATCTGTGTGAGTTGGTTTCCTGTAGACTTTGTGACCTAACTGAAAGTTTGCTTTGCGGATGACCAAGGTATCTAGAAATGGAAGTCCCCCCCCCCCCCCGATTTCTTTCTCCATGGTGAATTGTATGTTCAGGTGGATATTGTTGAGGTGGTTTAAAAACTCCATCAATTCTTCCTCACCGTAGCTCCAAATGATAAAGGCATAGGTTATTATTATCCCCACAACAAACACCCTGTGAGGTGGGTGGGGCTGAGAGAGCTAGAAGCTGTGACTGACCCAAGGTCACCCAGCTGGCTTCAAGTGGAAGAGTGAGGAATCAAACCTGGTTCTCCAGGTTACAGTCCCGCGCTCTTAACCACTGCACCAAACTGGCTCTCAGGAGGTGACTGGGCTTTCTCTCCAGGCTGTAAAGGAGAGACTCAGTGGAGATCAGGAGGAGCCAGGTGCTGCACAGCCCCTTCCCTTTCCAGTTCTGAGGTTCTGCAAGCCCAAACAAGATAGAAAAGGGCATTATAGACAAGGGAGCTTCTGAATTCTGGGGTGTGAATGCTACTAAACCCCACAAGAAATTTTGACAAAATTCAGGGTGGGCCTGGGCACAGACAAGAGTGTGGGAGACTTCGGCAGTAGCCCAACAGGCGTGGCACCTGCACAGCCCCCTGAAGCCCTCAGAGCTGGCCAGCAAATGGAGGCAGGGCAAGAAGGACAACACCCACCCCAGAGCCAAGCCGCCTGAAGCCGCAGGAGCTGAAGGTGGAGGGGCAGCAGGCGGCAGTGGTAGCCCTAAAGCCCCAGGGGAGGCGAGCCCAGCAGGAGGATGCCAGCCAGTCAGGCAGGTGTGATTCTGGCCTGTCCAACATCAGCCCTGACAGGGCGACCGCAGGCAGAAGTGGCAACGGCCATGGCGGCCAGCAAGGGAGGAGGCAGAGCACAGAGGCTTGGCCAATGGTGGCCCAGGTGGTGGGACTCACGCTGGGAATGCACATCTGGGAGATGGGCGGGATTGGCATTAGCAGGGAGGGATATAAGGAGGGCTCCATATCCTGGCTGGGGAGTAGATGAGTGGTCTGTGCCTGAAGCCAAGGCCAGCTTCTCAGTTGGGGCAAGGTTACTCAGGGGCACTCCAGTCCAACCCTGTCACCACCAATCTGAGGCCTTAAGGGAGGAGCCCTCAGGAAGCAAGGAGAGGGAGGAAATCCCTCACACAGGCCGAGCAGGCGGCCCTGGTAGGATAGCCAGGGTATGGCCCAGGAGACATCATGGCAAACACACGTGGCACGGCAGGATCTGACCCCAATCCTGACATTCCACTATACATTTTGAGTAAAACTTGTCTTTCAATTTACTTGTTTCAACAGGAAAGAAAATTATATGAACTTTTTTAGTGTTCCCCAAACTTCCCAATTTTTTCATTGGAAAAAATGAAAGAACCTGAAGACTTTTTCATGTGGTATACTGCCCATGTGATAACTCTTGCTTTAAGAAGCATTTCACTCATTTTAAAAGAAAAAAAAATTAACGAGAGGTTTTTTGCAGGAAAAAATTGAAATTATGCCCTCAAGAAAAAATGTTTTCCAGGCCTTCATACCTCTAATGGAGGATGCAACCGGAGGGGGACGACATACGAAAGGATTTCCTATGCCCTATTTAACAAGCTACAGTCAAGAAAGTTTTGCCACCTAATTTTCTTTTCTAATTCTATGGTTATTTCACATTTATAAAACAGGGCTGGGTTAGTAATTCTTGTGGGTTCACTGCATTTGATAGAGACTTCAAGTATCATTGTGTAACTTCTCTGCTAGTATGCCACTTTATGGATGTATAAAAAAATAACTAGCCCCCTGAAGGAACTATGGAATATTGTTTAGCAGGACACCCAATTAGAATTGTGGGAACCAACATCAAGATAATCCAGACTATAGTATTCTCCATTACTATATATGGATGTGAAAGTTGGACAGTGAAGAAAGCTGACAGGAAGAAAATTAATTTATTTGAAATGTGGTGTTGGAGGAGAGTTTTGTGGATACCACGGACAGCCCAAAAGACAAATAAGTGGGTACTAGATCAAATTAAGCCTGAATTCTCCCTAAAAGTTAAAATGACAAGACTAAGGCTATCGTACTTTGGTCACATCACGAGAAGACAAGATTCTCTGGAAAAGTCAATAATGCTAGGGAAAGTGGCAGGCAGTAGGAAAAGAGGAAGACCTAAAACGAGATGGCTTGACTCAATAAAAGAAGCCACATCCTCCAGTTTGCAGGCTCTGAGCAAGTCTGTTAATGATAGGAAGTTTTGGAAGTCTTTCATTCATAGGTCAGAGGTGACTTGATGGCACATAACACACACACACACACACAGACAAGTAGAATGGTTATTTTGATGAATTCCACTCACCTTGCACTTTTTCAGAACACAGTTCTTTGGCCTTCTCTCTCATAATTTTGGGAATCAAAACATCCTTCTCGACATGTCTGAGTTTTGGTTCCTCTGCAAGAGAACAACAATATACTCAAGTCACAAATAAACTGAAAAGATAAGAAGTGATGTATGAAGCCCACAGTTCTTAGGCATACTTGCAATGACATGATCGGTAACAATTAACTTCAGTATCCACTTGTCACTCTGATATCTTATAAACAGCAGTTCAATTTATCATGATTTCTAATTAACAATTTAAATTTCTGACAGGCAGCTAGATACAGTGAAGTAATACCAAAGCTGACTTTTAAATAATGAATTAGATCAAGGGACTGCTCCCTAAGTAGCAAGGAACCCCTGGATCCAACTCAGCGTAAAAGAGAGCCAGTGTGGTATAATAAGCTGGACTGTACCTAGGGAAACCCAGGTTTCCTGCTTGTGTCACTCTCTCTCATCATATCCCAGCTCAAAGGATTGCTTTGAGGATAATGCCTCCTTGATGAAGGGCAGGATAAAAAGCACACGAACACTGCAATCCTAAGCAGAATTACTCCAGTCTAAGCCCTTCTGATTTCAATGGGCTTAGACTGGAGTAACTCTGCTTAGGACTGCACTGCATATATATGAATACTATCATAGCTCAGAGTGGTACAGTGCTTGCCACATTTTATTCTCATACCCCTGCAAGCTATTGCTTATTCTCCTCCACAATGATAATATTTTATTCCTACTTTCTCCTTCCTATGGTAGCCAGTTGCCAATCCAAAACCATTTCAATTGGTCCGCAATATGTTTTGCTTGCAAAGTCAACACCATTCATGCCAACTAACTTCCATGGATACTGGTGGTGGAAAGTCCCATAAAGTTATAGGTGACTGCCTACCTCGCCTACTCCCTGGAGCCAACTCTGTGCTCACCTGCCACTCACTTCCTGTGCGGCCCGGTTGCTAACATGCCACAGACCAGTACCAGTCCACGGCCCTGGCGTTGGGGACCCCTGATCTAAACCACACCAAACATTTAAAGACATATACACACATTTACTTAAAATCATTACAACATAGCAACCTTGGTCTTCCTTGAGGTCTCCCATCCAATGACTATCCACGGCCAACCCTGCTTAGCTTCCAAGATCAGGCTTGACTGGATACCAAGCACTGTGAAACAAGTGCTTAACCTGGGGCAATTTCTTGACCTGAATCTAATCACTTTTCTCAGTGAGGAAGCATTAATATTGATAACTTCCACCTTTCCAGACGCACGCGATTGCTTTATGCCACAGTTCCAAAAAAGAGAACAGCCCTGACGGAGTGCTGCTGTCTACCTGCTTCCTTATCCTCAAAGACCGTATCTACAAAGTTCCCACTGGCCCTAGGTAGCCCCTCACAAGTTGCACAGAGTATCTGTTCCTCTCCTCCTTCCATCTAGTGGGTTGCAGAACAGAGGGAATCTGAATTAAACTTTCTTGCAGACGTGCCCTTATTCAGTTAAAATCATCCATATGTCACATTTTCAATGCTAAAGACAACTGGCACAGGAACTGTCCTGCTTCTCCTCTAATTTCATGGACAAAAGTATACAGATTAGCTTAAGGCACAAAAGCATGAGTACCAACTACCATGATTTTGGATATAAAATTGTTCTTCTGGATGAAAAACCCTCCAGACCTAGTGTTATAATAGAACTGGTCACCAGAGCTTTTCAAGTGTCTCATACAGGCACACATGACAAAACAGGAAGACAGATTTAAATCAAAAAGAGTCCAGTAGCACCTTTAAGACTAAGCAATTTTATTGTAGCATAAGCTTTCAAGAATCACGTTCTCTTCGTCAGATGCATGGATCTATGACCACAGATTTAAATGTGGTTGAATAAAATTTCTGAATCAACTGACAGCCATGCAAGAAAATTTATTCACAAATTGCATTTTTACAGTGCATGGGGAATTTCAGTCTCACTGTAGTTCAAGAGGACTTTATTTGCTTCTGAGGTAAACATGGCTGTAAGTTGTTGGGGGTTTTCCGGGCTGTCTTGCCGTGGTCTTGGCATTGTAGTTCCTGACGTTTCGCCAGCAGCTGTGGCTGGCATCTTCAGAGGTGTAGCACCAAAAGACAGAGATCTCTGTGTCACAGTGTCACTGAGAGATCTCTGTCTTTTGGTGCTACACCTCTGAAGATGCCAGCCACAGCTGCTGGCGAAACGTCAGGAACTACAATGCCAAGACCACGGCAAGACAGCCCGGAAAACCCCCAACAACCATCGTTCTCCGGCCGTGAAAGCCTTCGACAATACATGGCTGTAAGTCATTACTTTGCTTCACGGCTCTGCATTAAGTACCAGTTGTTCCTGAAAATCAGTTCAGCAAATTCTCTTTCCGCAGTTTGCAAAAGTTTCAAATTTTGAGATTTTTCTACCTTGCATTCGTATCAATTCAAATGAAGAGAGAGCACAAGGACGACAACACTATGAGGGGGGAAAAAACTTCAAAGCTTTAACTTCTCACTATTCTATCATCACCTTGAAGTCAATTTTCACCTTTTTCACTGGCTGAATCTGTTACCTTACATTTTGCTTTGGGGCTCATGTGTTCTTGCAATATAGCAGTACTGGATTATGAGAATACTGACAAGCATGTTTGCTAAAAAAAAAATCACAATGCTTATAGTCTTGTAAGTCTGGAATCTGGTTTTGCAGCAATTCTGTTCTATTTGGCAAAAGAGAAATGTACAATACAAAACACCGATACAACCAATATGTCGAACAAAACAAAATCATATGAATAAAGAATAGAATAGCCAGAAGAACAGCACCTTTATACTCTGATAAAGTGCTTCCTCCTTGAACAGTTTCATTTCATCAGGTTTATCAACAGCCATTGCTACTATCTTAGCTACTGAGAGATGACGGATTAATCAATCCTTTGGGAAACTACAGACAGTTCACAGAAGAAAATTTAGGAAAACTCTGAAATGCAGGCACATTTCTCACCTTAAAAAAAAAAATCCAATCAGTCCTGCACATACATGCAGACCAAGCTAAACCACTTCCACGTTCCATAGTACCTTGCTGTGCACCAAAAGCACTATTGCTAGAGTCCTCTCTTACTGCCTTAGCTTAGGTACCAATGCCTATCCAGTGTGGGACCTGAACCCATAATCCTTACAAGTTGGTAAGACCCAAACATTACACATTGCTATCCTAAGCATATTTATTTAGCGGTAAGTCCCACTAAGTTCAATAATGGTTACTTCCTAGAGTGTTTAGGACTGCAGTCAAAACCATGCAGCTGGGCAAGTTTAGTTGGCTTTCTCTGCCACATCCCAACAGTATTAGGGAGCCATGGAAAAAAAAGAAAAAATACTCAGAAAAATATTAGAAATGGTATCACTATATTCATTCCCTAACCCCTAAAAAGACTGCTCTTTCCATGCAGTGAACCATCATGTAGTAATTGATTTACTTTTAAGATTTATACGTTACTCCACTGAAAGGCTGTCTGAGCTATTTATAGCTTTTTTAAAAAAAGGAATATACAGAATTAAAATAAGAGGGGCTAAGGAATGAGACATGCTGCCTTCAACCATAGCTATTAAACGCCATGATGCCCCAAGAATCTAAGCATACAAAGTATTTATTCATCTCTGTGATGTGTCTGTACTTAAGAACATGACGCTGATTCTTACAAAATTGGTGTTGGAACTTAAGGATAAAAGATAAGAACTTAAGGATAAAAGTGCTTTTCCAAGTTTGTCTGGCAACTACCACTGTGCCTACTCCGGCTGAAGCAGAGTTTTCTAAACTACAGACAGATTTACATGCCCCTAGCATTGATTCACGAAGAAAGCTATGACCAATAACTGACGGAAATTAATCCTGGCGCATTCTGCATTGGGGTGATCAGGTCACTCTATCACTGTACATGGATTGACAGGATATAACCCAAAGCCTAATGGGAGCCTCTGATTGTTTCTTTGATTTCTTGCAATACACTAACTGTTTTCTATCTAGTATATTTTTATCCCACCCATCTTCCAAGGAGCTCAGAGTAGCATATTTGATTCTCCCTTCCTCACTTCATCCTCATATCCCTGTGAATGGCTGGCCCAATGTCACCCAGCAAGCTTCACAGCAGAGTGTGAACTTGAACACTGACCTCTCAGATACCAGGCAGATACTTCAACCACTGCACCACTAAGGCAGGAAAAATTTCTTTAGCCACGCAAACACCCTGGCACATATTTTGATGGCGATTGGGGTAAACAAATTTCTTGGAACCATAAAGGACATCCGTGAAGTAAAACGAGAGGGAAGGGGATGAGATGCAGTAAAGTAATGTATATTTTGATGACTGAGGGCCATATTAAGTAAAACTGAGAACAGAAGACTGACATCTTAATCACACGCATGTTTGCTCAGAAGAAACTCCACTAAGTTCAGTGGGACTTATTTCCGGGTAAATGTAGATAGGATTACAGCATGAATCTGTAAGGGTTACTTACAGCTGCAGTTAACAAAGCTAAATGAGATTTACAGATTGCTGAGAATTTGGCTGGTAAACTATGTTACATGTCTCAAATGTCTTAAACACGGATTTCTTTCTGAAAGATGCACATAAACACCACCGCATTCACTGTTCACTTCAAACAGATACACACGACAGCATAGACAAAGGGGCAATGGCAGTCACTTAAGCAGTTTAACATTGCCAAAGCCAAATAGCATTTCAGCATGTCATGCTGCTAGGAAAAGTGGTCCCAGGAGTCGAATCCCTGACAACCACAGACCAGTCATACACTTACTAGCACATCATCAGCCACAGGTGAGAATGTGCCTTGACAGAACCTGGCATGGATAACTCTACAAAAATAAAAAATGTTTTGATTGTGAAGATGAAAACATGATAGAAGGTTTGCACCCCTCTGTATGACACTATTGCTGCTGGGAGGGGGCACCACGGACAAAACAAGTGAGTTAAGTGATGAACATAAAAAATGTATCTAAAAACTGGATAAGAAGAACACGGAGCAATGCAGTCAGCACGAGAACACAGCAACAGCTAGAAGGTCACACTCCTGTCAGGAGCAGGCAGTGGGATTCTGAACATCCTCCCATCTCCTGCCCATCTTAACCTCACAGTTTAAACTTAGCTATGGTTACTGCTAATAAGGGCTAATGTTAACTTTTGCTAAAGGTTAGTGTTGATGAGTTCAACTCCTGGTGCACTCCCCTGGGGAGATGGTTCCATAATCATGGAGCTGCCAGAGAAAAAGTGCTCTCTTGTGTACCCACCAATCAAGCTTCTCTGCTTCAGGGGACAACGAGGAGGATCTCCCTGTGATCTTTTTGGTCACAGAAGGAAAACCCATGAGACCATAATCTTACACCCACAAGATCCAATACCTAGTGTGGTAATCATCATGACTTTTAACTGACCGATTTCAGTTGAGCGATACAGTAAGCTTTTGAATCATGTTATCGGTCAAGAGGCATATTTACACAGAAAAGCAATCATTAACTTTTGCAGAAACATGTTAAACAGGTTTATATTTTTTACATTAATGTTTATCATCACACAGTCATAAACACTTAAGAGAGAATTTCAAAAAATGGTACCTTAAAGAAAAAAACTTCTACCTAATAGATAAAATTCATTTTAGAGATTTGCTGTCAGTTTGCCCATTCTGTCTGGAACCAAGCTGGCAATATCTTTTATTAAGCCAACGTTTTCTAGTTTAATGCAAGCTAACAAGTTGCACAAAACTCTTCATCATATCACGCAAAAAGGAGTTTTTGGACAACTTCAAAGCTTGCGCACACTAACACTAACATTGATTCAGTGAAAGTTATCTTAAGAAATTTCTCTCTCTTTAACTTAGCAAAGCACTTGATAGTAAATTTGGTCAGAAAGCATATATAAGAAGGTAAATCCTTTATCCTTGTAACATGGAAATCTGTGCTTATGCAAAGAGCGCCAAGAAACTAAGTTACTTCTATATCATTCATACACTATATGGCTGAAAACTCCTGATCAGATCAAGACTGCAACATCTTTATGAAGTCCATCACAAATACAGTAGCCAAAGAAGCTCTTGCACTGACCATAAAACAGCTCTCTTCCACTCTGTTCCTCCCCTGATTATCACTAGGGGAAGAGTAATCTGCACGCCAAGTTATTACATCCCTGATTGCTTAGGATAAACAAATTAGAAGCCAGTCGAGAGTTTTTAAGGCTTGAGTAACTCATTCCAGCCTATAACTCCACTGCTACATTGTGCACCATGTTAACCCAGCTATGCTCTAACCCAATATAGGTAAGATCACAGATTCTGGATAACTATGGTCAAATCATATATCTCAAGGAACGACTACACCTGGCATACTAACCAAAACTGGCAAAGGGCACTAAATGCTACAGAAAAATATCTGAGCCTCTTTCTATAGCTCTTTCTATAGCTTCACATCCTCAAGCTACAAACCATTTCCTTCAAGAGGTGTGCAAATCCATGCAGAACATATTGACTCCTTAATGCTTGGATAGCTCCACCATTAACCACCAGCACCTCAGTCTTACCTAGACTAAGCCCATTATTATCTGCAGGCACCAGTCATGATTTCCGCTGGTTCATCTACTAAGGAGAACTAGAGCTGGACACCATCTCTGTTTTATGGCCCCTCACTGCAGAACCCCAGACTCCCTCACCCAAAGGCTTCATGCAGATGTTTGGGGCCCTACAGAAAAGATGCCACAGAGCTGAGCAGACGCAACTCAGCCATCACTTTCTGGAGCCATTCAGTCAAGGGTGAATGGAACCAACAGGACTTGATGTCCCTTTATGAGATCAGACCTTCTCCTGGCTCCCATGCTGTCCTGGCTGCAACTGAAGAACACACCACCAGGTCCAGCCTTTGGGTTGCTGACTGCCCCAATCACCATCCTGGTTCTCCACAAGCCACCAGGAAGTGACTGGATGAAGTACAGCAGCACCACTTCACCAAGCAGCCCCTTTAAGGGGCCACTGCCAGCTGCTGTGGCTGGGCCAGACTGGCCAGGCCATCAGGCAAAAGAGGAACATGTGTGGGAAAGCAGAATGGGCTATTGGGCTTTCACACGATTAAAGGGGGCCCACATTTAAGGGGCCCAAAGGGCAGGCCAGGGGGAACGTCCAGGTTTTCTTCAGTCTGCAGAGGGGAGACTCGGGAAGAGAGAAGGAGAAACAAGACTGAATCAACCTCTTTCCCTCTCAGCATCTCCAACCCTAAGGAATCAGCCAGGAGCACAAAGGTGAACTACCACTTGGATGCTGACCTCTTGGATCTCTACAGCCCCCAGTTCCAACCAACCCAACCATGGTTGACTGTATTAAAAGCTGCTGAAAGATTGTAATAATAATGCACTCCTTCCCAGCAAAAGTTGCCCAGTGGGTGAGTAAGGCAGTTTCAGACTCCAAACTGAAATGGATCTTAATAATCTGTTTCATCCAAAGCTGCCTAGAGCTTCAAAGATACCTCCATGCACAAGCACCTAACAGCCACTGAGTGATAAGTATCATTTATGCAGAAAATGTTTCCTGAGGCAGCTTACAATATATTTCAGGAATCTGCCTGAGGCAGCTTACCATATATAAAATGTTTAAAAATTACAATAATGGGGATTCTCACACAGATTCTTCATAAGCAAAATAGAAGAGTCCAGTAGCACCTTTAAGAATAACCACGCATGCATCTGACGAAGAGAACTGTGGTTCTCGAAAGCTTATGCTACAGTAAAGTTGGTTAGTCTTAAAGGTGCTACTGGGACTCTCTTCTATTTTGCTACTACAGAATAACACGGCTAATTCCTCTGGATCTATTCTTCATAGGAAATTTAATTGCCATCTCCTGCTATGGGGTCAGTGCTACTCCTATATTAGTAACATCAGAGACAGTTGGATTAGCCCCCTCTCCTTGGTACCTGTACCACAGAGAGAGAGAAGGCTTTGGTATGCCTTTATATCGATCCTGACAAAATGTATCCATATACTGTATCCACACATATCAATGTTACTGTATTTACTCAAATGCAAGACTGGTTACCACCCCACCCCACCCCACCCCAAGTATGCCACTGAAAGACAAGGTCATCTTATATTCACATACAAATTAAAGTGACTTCCAGTAATAAATTTTGTTTTGTGTATAACATTTTTAGGGTCATATTACAGTCAGTCACAGCTTCATTGCTGTAAGTCAGAAGGAGTTATGCAGGAAATAGATTTCTAACAAACTTAATGCCACCACCTCTGCACATCTCCACAAATGTATAATTTGTAATACTGGGGAAAGTTAGACACCAAGAGTGTAACTCTAAGCACTGGAGTAACTCTGCTTAGGATTGCACTACAAATCTTGAAACCAAAAATTCCCGGACCTGAGCACCTTCTGGATGGGAAGATACTCAGCGCTACTTTTTCATACAGGAATACTGGTCTGCCAAGCTCTTTCCACCAGCTAGTTCTAGCAACAATAACAACACACTCAAAAGGGACAGAGAGTTTGCCAAGGTTCAAAATAGAATAATGAAATTTATTTTATTTTTATTATATTTCTATTCCACTCTCCCCATATGGGCTCAGGGCGGATTACATCAATTAAAGACCATCAGAGTTATTCCTTTTTAAAAGCAGGGGGAAAAAACACAGGGAATAAATGCAACTGATTGCTAATCAACCAATATCTTCTGGAAATTTCTTTATGCCTTTTAGAACTTGGGATATCACATCAACAGGCATTACTTTATCCTCTTTAATATCAGCATTTTTTGAGCCCCAGAAGAGAGCGTGTGACTTGGGAAAGAAAGCCATTAAACCAGATTATAGTTGGGCATGGATTCTGTTCCCAGGGACCAATCCACCGTCTCTACTCAATTTACTCACTTGTATCCCTGTCTCTTTATTTTACAACTTGGGCTCCCGTAATCATGTCAGCAAGAAGAGCCAGAGTTTCACACTGAACTGGAAAACTTTCAGAACAGGCCGGCAGCCACTGGCCAGCCCAAACTCTGCCTTGACCGTCCTTTACTGGTGCACACAAGAGACTGTAGAGCAATTTAGAGAAAGCCAAGGGCAGAAATGAAGGCAGTGACGCAAACAGTGGGAACGGAAGGGCAATACTAAGTGCTGCACGCTGCTCCTAGAAACTCCGGCCATCCACCTTATCCATGCACGGAGCACCCCTCCTACCTTCCACGCCGGAGGTGGCCTCCATTTGCAACCTCCTTAAAGCGTCGGCGACGGCATGACAAGGTTCGAAAGCGCTGAGCGCACGCGCGAACTTGCCAAACTTCCAGCTCCAGCACGTGACCCGCGCGTCACGACCAGGAGAAACTCGGGACGTCTGGGTGCAACGGCGCATGCGTTAAAAAGTTGAGCAGTCTGTGAGACGAGAATGCGGCTCCGCGGAGAGAAAAGCTTAGTGAGCGCATGCGTAATAGTAGAGCTTGAAGGATAAAGGGAGAATGGCCGCGACACATTCTGGGCTGTTTCTATGGTGGCTCTTTGATTGTTCTACTGGGACTATCGTGCAGTGATAACCCTTCACGCCACTTTCAACTGAAAGAGGGGGCTCTGGGTTAATTCAGCTGTTGCTTGCGCTGAGTTCCAGTGCTGTGGTTTGGTCATGCTGTGTCCTTTGCACAATGCATTCCTTTGGATTTCCATGCCCTCAGGGCGTGTGTCTGTAAAGCGGTGTATTCACAAGAACGAGCTCGGGTACCTTTGCAGGACTTGCTCAAACGTGTAGGTAACGTGTAGGGTTGCCAGCCTCCAGGTAGTGGCTGGAGATCGCCCGGAATTACAACTGGTCTCCAGGCCACAAAGATCAGTTCACCTGGAGAAAATGGCTACTTTGGGGGGTGGACTCTATGGAATTACGCCATGCCAAGGTGTTGTGTACTGGGCCGTGCAAGGCCTCTAAAGTAGTTACTGTATTGATTGTAATGCACTATACTGTGTTGAGCTTGAGGTTCAGTCAAGGCTCCCAAAGCCTGCATTCTCATTGGTCCATAATCCCTGCAATATCACTGGTTACTTTCTCATGACAGCAGCCAATCGGTCCTCTATAATAAAGACCAATCAGTGGCCTGTCTACTTCAAACATTGTATATAGTTTATGCAGATGATGGTATTCTAAAATATGTATTCTCATTGGCTATCAGTTATTCTGGGGGTGGAGCTGCTGTATATATATTGAGGACTTCTGTTCAGTCTGTCAGTGTGTGTTGTGTTCCTGCTAAATAAAGAGCTATTGAATCACCTCGTGTCTGAACCCACTATTTAACACTGGCGACGAGGATGGGATCTCTGATTGGGTATGCAGCCCCAATACCAGAGCGATATCACTAACAAGGTGCTTGGGTAGGCAGCCCCAAGACCTAAGCTGAAATCTTAAGCGTGAGGAATT
This sequence comes from Eublepharis macularius, assembly GCF_028583425.1. Taxonomy (NCBI): domain Eukaryota; kingdom Metazoa; phylum Chordata; class Lepidosauria; order Squamata; family Eublepharidae; genus Eublepharis; species Eublepharis macularius. The sequence goes on from NC_072800.1 coordinate 39,657,212, forward strand.
GTTACCTCCACCATCCGACATACGCTCGCGTCGTCCAGAAGGCAGACATGGCCGCTAAGGGCCACTTCGAACCGTTTGACTCAACAGCCGAGGACTGGGAATCCTACATTACCCGCTTCGACTTCTACCTTGAGGCGAACAAGATTGAAGACACAGATCTCGTGAGAGCAACGTTCTTCAGCGTGTATGGGCGTTCCACGTTTGATATAGCGCGGGCACTAGTGGCGCCAGCCCAGCTTCAAACTACAGCGTTCAACACAATAAAAAACAGACTCAAGGAGCACTTCTCACCACAGCCATCTGAGATAGCCTGCAGACATGCGTTCTACAGCCGAGACCAGGCGCAAGGTGAATCGATAGCGGCATTTGTCACAGTCCTCCGACAGGCAGCCAGACAATGTAACTTCCCTGACCTTGAGATGGCACTACGTGATCGCCTGGTGTGTGGCCTTCATGATGAGAAGCTACAGCGCCGGCTTTTCACGCAGAAGAACCTCGACTTCCAAACAGCATTCAAAGAAGCACTAGCAGCTGAAGCAGCAGACCAGTCCACCCGGGAGGTGCGACGTTGGCGGAGTCCAGATCTGCCCCTGAACGAGGAGCCAGTCCACTATGGGGATTTTGACAGTGGCTCTGAGGAAGAAGACGGTGTGCACAGATTCCATGCAGTGCAAGCCCAGCACTCTGAGAGGCAGCCATACTACGGTTCCCCTTGTTCTAGTTGTGGGGGAGACCACGAAAGAAGGAAATGCCGGTTCCGGGATGCCAACTGCCGGGCATGCGGAAAGAAGGGCCACATCGCTCGGGCCTGCATAACTGTCAGGAAAGGAGGCTCTCCGCAGCAGTCTCCTCGCCTCACTCCGCGCTGCCAAAGGCCAGGAGGAAGAGAGTGCCAGCTGAATGAATGCCACACCACAACTGTCATCATGCACACACAAGCAGGCAACAAAGATAAGATCTACACCACGGTTTGTATTGAGGGAACACTGTGTGTCATGGAGGTTGACTCCGGGTCAGCGCTCTCAATTGTCTCCAGGGACACCTACAACCGCCTGTGCTCCAAGGGCAAGAACCAGCCGCTCAAGCCCAGCAGTCTACGCCTGATGGATCTCCAGGGTCGTCGGGTTCCAGTGATTGGAGCTGGCCGAGTTGCGGTCAGCTACAAGGACTTTCACGGCCTCCTTCCTCTTGTTGTGGTTAAGGGGCACTGCACGAGTTTGGTGGGACTTGATTGGTTCAAGGCGTTGGGCATCCGCGTTACCGGAGTCCAACAAGGCAGCCCATCCATAAGCAAAGCGGCACACAGCAAGTTCCCTGCCAGGCACGTTTCATCAGGGCGCCGCAAAGGGCCGCCCGTCTCCACGCCAGCAGTGAAGACAAGCCATCGGAAGGAGCATCAGGTCCACTCTGCACTCAATTACATCAGCTTAAACTGCCTTGGCCGCTATGGGAGCAGAAACAGAACCGGGACTTTTCTCCGCAATCCACGGCCTCAAGTGGCTCGCAAACTCCCACAAGAGACTGCACCTCCAGAGCAAAGCCAGCAAGGAACACGGGGCTGTCGGCCCCAAAGAACTCTGGAGCGACTGCACCGTGCAGGCTCTGGCAGGCTCACCTTTCCCCATTCCCACTCCAGGACTCTGTTGGCATCAAGTAGTTCCACACTAGGGGGGAAGGGGTGTGATGTATTGCTCTCAGGGCCTCTAATGTATTCTGGCTCATCTTCCCCAGCCTATCTGCGAACAACAGGGTATTCCAAACTAAGGGGGGAGGGGTGTTGTGTACTGGGCCGAGCAAGGCCTCTAAAGTAGTTACTGTATTGATTGTAATGCACTATACTGTGTTGAGCTTGAGGTTCAGTCAAGGCTCCCAAAGCCTGCATTCTCATTGGTCCATAATCCCTGCAATATCACTGGTTACTTTCTCATGACAGCAGCCAATCGGTCCTCTATAATAAAGACCAATCAGTGGCCTGTCTACTTCAAACATTGTATATAGTTTATGCAGATGATGGTATTCTAAAATATGTATTCTCATTGGCTATCAGTTATTCTGGGGGTGGAGCTGCTGTATATATATTGAGGACTTCTGTTCAGTCTGTCAGTGTGTGTTGTGTTCCTGCTAAATAAAGAGCTATTGAATCACCTCGTGTCTGAACCCACTATTTAACACAAGGTCTTTCCCTTCCCCAAACCCCACTTTCTCCACGTTTCACCCCCTAGATCTTCAGGAATTTCCCAACTTGGACCTGGCAACCCTACACGTTACCCATTTTTACCCTGCGCTCTTGCATTTTTTAGGAAGCGCCCTACAAAGATTTCTTCTACCGGGCAAGAATCCTACTTTCTACCATGGTCAGATCCTGAGAGGAATGGCACAAACAGTGCACCAATTAAGACTTTTACTCCTCTTTAAAGAGGATTCCTTTTGCCTGCAAGTGGTACAGGGTTTAAAGCAATCAAAAGTAGAATTACAACCGTCCAAGTCCATTGACGTCAATGGATTTATAAGGGCAAAACAATCCTAAACAAAACAAAACCCTAAATCAATGAGTTTAGACTGGAATAATTTGGTTTAGGTTTGCACTGGTAGTTGATTAAAGAGGACGACTTGCTTGAGTAAGAGTGGCCTGAGAGAAAAGGAAGTATGAGTTCTTGTGGTTAGTAGTGACTGGAACCAGAATAATACAAAAAGTTTTAGGATCTGCTTCACATGACTAAAAAGTGCAATTTATAAATGACAAAGAATAACTTTCTCATGCATAAACTGTGGCTGTTCGTAAATAGCTCCAGCTTGCAGTCATTTCTGTGTTTGTCTACCATTCATATTGTCATTTGATTAGTTAATCACCCATTTTCTAAGGTGTGAATGTGTTTTTACACTTCTTCCAAGACTGTGTTAACTATGAAACTATAGATAGCAATACAGATTAATTATCTATTTCAGAAGTCTCCACACCTTCTGCTTCCCAGATAAAGGAAAAGAACTATAACTCTCTTCAAAGGTGTAGTTTACCATGCACCGTGATCTAGATAGCTGTGGTCAGTAAATTGAACAGGACATGGTCAAATGGCATCTCTCCGAAAATGTAAACTGTTTTATCAACTTTTTTCTAAGCATTTTTGCAAGTGGTGATATTTGAACTGGTAGTAACTAATGATACAAAACATATTGAGGTCACAGTGGCTGGATCATTTGTTAATTATGCATGTCACAGCAGTGAAAAGGGCAAATTCTAGGATAAGGATTACTAGGGAAGGGACTGAAAATAAAATGACCATAGTGTGATGTCCTTGTGGGTGTATTTATGATGTAGATGCATTTGGAATTTTGTGTACATTTCTGGTTGCCTCATCTGAAAGAGGGAACCACAGGAATGGGAAAGATGCAACTAAAAGGATCAAACGTTCATGGTGAAAGGGTCCAGGCATGGTGATAAACCATGATAAGAAAATGGTGTCTCCATTCCCAGAGTCTGCATACATCTGAATACTAGCTGCAGGAGGACAACAACTAGGGGAAGCCTTGGTGTTTGTGCCCTGTTTGTAGATATTTGAGGAACATTTGGTTGGACACTTTGGAAAAAAGGATACCAGATTAAAACAGACCATCGGTCATATCCAGCAGGGCTTGTGTGTTCTTAAATGTTTTCTGCCTTAAAAAGTCAAAATGGATCTTTAAATGTAAACTGAACAATGTTTAATGGCATTAAAAGTATAATGAAGTTTTGATGACAAAATAATGACAACTTTTAACATGCTACGTTGGCAGTCATTTTGTCATTATTTTCTACAACACCCTTAAAAATAATTTTCTATGGTAGTCTAAGATTACTACCTCCCCACATACCATCTTCATTGAAACTTGGAATATGGAGCCATTCCAGAAGCCACTTCTGGCTGCCTGTCTTGCTACACAAACTCTAAAGGATGCCAGCTTGCACTACCAGCACGGCGTGACTGTGGCAGTTGTGCACTAATGTTGCTAGGGTCTTAGGATGGGACTGTTCTATTAGGAAAAGATTTTTGCCCTCATCAGGTTGATCAGTAATCTTGGTCATGTGACTTGATAGGAAAGCTTTTCTGAAGAAGACTAATTACAAGTCTCAAGGAAATTCTTTCCAGCAATAGCAACAGCCTTATATTTAACTTTTATTTTCTTGCTTGTTACGGCATGATATCACCAAAACCATGTTCTGGAGAATCTACAAATAGTGTAGTCCTAAGCAGAATTACATTCTTCTATGTCCGTTGAAGTCGATGGATATAGAAGGGTGTAACTGTGTTTAGGATTACTCTGAACACATACAGTGGTGATTTGGACGTCATGGTACTTACCAAATTTTTCTTGGCTCAAATTTGCTTCCCTCTCAACACATCTCTCCCCTAAAGTGAGCAGCCACTCCTGACTTTCTTTAAGCTCATGGGAGAAGGTGGTGCACAGGAGGTATCACCTTGTGTTCATGTGGAGCAGAAATGGCTGCCTTCATTGTCAGAAGATACTTGGTTTACAGCTTCTCAGTGTTTTCTAATTGGCCATGGCAATTATTTAATGGAGCTGCATGGCCTGAAACTGAGTTTTTGGGTTCTGTTGATTTTTATATTCCCTGTGTGGTGGTGGAAAGTGCCATCATGTCATAGCTGACTTGTAATGATCTCTGCTGGGATTTTCAAGGCAAGAGACTAACAGAGGTGGTTTACCATTGCCTGTCTCTGCATAGTGACCCTAGTCTTCCTTGGAGATCTCCAATCCAATTACTATCCAAGGCTGACCCTGCTTAGCTTCTGAGATCTAATGAGATTGGTCTTGTCTGGGCTAGCTAGATCAGGTGATATTCCTTGAGGTACTGAGAAAATAGCCTTCTTGTGCAGAGTCCCTTTCTAAATGGTGAAAATGTGGTAATCTATTTGTACTGGGGCAAGGAAGGTTGTTTGGTTCCACTTTAATAAGTTAAGAGATCTTTTTTACTTTTTGTAAAGAGCAAAATGTTCACTACAGACTACAACCCAATGAGGTATGCTAGTTCAAGGCATTGCTATGGAAATTCTAGTCCTGAAAAAGAGTTTTGAAAGAGAGCGGTTGGATGCTGATGTATTGGCAAGAATGCCACTTCTACTTTTGGAGAACTTCTCAGAGTGGCTTTTAATTTCAGTGTTGTTCTACTCTACACTGTATTTTTGCAGTGTTTGGCTTTTAGCTATCTACTGGATATCAGCAAAATTACACTTTCAATATGAGACAGTTTTTGAACACTATATGCAACTTGTTGATCCCTAGGATAATTTCTTTCACTGTCACTTCATCCACATTATAAGAACACTCTGTCAAATGAGATGTTATATGAGATAACTGTTTTACACAACCAACTTTTCATGCTGACATCATCACATCAGACCCATAAGTTGTGTGAATCAGGTCTGTCTTAACCTGTGAAGCATCATTCACATTTGATGAAGACCCATCATCACCCCACATTTTCCAAATAAATCATTTTGAACCACAAATACCCTTTCAGTCCCCATTATAAAGAAGAGACATGCAATGGAAGAATCCTGCTAATCCTGTTTTATTGTAAGGGAAAGGTAATGCAGTTCCCTATAGTAAACACCTCACATAGTCCTTTCATTTCTAAGTATGGTCGAACTGTATTATCTTTCTGCTGGCTCAAATTCACGAAGATGGAAAGTTTCTGGAATTTCGCTTCCATGTATAGCAGAAAATATCTTCAGTGACTCAATGGAAGGTTGATTTTCATTATGATAGCAGTGTCGTCATAGCTCTTCTCTCCCAGATCTTTGATTCTTCTTTTTTCCATTCATAGTTGGTAAGGAGGTTGTTTTTTAAAAAAAGTTTGCTTACAGGATTCCTCAGCAATTTGAAGGCCATGTTTGTTATTTAGGCAGGCAGAAGATTGAAAATTCTTTCAGGCTGGTGTTTATTCTTTTCCCTTCTTCTGTTCTTCTTAAGCCAGCCACGGAGAAGGGAAAAGGATATCTTTCTAACGAGATTTGCTGTAGGCAACACGCCTGGTGTATTTCCTTGGCATGACTTGTCTCAAGGCACTTTGCACATCTGAGGAGATGATGGAAGGGCGCCCACCTTTTCTTCTGAGGCGTTCAGCTTCCCCAGACACTTTTTTGTAGATACCATCTACAAAGGAGTGCAACATGCCCCAAGCATCTCTGGTCATTCGCATTCTGCCAGTCCGCAGTCTTGTTGCCATCTTGGCACGAATTCTAGCAGAGCGCTTCTGCCTTTTGCTGCTTTTCACAGACTTCATAGGTCTCTTTCGCCCTGCATGCCTTCTCCGGGTCTGTGCCCTGAATCGCTTTCTCCTGCGAAGGTATCTCTTAGTAGCAGCAGCCATTGTTTCTTATAACCAGATTGCCAAACTGCTCGGTTGCCTGCCTGCCTGCAAATGCCTGTGTCCTTATTCAAACTGTACCCTTATATAAGCATGGATATTTAAATGAGCAGTCACCTCTGTGACCAGTGATTGGCTGACTAGAACAAAGACAAAGCTAAGCGCCTCATAATACATGACTGTGATCTGTACTGAAATGAAAGAGATCTTGACAGGCACCAAGAGACTTAATATAATGATTAAGTCAATCATGATGATGTTAAAACATTTCTATGCATTTGGGGTGAAAACGTCATCCAAAGAAGTATTCAAAAATATGTATAATTTCTCACTAGCTTATTTCACTTCATAAACCATCATCTTACAATAAAAGAGCTGGTCGTTCTGTGATGTTTCAACTCACCCCCTGTACTGTGTATGTTTGTGTTTCATGAAAATGGCTTGGAGTCAAAAAACAAGAAAGTGAATGAGGAAAATTTTTACTGGAAAGCTAAGCAATCCTAACATGATGAAAACCGTCGTTTAACAACATAATAGCTTTTTAATACTGATTTATCAATTTAAGACAAAACCATTCAGTTTTAGTCTGTATTCGTGCCTCCAGAAGGATAGCTTTAGGTAGGTAGCCGTGTTGGTCTGCAGGAGAACAGCAGGATTTGAGTCCAGGGGCACCTGAGAGAGCAACAGGATTTTCAGAGTGTAAGCTTTCAAGAGTAGGAGCTCCCTCGTCTGAAGAAGGAAGCTCTGACTCTCAAAAGCTTATACTCTGAAAATCTTGTTGGTCTCTAAAGTGCCACCCGACTCAAATCCTGCCATACCTCCAGATGACTTTCAGCTGCAAGAAATGAATAAAAGATTCTGGGTTTTTTATACTCCCATAGGCATTAATTCTGGAGGTTATTCTAGAGCCCAAAGACCATCCCTATATTCTTGTAGTATACCCCATACTATAAATATTAATTATTATTATAGTATATAGCACCCTGTATTATTAAAAATAATCATACTGTTTTCTATTTTTATATGAAACGAGTCATGGTGAAACCTTTTTCTTTTTTAAAATTACAACTCGAAGTTTATGTGATCTGGATCAGGAAGTGTGTGTATGTGTGTGAGGGTTTTTAAAATAAATGATGGAAGGTTAAAGGTTGTTTTTGAGAGTTTGGAATGGTTATTCATAACCATATTGTACTTGTATCATAAATTATTATTCTTATCCATAAACAAACACAGCTATCCCTTAGAATTCCATTTTCTTATTCTAGTAGTTTTGCTGAGTTTATTATTTATTGATTTGATTTGATTTCTATTCCGCTCTCACCACAAGTGGGCTCAGAGCAGATCACAACATTTAAAAATGTACAATAAATATAATAAAATTTTGCGGGAATATAAACATTAATAACACAAATTATAAAACAGCCACGCACATTTTGCCCCACCACCTCAGCCTAATAACCTGTGGGCCAGAGGGGTCAGTTACAGATGGTTACAGAACCCGAGGGGGGGCATATACTTCCCCCTATGGCAGGAGGCCAATACAATACCTTAGGTGGCCCGCCTGCCTCAACCCCCATATGCCTGGTGGAACATCTCTGTCCTGCAGGCCCTGCAGAAAGATAGTAAGTCAAGAAACTTTACACAAACAGTTCTGTTTGGTCACACCTGCCCAAAGCTGTATTCAGAAAAAAAGCAATCATGAGCAAGGCCCCCTAGGAAAAGCATGAGGGATGAGTCAGGGATCTACTGTGGGAATTGGGAATTGGGGAATCTTTCTCCCCTTCCATTGCAGAAATCCTCTGCTAGCTTCAAGCCATTCTGTTTTGAGGCAAACTATCAGAGCCAAGCTACAAGTGACGCCTGACACAGGTTGGACACTTGTCAGCTTCCCTCAAGTTTTGATGGGAAATGTAGGTGTTCTGGTCTTGCAGCTGTAATGGAGAGCCAAGCTGTAAAACCAGGATGCCTACATTTCCCATCAAAACTTGAGGGAAGCTGACAAGTGTCCAACCTGGGTAAGGTGCCACTTGTAGCTTGGCTCTCATTTGCCATTACATCGGAATCAGTAAACTGTAGTGTGTCTCTGCTCTTTGGGACTCTATTGTGGTTCTGGTTCCTATTCTCCGGTTTGGAGACGTAACACACTGAGCAATACAAGGAATCTTATTTTACTCCCCCCCCCAAACCCCCCCTACATTTGCCATCATTCTTTTAAACTGAGTTTTAAATTGAATCTAGGAGTCTTCACAGACCAAGCAAAAGAAGGATTTCCAGCTTTACCTTATCCCCGCACTCACTGATAAAGGGGGGATGCAAACTCTTTAGTCAGCAGCTCTTGACCGATGTAGTGGAAATAGTGGGTGTGCATACTTATTTTATTTATAAATTTAAACATTTCTATGCTGGCAAATATTAAAAGAAAACATTAAGACACTAAAAAACATTTAAAATACAAATATATGAAGAATATTTAAAGTATATAAAGCCTAATATAAGCTTATAAAAATATAATAACACACAAACAGGAAGGGGAGCTAATATGAGTTAGTGAGGGAATGCGAAACAAAAAAAAAATCTTTACCTGCTGGCAGAAGACAGTGATAGAGGGGTAGGATTGCCAGGTCCCTTTACCCTCCCAGTGGGAGGGGGGACCTGGCACCTTTTTGGAGTCTGTCTGGTGCAGATGCAATGATGTTACTTCCAGGAGGGAAGTCAACACGCCCAGCAGTGGGCATGCTCCCACCTCCAAGCACAATGACATCACTCCTGGAAGTGACATAATCAGGACCATGGGGAGCATGCCTGCTGCACACTGGCCCTGGAGGTTTTTTGCCTTCCAGGAACATTCCCGGTGCTGTTTCCCACCACCAGCCAGACAAGTGGTAGCAGAGGGCAGAGTCTATGAGCAGACTAGCAGCCCTATGGTGGAGGACAGACAGATCTCCTTGGAAAGGTTGTTCCAAAGTTTTGGCACCATGAGCAAGAAGACCCTTTCTTGGGTTACCACTTGTCTAGCCTCAGCTGGTGGAGAATCCAAAGCAGGCCTCCAAAGATGACCACCAGAGTACTAGGGTAGGTTGATACGGGAGTAGGTGGCAAGATCTTTCCTGCCCAGGAATGGCTGCAACTAGTTCACCAGAAGAAGATGGTGAAAGGGACCTCTGGTCACCACTGCCACCTGTTTATCCCCAAGGTGCCTGTTCACAGTTTCCACAGCCTTCCTGGGATCTGCTGGAAGTGCAAGATAGAGCTGAGTGTCATCTGCATATTTGTGGCAACTCCACCCCAATTTCCAAATGATCTCTCCCGGTGGCTTCACATAGATGTTAAAAATCATGAGGGAAAAATGAAACCTTGGGGCACCCATAGGCCAGAGGCCAAGGTGCTGAGAAGTCCCCTGACACCACACTCTGAAACCAACTTTGAGATAGGAGTGAAGCCACTGTAAAACAGTGCCACCCAGTCCGATCTCTGAAAAGCAGTCCAGAAGGATATCGTGATCATCAGTTTCAAGAGCTGTCAGGACGGAGGTCCAGAAGAATTGATAGGGTCCACCTCCTTGTGCAGGTCATTCACCAGGCTGACCAGGGCCATTTCTGCCCAGTTACCAGGGTTGAAACCAGACTGAAATGGATCCAAACCATCTGTTTCATTCAGGAATCTCTAAAGTTGCCACCACTCATTCAGTCACCCTGCTCAAAAATTTGAGTACCTGGAGGTAGTTATTCAACTCTTCTCAGTCCAGCATAGGTTTCTTTAGGAATGGATGCATCATTGCCTGCTTTGAGACAGAATCAACCATCCCTCTCTCAGGGAGGCTTTTACTGACTCCAAGACTCAGTCTGCCACTCCCCCCTCCTTGGGCCGATTAAGCAGCCAGGATGGGCAAGGGTCATAGAAGCAGGTGGTAGGTCTCAAACTTCCAAGAATCCTGTCCACATCCTCAGACTGAACAAGCTGAAAGGTATCCCACACAACTGGATGAGCTGGTACCCTGGGAACATCAGTCATGTCACTGCTAATGTAGGGTCCAAATTGGAATGTCTGTGAACGATTTTATCCACAAAATGTTGAGCAAAACTACCACAATGGGCTGCATAGCAGTCCACTTCCTCCTGTACGCTAGAATCCAACCATTCCTGGATGAGGTGAATTGTTAGATTCTTTCTACTTTAGTTTTAGGCCTAGTTATGGGACTGAAGCAGTATTGGTTGCCATGATGGATGACCTGCTTCAGAAGCTGGGCAGATTCTCCTGGACCTCTCAGCAGCTTTTGATGCCATAGATCATGATAGCCTTCTGGGCCCCTTTTCCAGGCTAGGACTGGGAGGCATCATTCTGCAGTGGTTCTGGTTCTGTTTGGAGGGAAGGTTTCAGAAGGTGGTGTTGGGGAACTGCTGCTCAGCCTTTTGGCCTCTGGGGTCCTGCAAGGTTCCATCTTATCCCCTATTCTCTATAAGATCTACATGAAACCGCTGGGTGCAGTCATCTGGATATCTGTGCTGGGTTGTGCCACCAATATGTGGATGACACTCAGCTCTACCTCACACTTCTGCCTGATCCCAAAGAGGCTGTAGAAACTTGTAACTGATGCCTGGAGGAAGTTTCAGGGTGGATGCAGGACAATGAACTGAAGCTTAATCCTGACAAGGCAGAACTGCTATTGATAAGTGGAAGGTCTGACCTGGGATTTAAAGTGTCACCCATTCTGGATGGGGTTGCACTCACTTTGAAAGAATAGGTTTGTAGCCTGAGGCTGTTCTTGGACCCAGGCCTACACCTGGATAAGCAGGCAGCAGTAGTAGCTAGGAGTGCCTTTTATCAGCTTCAATTGATTAGCCAACTGCAGCCTTTCCTGAGCAGAAAAGATCTAGCCACTGTGGTACATGCCCTGATTACATCTAGATTAGATTATTGCAATGCACTCTACCTAGGTCTGCCATTGAGAAGTATTCAGAAACTTCAATTTGTGCAGAATGCTGCCACTAAAATATTGACTGGAGTGGATCATAGGTACCATATCATTCCAGTCTTGGCCCTTCTATGCTGGCTCCCAATTTGTTTGCAGGGACTATTGAAGGTGCTGGTGTTGATATTTAAAGCCCTATATGTTTTGGGACCAATATACCTGAAGGACCACCTACTCCCTTACAACCCCCCCCCCTAATTATTATGGTCCTCTTCAGAGGCCTTGCTTCAGGTGTCCCCATCTTCTGAGATTAGGCAGGTGGCAACCTGGAAGAGGGCCTTCTTGGTCATGGCACTAAAAACACTGGAATTCTCCACCAGGGAGATTTGTCTATCCACCTCTGTTGCCATTTTCTGCCAGTGGGTAATGACTTCTTTGTCTCATTTAGCATTCCCTCAGTTATCCCACCTTCCTGCCTAATGTTTTGTTGTTTAAGTGTTTTTGTATGTATTTTGCTCTGGTTTCAATTGTTGTAATGATGTATTTTTGTTTTAACTGTCTTACAATGTGATTTTATTATGTATTTTTTAGTTAGCTGCATCTATTGGTAGCCCTTGTGAGGGCAGAAAGTTGGGATATAAATTTTGTAAAACAAATACATGTAAAATAATAGACTTTAGAATAGGCAGTTCACTCTGATTAGCAATGGGTACAATGAGCTGGCAAGACAAACTCTCATTGAAAGTCATGTCTGAATTCTGTTGAATTCTACTTGGGCATTATACTTTCATGGTAAATTGGTGGGACATTTACAGTACAATCCTAAGCAGAGTTACATTTTTCTTCAATGGATTTAGAAGGGTAACTCTGTTTAAGATGGTACTGCCAAGAACCTTTAATAGCCTTAAAAAGCATGTGAATCAAACTTGTGAGATTGTTGGCAATCAAAGCCATTGGTATAATCGTAGTCTGCAACTAAATTAGCATGGTTTGAAAGAGATGTAGCATTAGATAACAACAATATTGTACCAGGTGGTTTAAATGGCTTGTATTTTGTTTCTCTTGTTTTAGCATCCTGGTACCTCACAGCACTTTGTTTTCCAATTTACCCAGGTTCCATCCTTGCTTAACCTGTAATTTCTGATTGCTCATCATAAATTGGAACTATAGAAAGGAAGGAAGTTATAGATAATATTTGCTTAGAAGTTTGGTGATAGCCGCTCACAAAACAGCTTGAAAAATGCAATAGTAAAAAACCCCCAAGGGACCCATAAAATTCAAAACAATCCTAAGAATGCTTTCCTGGGAATAAGCAGGGCCGGTGCATCCATTGAAGCAGGTCCGGCAACTGCCTTAAGCGCTGAGGCGCCAGAGGGGGTACTGGGGGTGGGGGTGGGTGCCGCAGAGCTGGCAGTGACAGCACTGGTGGCTGAGCGGGAGGGATGGGAAGCCACCTGTGTGCCACCCTGGCCACCTGCCGTGCCTGGCCCACAGCTGCTGCAGCCTCCTAGCCCTGCTGCCCTGCCCTGCCGCCGCCGCCAGCACGCACCCTCGGCTGGGCGCAGCAGCCGCGGGCCAGGTGCAGCAGGCGTCCGGGGTGGCGCATAGAGCGAGAGGGTAGGGAGGATGCACACACTCCAGCCACCCGCTGTGCCTGGTTGGGAGCATGTCCCAGCGGCAGCAGCGCAGGGCAGTCTGAGTGGGCAGCCTCCCAGCCCTCCTGCCCAGCGCCACCATCAGTACACAGCTGTGGGCCAGGTGCAGCAGGCAGCTGGGACGGTGCACAACCAAGCAGGAGGGCTGGGAGGCCACCCACGCGCTGTCCCAGCCACCTACCGTGCCAGTGGGGCCAGCTGGCAGCGGCATGCTGCGTGATGATGTCACACGCAGTCTGGGTGCGTGCGCATGCTCTGCGTGCACGTGTGGGGCAGCAACAGACCTGAAGCTGCCCCCGGCCTCGGGTGCCAGAAACCCTGACGCCGGCCCTGGGAATAAGTCCCGTTGGGTAGAGTAGTAGGATTCTAAGTAGACCTGCCTAGTGATAATTACATTAGTGTAATTGCTTAAGAAATTCTTGAGGCAAAAAAGAAGAAAAATCCTAGATCTTACATGCTTGATTAAGAATGTGAGAAAAACCCACAACTGACTTAAATGTATTACCTTGAGAATCTTTGACAAGTATTGCACTACCTTCATTTAACCAATGAAAGACAACACAGGGCTGTGAAAATTCTCATCAAAATGACTTGCCTTGAAGACAGGGATTGAGTTAGATTTATAAAAGCTTCAAATGATTGTCCGGCTCCTCAGCCATCCCTGCAATTCTGTTATTGTCCCTGTCTCTTCAAGAATTGTGTGATTTTTGTGCATTCTAAGGTCCATGAGATGTTTGCAGAGGAATAAACATTAAGAGATTGATGAATGATCTTCGAAAAGATCAAGGAAGATAAAATCTTAACATTATTTCTGAAGTTAGTGATAAACAGAGAAAAGTTTGGACTACTTCTGGTTTTTTTTAACATTATGAAAAAAGGGAAAGGCTGTTAATCCAGTTTGTAAATCATCTTTTGCAGGTCACCTTTATGGGTAATTGGTACTGAGCTAAACCCTATCACCATTCAAATCTATTTTTCTTGTGCATTCTCTGTACAGCACAAACATGTAAATCTTTTTCAGCATCTTAATCTGTATTCAGATAAGAACCAAAGACTGATTGCAGTGTGATGAATCAATTCCCATGATGAGAAGAATAAGCTTGCGGATGTCTGAGTTTCATCATTGTCTGAAATGTAACATCAGATTACAAAGCAGCATCTAGATTTTAACCCATACATTTTTAAGTCAAGTAATTCCAATGCTATGTTAATAAAATCCACATAGATCATCCCTGTTTTAAAACTTTTAATGAAACAGCTCTTTTCTTAGAACTCTGTCCATGACAGTTAGTGATGGGGGGCTGGGGGAGACCAGACTCAGAGAGAGAGAGAGAGAGAGAGAGAGAGAGCACATGCACTCCTATGCAGAGTTATTCCAGTCTATATTCACTGATATCGGAGTAACTCTATATCGGACTCAATGATTAGACTTGCTAGGAAGCCAGAATCATAGAGACTGTCTGTGATTATTTATTGGTGAGTTTAATGCACATGTTTTAAAGCAGCCCCTTCAGGCAGTCTGCTCTGTCAATACAGATTCATGCTTTCTGCTGTTTTGCTTTTCCTGTATTCCTATAACATTTGTCCTCTTCCTTGTCTGGACATAAGCCCTGTTACATCCTTTGTTGATTTGGCTGTCACAGACAGAGAGAGAGTTCCTTCACACACAGGTATTTTCTTATGTATCTTCATCCTGGGGCTGCTCAAGGAGCTACTTTGGAACCTCGAAGCCCTTGGATAATTGCCTTTGTGCCAACTGTGATTAACAACTGTGCGGATCATGTACTTCTCCACTGATCTTAATCATAGGCCTTTTCCACATGGGGATTTTTCCCTGCATGAGCAGTAGGAACCCCCCACAGAATTTGTATTTTGCCTCTCTGAGCCAGATTAAAAATAAATCTATTTTAATCTGTCTAAGAGGGGAAATTGTGGAGTGGCTGCAGCCACTATGGAGAAGGGGTGGTAAGCAGGCTACATTTTCCCGCCTCCTTTCAGCCCTTTAAAGAGCGTCTTTATGTTCTCAGCAGCCCAGCTTACTTTTCGTGGTGGAGAACATTTTTTTTCTGATGGGGAATAGTTTTCTACAGGTGGGGACCTGCAAGGACTTGAGGGGGGCATCTCATTTCTCCACTATGTCCTCTTTCCCTTTCCTGCCCTACATAGGCTCTCCCCTTTTCCTCCTTCGTTCTCTCCTTTCCAGCTACCTTTGCCCCCCGTCGTCTTCTCCCCCACTCTGGCAGCCGTTGCCCTGTCACCCAGTTGCATGGCACTTGCTGAGCTGGGCGCAGTTGCATGGTGGGAAACCTTCAAGTACTTGCAGAGGGTACTTTTCTCTTTACCCCCTTGCCCACACCAGTTTCTCTTTCCCTCCTCCTGGCAGCCTCCATATGCTCACTTTTCCCTATGTCCTTTTGTCTTCAAACTCACTAAACAGCTTACCTTTTATCTGCCCCCCCTCATCTATATTTATTAATTTACTGTTTTTCATCATCATCATTTATATACTTCCTTTTTTCACAATGGGGACCCAAAGCTGCTTACATCATTTTCCTTGCCTCCAATTATCTTCACAACAACCCAAAAAGTAGGTTAGGCTGAGAGTGTGTGACTGGCTTAATGTCACCCAGTCAGCTTCCACAGTAGGGTTGCCAGCCTCCAGGTAGTGGCTGAAGATCTCCTGGAATTACAACTGGTCTCCAGGCCAGAGAGATCAGTTCACCTGGAGCAAATGGCTACTTTTGGGGATGGACTCTATGGAATTATGCCATGCCAAGTTCCTTTCCCTCCCCAAACTCCACTTTCTCCAGGTTTCTCCAGGTTTCATCCCCAAGATCTCCAGGAATTTCCCAACTTGGAGCTGACAACCCTATTCCACAGCTAAATAGTGATTTGAACCTGGGTTTTCCAGATCCTACTCTTTAACTCTAACCTGTATACTACACTGACTTTTTTGTGGGTGAGAGGCTGCTGTTGAACAGTGACGACTAGCCTGAGCTAGATGAGTCATGCAAGTCATGTAGTAAGTTGTCTGGTGGTTGCTTCTGGGCTTGGCCCCAATGAGTCTTCCCTCATAGGCCAAAACAGCCCTGGAAAGGGCCCTCCTCCTGCCTATTACTAACAGAAACCAAGTCTGGAATACCAACTGTTAAGGTTGCCTAGCAACAGCCACGGAGGGCATCTGGTTAAAGTTACAGGCGCTCCTTTTATCATTTTGGGGTTTTTAAACCCCAGTGTGGTCTTTTCTTCAACAATTTCATATTTTTCTGCAAACCTGGGGCAATTTCCAGGTGTGTAGGAAGATCTGTGTTGTCTGTTCATGGCTCCATTCTCCAGATTTAAGTCTCCACAGATCAGGGCCACTTGGCTTTTAGTATATAAGATGTTGAAGGAAGTCTTTCTCTGCTGGAGGAAGACTTGATGGAAGGGAGTCAGAGTACCCAACCCCATTGTTTGCACTAGGGGGGGGGGCTGCACTTGCATATTTTCATCAGATGAGGATGTTTGACTTTATTTTGGCAAAACCAAATAAGGTCTTGCATTGACTTTCATGCTATGACTTCCCAATACAAGCCAGACTTTTGGGAATATTTATAGAACCCATGTGCAAACCAATATGGTTGAACTGGTATTCTGAGAGCAAAATTCAGCCCATGAGTTTCCATTCTACTGGGTGGGATTTCATATTTTGTTCTTACTTGCAAACATAATAGGAAGTCAGGAAAAAGTGCTTTCTTTTAATTGAGAATATAATATCCACCAACAGTATAAAATATCTGATTGCTGTTTTATAAGCTGATACTACGTGTACCCAAAAAGTTACTGAGATCTTCTTTCTTAAAGCAGCCTGAATAAAAAGAAAGAGGGGAAAATCAAAATAACTGAGACTCAAAACAGAATGGCAGGCAAGGCTGTGTAAATAAAGTGGCTGGCTAATTGTATTCCCTCATGAACCTAGTCCAAATGGACCAGATAACTTGAGTGCATAATACAACACATGTGCCACAGTTTGAAAATCTCTGGGAATACTGAGATGCCTTGTGCCACCCCTGATGGAACTGAAATTGTAGTGAACAGAATGCTGGAACCATGTTGTATTATCAAAGGACATGGAACCACTTATTTCAACTAAACACTTAGTGCTGTCATGCTGGTGTGACAGAAAATGGCACTAAAGCACAGCCGAGCAGCTATTTTAGTCTGAATAAGTACTCTAGTTTGCCAACCCCTGTCTTTAGGTCTACAGAAATGTAGAGGTATTAGTAGCTATAAAAATAAGATCTTCATACTTTGCTTATAAGTAATTGTCTTCCATATTGGAAGAGTGTTAAGTGTTTGCATTTCCGTCCTTACTATTTTGATGAAACAATGTACTTTAAGATGTGCTTTCAAATGGATAGGGTTATATGGCAAAGTATATGGTCTATTTTGATTGCTTTGTTGGTAATTTTAAAACATACCTTTAAAAGAATGAATTTGGGGAGTTGTAGGCCTCTGTTAGTGAGGACTAATTCACATGGTAGAACTGCAAAGTCCATACGGCTGCTGTTTTGTGCTGGGAACTCAGTTCACAGGCATGAGGGAGCCTGACTCAGATCAGCAGCTTACCTCCCCCCCGCTCCCCACTGTTTTTCTGATCTGAAATGGCCCCAGTAACCATTATTTGCCCCACTGAGGAAACTTGTGTGTACTGATGGATACATGTAACCTTTCCTCAGCAGGGCAAATAGCAGCTACCAAGGCCATGTCAAGTAAGGGAAACAGAACAGGGAAGATGATGTAAACCCCTCTCCATACTCCATGACTCAGGTCTGAATTAGAACCCCACATGCCTGGTTACTGAGTTCCCAGCACAGAACTTCATACATGCAACTGTTGACAGCCAGGTGTCAATGTGTGAATCAGTCCAATCATTTAAGGCTGTACAATACTTTAATGCCAGTGGAGCCAATTGAATGGAATATATGCATGAAAGACAAAAAAATATCTTTTGTCCTGAAGCAAGATAGCTTAAATAGTTGTTTTAAAGCTGTATCGAATTCATGCCATGCTTAAGTAACCTTGCATTTTGAACTAATAGGAGAACCTAGGAAGAGCTATGCTGGATCAAACCAATGGTTTAGGTAGACCAGTGCTGCTTTTTCCACTGTGGCTGACCAGATGCCTCGGAAGACCTTTAGAAGGGGCACAGAGGCCAGATATGCCCTTTGTTGTGATTGTTTTAGCCATCATGGTTTAAAAAAAGAGGACTTCCAGGTTCTTTTCATGCTATGTTTTAATGAGCAAGGCAATTTTTGGAATCATTGATAAAATATCCTTTAATATATAAATTGCTGCATTCTGCATCGAGAAACAGTTATCCTGTACTTGTTGGTGGTGGAAAGTGCCCTCAAGTCATAACTGTCTTAAGGCTGACCCCTGTTGGGGTTTCAAGACAAGCAACTAACAAAGGCAGTTTGCCATTGCCTGCTGGTCTCCCATCCAATTACTAAACAAGGCTGACCTTGCTTAGCTTTCAGGATCTGACAAGATCAGGCTTGCCTGGGCTATCCAGGTCAGGGCATCCAGTACTTGGTGGTGGAGAGTGTCCTCTAGTCAAAGCTGACTTGCGGTGACCTCTGGTGGGGTTTCCATGGCAAGAGACTAACAGAGGTGGTTTGCCATTGCCTGCCTCTGCAGCCCTTGTCTTCGTTGGAGGTCTCCCATCCAATTACTAACCAAGGCCGACCCTGGTTAGCTTCTGAGATCTGCTGAGATCAGGCTCACCTGGGCTATCCAGGTGAGGGTATCCAATACTTAAACTATTAAAAGCAGTCCTAAGAGAATAATGTTTACAATTCTGACTCTGAGTGTGTGGTGAGCCTCCAAGGGAATGATATTCAAAATATTCTGAATATTTCAGTATCAAAATATGAATCCTATGGCTACTGATTCTTTTCTAAAAAGCACATCATTTTTGAAATAATACAAAATCACTATCTTTAGCCCATCAGCATTAATAGCAGCCTTTAACATCGTGCTGTAACTGAAAACGGAAAGCTATTTATGCATCAGTTCTGTTGCATGGATTGCAACTTTTGGGAGGTTTTCTTTTAGGACTATTGTATTGTCCCCAGAACAAATCCAGAGCAAGTGTAATCTTAATTTATATGCTTTGCTTGGTGCACAGAAACAGCTTTTCCACAGGCTATGCAGACATTTCAGAATGAATTCACTCTGATGGAGCACTGGAGAATAACATGATGCCAACCTAGAGAATTGACAGAGGGTCTGATATCCAGATTCTTTTAAATTTTTAATTTTTTAAGAACATTGTTGTGTATTTTCCTACTAGGGCAGGATAAAGTATCTTGCCAGCAGTGCTGGAATGCCCTTAGGATGCCCAACAGCATTTTAAATTATATTTTATGCACTGGGAGGAAGGCCGGAGGTAAACCTTTTAGGTGTCTGCACTATCTGTAAAGTGAGGGGGAATCACTCAAAAGGGCTGGTATTTTTATTTCAAACTTTGTAGAAAGTTTGTATTTTCTTGCTCATTGCCAGTGCAAGAAGCAACAGGGATGCCATGATTAAGTGTGATTAAGTGCAATTTTATTTCCATTTCCTTCAAAGATACTTTCAGCCTTTTCACACAATCTTATAAAACACAACCCAACAGGATTTTATTATTTGTGTGATGCTCCCTGAAGCCTGATCCACTGAAAGTAATACACTTCTTACTTCTAATGGATATGATGGGGGACTAGTATGGCTATGGGGGAGAGCTATGCTGCTCTCCTCCTATACTATGTATAAAGCTTGGCTGGGCACGTGTTGCAGTACAAGAGAGAACTTCTAAAAAGAGATTCTAACAGCCATCAAGGGCAATGAACAGCTGCTGGCGGTTTTGCTGTTCTTGAAGCTTTTGAAAAAGAGATGACAATAGACAGAAGTTTAAAAAGCTAAAGGTGTTTTCTGGGAACTATTTTCCTTCACTAATTATTTCCCGGAGAAGGACACAAAGATGATTGTGTCAGACACAGATGGACAAAGTACATCTGATGCTGGGAAATCCATGTTTGAATCCCCAGATGTGTAATTTTGTAATTTTGCTACCAAAAAAGTAGCCGTGGTGGGGAGCTGGATTGAGTCTGCAGCAAAGGGCAAGGGGGCTGATCTCTCTCTCCCACTGCATGATGTCCCTGTTAACAATATCCTTTGCCCATGGCTGCTTTTAGTCCTAGTAGGGGGGAAAGAGACAGATGCACTACAGGTGGTAATGGTAGAGAGTGCCCTCAAGTCAGAGTTGACTTATGGCAACCCCTGGTGGAGTTTTCATGGCCAGAGACTAACAGAGGTAGTTTGCCATTGCCTACCTCCAATGGTCTTCATTGGAGGTCTCCTATCCAATTACTAACCAAGCTGACCCCGCTTAGCTTCTGAGATCTGATGAGATCAGGTTCACCTGGGCTATACAGATCATGGCCTATAAGTACCAGCCTTTTTTCCTAGCTTAGGTTAAAAGCCACCCAGGGGCCCATTTCTGATCAAGGAGAGTTAACCTCCCCTTCCCCAGTGCTGAACCTCTTTTCTTACAGTCATGCATAGGTTGGCCTGGAATACTGTCATCTGACAACTGTGGTCTGCACCAATTGTTATGCTGATCAGTGTTAACCAATTAAAGCAGTGGGTCCCAACCTCTGGGAAAAAACCTGTGGGGGGCATGGAGGCAGGTGGCATCAAGCCATCCTCAGCCAGAGCCCCCTAAGTGTGCACTGGTCTGGTCAGGGCTGCTTGACTACTCACAGGAGAACTGTTCCTCATGAGAGTCTTAGGTGAGGTATATTGGGTCCCATTGAACACCCTTTCCTATCTCTAGTAACAGCTGGAAATGTTCAAGTGGAAGCAGTGGGCTTCCCTGGCTTCTCCAGCCTGGGAAGACCCAGACTGCGTCAGGCAGCAGTCAGGACTCAGGAGCCAGGCACTTCACTGGTATGTGGCATCTCCCCCTCAACCACCCCAAGGTAGTCTGGTAAGTGCGAAGGAGGAGGGGTCATCCCACACATTGCTGCATCTGAAGTGAGCTCTAACTCAAGAAAGCTTATGCTGGAATAAATGCTTTTACTCATTAAGGTGCCTGGATTTCTCCTTTGTTTTGCCACCTAGATTAGTAATCACTGAATTATCAGCTGGGGAAAAGACCTACTACTCAACACACATGCCCAGAGTTCTAACAGTGTATTCTGGTGATGAGCCGCCCCCCCCCAACCCAAGTGCCATCACTAAGGCCATGGTTGAGGGAGCAGCAAGGCAGCCCTTGATCATGTTTGGATCCAGAGCAATAAAGAATTCTCTCCACAAGGAACATTTTATATTGCACTTTAATCATTATTTGTGTTATATTCTGGTACCTGTGAGCTCCTTTGGGAGCCAACTCACCTCTGAAAAGCAGGGTTAAATTCAAAATAAATATTCACCAGTTGTTCTGTCAAGGACTAAAAAATCACTGGGCATACAAGCAAATTCCCATTTGTTAATTGTGTTAGCAAAGGGATCATTCCAGGCAGCTACACAAGTGGTTATAAACTATTCAAACATATGAAAGTTTCTTATACTATGTCAAATTATTGGTCTGTAGTGTCTACCTTCAACCAAACTTCCAGTCTCTGGAAGCTTTGGGAAAGCACCAACCTTCTCATTAAATGACTCAGTATAACAAATAAACAAACCCATATTCTGTAGACGGAATAAATAATATGTAGTATTACTCAAGAAATATTTATCATATTTTTTTTCAAATGTTATGTAGATGCTGTTGAGATTGATAAACTACAAATTCATTTTAAAGTATTGCTGAATTCATAGTAGCTTTTATCATTATGTATTTTCTCAGTCAATAGATGCTAATAATACAACTACTATTGTGTGTCTGTGTGTGGGGGGGGGTCAATTAAAATTTTTTATGTTAACAAACAATCCTTATACCTAGTGGATAATCCATTGCAAATGTGCATTTATTTATTTAGAGAACGTCTATGCTGCTTCTCCAAAGAACCTGCCTGAGGCAGTAAAACATAAAATGCTGTAAAAGTTAACAATTAAAATTCAGCTTTAAAAACAATATGAAACATCGAGCAACTTAAAAGAAGTCTCAAAACATTTTAGGCTAGCAGCAGACTAAAAAGCCGTTTTAAGGGTTACCAAAGCAGAATATAAATATTTCAAATAAATAAATATAAATTTAAAGAAGGTAAAAGATCAAGCTCTTAATTAAAAGCCTGATTTAAACAGAAACATTTTGTCCTGCTGCCTAAAAGAGAATAGAGAAGGTACCAGGGGACCCTCAAGGGGGAGAAAATTCCACACATAAAGTGCCACCACTGAAAAAGCCCTGTCTCTGGTCTCCAGACAGAGGGGAGTTTAGATTGCCCTCCGTGCCAGTGGTGTGGAGGGTGATCTAAACTCCCTGGGGCAGGGCCACCAGCCATGTGACCATTTTCAAGAGGTGCCGGAACTCCGTTCCACCACGTTCCTGCTGAAAAAAAGCCCTGATTATGCAAGAAGACCCTTTGTTAGTATAAGTCATGTTGATGTTTTGGGGGAGGGAGGGAAGACCCATTGTGATAATTAAAGATGAAATTGGAAGGATGATCCAGTCTATTTGGACTAAATCCCATAAAGGCCCAGAATTCTTATATGTACCCCTCATCTATGTCCATTCCACGTAATACACACCTCTGTTACTGTAGACTGATTCACAGAGGGGAGATTTACAGGTGGAAACTGATTTTTGCATGTAAAACTCCCCCTCCCCTGCATTCACTACTTAGGGGGTCAGCTCCATGAGTCTATGCACCATCTTCTTATTCCCCTCCTCTACCATCAGTTCAAGAAACAGGACTGGCTAAGTGCCACAGCACAGCATTATGGAGTGGGCCATAGAGTGTCAGCATTAGAGATGGCCACGATCCCAAAAAAAATACCGATTAAGCCGTTCGTGGATCCAGGCCACTGCCGAACCCAGGCCACCGATTCTAACCGATCAAGTCTCATTTCCGATCCGGAATTGGGAAGGCCAAAGCGGGAGGGCGCCCTGCTGTTTCCAGCGATATAGGAACGGTGTTTGGTGGCAGTGGCCACCAGGCCCAGCGGGCAGGGGGAGGCGGCGATGAGCCGCCTCCCTTCAGGGAGGGAGGGGACATTCACACACACACACTTAGAGTAGAGGGGGGGGAGTTTTTAACCCGGCAACGAGCCGCCTCCCCTCAGGGAGGGGACATTCCCAGGGCCGGATCTACAGTTGCCAGCGCCCAGGGCAACCATAGTCAGGCTCTAGCGCGCGCACGCGCGCTCCTGGCCCCCCCGCCCACGCAGCAAGCCGGCTGTCCCGGTGCGCTGCGGAGCTGGCAGCAGCACGAGTGGCTCGGCGGCTGCCCGCACCATTCACCTGCCCCGCAAGACAAGGGGCGGCAGGCTTGCCCGCGCACCCCTTGTCCTGGGGAAAGGCGAACAACGCAGGCGGCCTCCCAGCCTCCCGCGCTGCCTTTTGCCTTTCCCCAGGACAAGGGGTGGCTGGCTTGCCCACGCACCCCTTGTCTTGGGGAAAGACGAACGGCGCGGGCGGCCTCCCAGCCACCCGTGATGCCTTTTGCCTTTCCCCAGGACAAGGGGTGGCACTGCCTTTTGCCTTTCCCCAGGACAAGGGGCGGCTGGCTTGCGCTGCCTTTTGCCTTTCCTTTGTGCCCATGGCTTCAGAACACCTTCCCTTCCCCCTCCCCCTCCCTCCCCTGGGTTGCTGCTCCGTGGTTGGAAGGAAGCCTGCTAATCAAGGAAAGCTGGGCCTCGTGTTTCGAGGGCGACAGAAAGAGGGCAAACACAGCTCATTCCCCCCCTGACTCCGTTGCCCCATGAATAAATTACTGGCGCAAGAGTGTCTGCAATTCCGAACAGAAACCGATATATCTGATCAAGTCCCGAACAAGCAAACCCCCGACTGCTGGATCGGTTGCCGTGGACGAAACCGATTAGCTGAATCACAATGGCGCAAACGCCAAAATCAGGGTTTTTTTGAAATCGTAATTCAGATCGTGCCCATGTCTAGTCAGCATATCTATTCTTAAATATACATTTTGAGTAAACCGCTTTGTGGGCAGAATATAAATACTTAAAATAAATAAATGTGAATTTAAATATTGCACTCTTAGAACATATTTTGCTCTGGGAAATTATTTACTGGCATAGTTTCTAATAAATTGTAATTTTGGTCTTAATTTACTAAAATGGCTCCTTTTAAATCCAAGCAAAATTTCTTACTTGCCTTTTTACATCTTTGCAATCACTATGAAAATAAGTTTTTTAAAGAAAGCTAATTTTCAAGATGAAGACATGCCGACCTACACTGTACACACAGTCTATACAACATATGGCTGAAGTAAAGAACATCATCTCTTTTGTTCAACTGTGAGGGTTTTTTTTTATTTCCTTCTGGTCCTTTTACTTTTCTGGCCTTCAAATAAAGCTAATTACAAAGGGAAAGAAGTTGGAACTGGTGGAGAGTGATCATTTAAAGCCATTTCTTTTGCAGAACAGAACAAAAAGAAGTACCAAGGGCATGGATAGGCCTTGAAAAAAAGAAAGGAGAAAAACCATCTAATGAGGATGTTGAGATAAGTGCTTGCGAAGAAAACTGGCAAAAAAGAGCTTTTAGTCTAAAATCCATAAATAAGTGGGCATCAGATGGGTACTAGAACATTTATAACAAGAGAGGCCACCAAGTTGCCTCCTTCTATGCAAGGACTGCAACCTTAGAAATCTTCTTTCTTAACAAGCTACTTCCCCCCTTTTTCAAATATTATTTTTTAAAAAGAAATACTTGAAAATTAAAGAGTTTTATTCATGTCTTTGAATCCATTATAGAGGCCGACACCACCAGTAGTAGGACTGACTTAGATATAATTATGAAAGCCGACAAACTTCTCACCCTGCACGTACAGAGAGTCTCCCAAGACCTCCGATCTCTTTGGTGATCTTCAAACTTGGAAATGTGCACCATCTTGAGGGAGGGGAGGGGAACAGTCCTAACTTTCCTGCTGCTTCTCCCGCCCTTGTTGTAAATAACGGGGGACTCGCAGCTGCTTGGTATACAAAGATATATGCAGGCCAGGTGATTGAAGCTCAGCATCTAATTATCGGAGGACTTTATCCTCAAGCATTATCTGTATTCAGAGTTTAGTACTGCTCTTATAAAAGAGAAGGGGAAAAACAAATCTGAAAGGGAAATGAGATAAAAGGAGGAAGAGGAGAAAAACATCTTTTATAGTTCTGTCCTATTTTGATGTCTGCCATCCATTGTGAACCTTTCTGAGTGGAGAGCAGTGGAGCTGCTTGGTGGAGGGACTGATAAAAGCCGCTCCAATGACCACATGCTAAGCACTTGGCTGCCCTGGCCCAGTTTTGTTGCATCAGAAATCACATGCTCCGTTATAAACTATTTGGCCTGTCCTGTTCAGTCCTGGGTGAAATGAGTGAGTGTTGGGCCTGCAACTTAACCTTGACTTCCTAAAGTGCGCTCTTTCCAGGTTCATTTTCTTTATACCACTTTTGCCTCTAGGTTAGGAATTGAAGGAGCAGGCCCAAGGATCTCTGGTTGCTGACCCCTACACTTTGCTCACTGCATTTACTACCCAATAGATCCCTACTATAGGACCTGGCTGCTGAAGCTCACAGAAGGGCATTTCTCTCCAAAGATTGTTTCTATGCAATACAGGTTAAAGATTGTGGATACATCAGGTTCACATCTGTGGGGGACATATGGGGACAATGCTCCCTCACAATACATCATGCCCCTTCCATTAAGCCCTAGCTTTGTTAAAAAGTAAACCTCTAGCACTTTTCATTGTGAAGCTGTAATGTGAAAGGTACAAGCAGGTTTTGCTGGGATTACCTGGGAAGAAATGGGGGAGGGAAAGCTGCAAAATATTAGGAACTGAGTTATTTAACCCTTTGTTGACCTACTTCATGACTACAGAGGAAATGAAAGCTTTGAATGGCAGACTGTATGTGGTGTACCATAGTCTGAGAGAAATGGAAGTCCTAGATTAACATCATCTCCCTTCTGTGACCCCCCTCCCCAAATTCTGCCCTCCCCAGGAACTGTTTCCACATGTCTAAGAATTTCCCAAGCTGCGGTTCACCAGTTTGGTGTAGTGGTTAAGAGCGGCAGGACTCTAATCTGGAGAACCAGGTTTGATTCCCACTCCTCCACTTGAAGCCAGCTGGGTGACCTTGGGTCTGTCACAGCTCTTCTAGAGCTCTCTCAGCCCCACCTGCCTCACAGGGTGATTGTTGTGGGGATAATAATAATATCCTTTGTAAACTGCTCTGAGTGAGCATTAAGTTGTCCTGGAGGTCGGTATATAAATCAAATGTTATTATAACTAGCAAACAGCATTATTTTACAACTTACACATGTATTTATTTGAAAATCTGTACACCAGCTTATCCAAAGCTTGTGGTTGTTTATTCCATTTTTAAAAGCTTTTATAAAAGAGTGGCATTTTAAAGTGAAATTAACATCTGCTTGTTTCTTAAGTATCTAAGGGTCCAAGGTGGATATTGGGAAATCTGAACATGACAGGGTGACGTTACTAATTATAAATGGCTCTCAGAAAAAAAGAAATGTGCTTCCTAATGGCCCCAAGTGTCTTCTCTGTGAGTGATGCATACTTCGGACATCTAATTAACCAATTAACACATTCTTTTGATGATTCAAAATTTTTAAAATTTGAAAATGCAAAACATCTACTTGTTTAAAATATATATAGGACTCTAATAAAATTCCCAGGGTGGTTTTAAATACCGTTGTAATCCAACAAAGCTACAAAATATTCAGTCAGATCAAGTTTTCATAAAATGGTATAATTAAAATAAGGTTAAAATTATGATAAAAAATTAGGCTTAAGTGTCAGCAGCAAGATATTTAAAATGATTGCAAACATCTGAGGCTGAATCTGCAACATTTAGAGATTTTGAAGGTGTTGGAAGAATTATGATTTTTTAAATGGATGGATTAAAGTATATCAAACTTTGTTATGTCTTAAAGGCATCAGTGCAACATTTATCAGACTTCAAATAACTAAGGAACATTTTTGTTACAGTTGAAAGAATACTTCAGTCTTATTGCTGAAAACATTTATTTTTAGAGTGTGCAAGAATCACCTGCCCTCAGAGCAATCCATTGCATGATTCTGCACGAGTCATTGATCTAGGTTGCTTCTTGCTTGGAAGGAGGCAATACTCTGAGCATATTTGCATAGAGAGAAACAACAGGCACCCTCTTCTGATTGGTTTGGTCCATGTACTCAGTCATTCTGAATCAAGCCCTGCCCTGTGAGGCTGTTTGGAAGGAGATACATTGCTAAAAGTAATTCACTCAGAGGCACAGTGGTGGTTCTCTTTGTTGGTGGCTGATGTGATTATTCAGTTTATTTCTTGTCACACACTAGTATGTCCTGGGCCCAGAAAAACACTTTGGGAACTACTGCTTTATGATGAGCTGACCCTTAGAAACATAAGAAAGTGAGCAAAAAAGCCATTAGGTAGGGTGCAAGTAAAATAGGCTTGTAGACCCATCAGCCTCTGATGGGTACTGTGTTGATCACCTGGGTAGGCTTGTCAGCTTTTGGAAGGGACAACTCTAGTATGGTTTAGGGCCATTCAGTGGTTGGGCCTGTTTTTTATGGACTTGCTGCAAAGCCAACAGAAAAAGGGAGTGGGAATGACTGAGCAGGGATGAAGGCTTTTAAAAGCCTCGTCATTCTCCTTCCCCTCTCACTTCCTTGTTGGAATGATTTAGCTCATTTGTGGTGAGATAAGAGGCAAGTCCATGGTCAGAAAGATCACTTTGAGATCTGAGACATGTCTCCAATCTCACCCAAAGTGATCCTTTTGACCATGAAGGAGACAACAAATATTTAATAAATAAAAAGGTCCTTCTATTCCCTCCACTATTGGGGGGGGGAACCTCCTTCTGGCAGCTGGCCAGAAGGGGGAAAACCAGGTCATGATAATGGAAAATTGGCCAGTTGGCCACCCTGCATGTGGTTGGATGTGCATTGAAATGTTTCCAGTGTGGGCCTCTAAAAGCTGTCTCTGTAGTTAAGCAACAAGAGTACCGGAGACAGCCTGTAAAATGTGCAACACATGTTCCTCCATTCAGAGCCGAAAGACTATAAAAGACTGAAGAGCAAGCAGAACCAACATACACACCTAATTCATTTCAGCAGGACCATGGGGGAGGAATTCCGGGGGCCCAGGGAGCTGAGCAAGAAGTTTCATTTGGATCTGGGTGGGTTGTGGGGAGCAGAGAGAATCTTTACCTGGGGTGGGCATGTTGCCCTCCTTCATTAAGCTGTGCCATCCTTTCTAAGCCCATTGACTCCAATGTACTTAAACAGGCATGCATAGGATGGCACCGTGAGCAAAGCTTCCAGGGCAGTGCAGCAGTGCTTTATAGACTCTACATTATGAGGCCAGAGTTTTTATAGATTCCCATCACATTCCTGGAGATTAGCTAATATTGTCTCTTAAATGAGTTATAAATTATAATTATAAGCTACAGCACTTTAATCAAGCAATCATTTGGGAAAGCAATGTTCTGACAAGAAATTAAGAGCCAGAATGTGGGAAGCCAAGTGCTATGAATTTATATGGATGTCACCAAATCCATTTTTGAAGGTGTCAAGAATGATGACAGATTAAATCAATTTTTTTCCTTTCTACCCTTCCCATTTTAAAAAAGATTTGATCTTATTTTGATGCCCCCCCTCTCTCTCACACACACACACGTGCATATTCAATTATTGAAACTTATAATAAGATGCAAATCTGTGTTACATGCTGCATTCTTATACTCAGCCCCGATCATTTAACTAATTGGTTTAGTATTTAAGTTGTACATGGGTGAAACAGTACATGGAAAGGTTGTATGTAAAAGAGGACTTGTGTCTAATTTTCAGTGTGCCTTTTCATTTTATCATGGTGATTGCTGCCATTAGGCACCATTTTCCCAACCTGTGGTAGAAGTTTAACATATATCTCATCTGTACATGTGCAGCCCCTGGCAGGGCAAATAGCGCCCCTAGGGCCATTTCCAATTAGGAAAATGGTGCAGGGGGAAAGTCTAAGCCCCTCTGTCTGCACACACTGGTCCTGATCCAAATAACTCTCCTACCATACCTGGGAAGCATAGAATTTCGGCGCACGCCTCTCCCCCAACCTGTAGACATCTCTGGGGAAAATGTTACATGCAGTTAGATGCCAAGAAGCACTTATTTCCCAAAAAGTACCCACCAAAGTTTGATCTGTCCCCACAATGCAGAGAGGAGCATTTTGCTGAATCATATCTACCCTCAGATAATGGTGGTAATGATTTAATACATTTCACAACAATGGGGAAAGAAGTTGACTTGCACGTCTTCTTTCCCAGCTCTTCGCACTGCAAACGTGTGCTTGAAAAAAAATGCAATTTTTTTGGATTCAGATTTTGGAAACATTTTGATACCAATATGCTCAGGTTCCCCTCTTCTATTTCAGGATTCAGATTCAGGGTTTGCCTGATTGAGTGTGTATGAAATTCCAAAATTTGGGGGTTCCATTATTCCCTATGGGGGAATTCCTTCTGGAGCGCTGAAGTAGCCATTTTTCAAGCAAATGACACCAAAATTGCAGATAACATAATCCTGCCTGTGTGCTAAAGACCCCCCTGCAAGGGCTCCAATTCTATTGGACTCTGGACAAAGTGCTCCCCATCACCCTAATAGTCTCCATTGTTTCCTATTGGGAAAATCCCATGCTTTCTCCAGGGCAGAGAAGCCAATAGCCAAAACACAACAGCAACTGCTGGCCAAATGCCTGCAAATATAAACAGAATCAGCAAGGCTGTCAGAACCAACATCAAGGCAGAGTCCCAGCAGAACCAAGGTGCAATGCAACAAGCCCAACAGAACCAACGTCATCTAACCTGAAACCTGAAAATCCCGTCCCAAAAGCGCAAAACCTTTAAAAATTAAAAACCTTTTAGAAAGAGAAAATGCAAAGCATTTAAAAAGTCCAAAACAAGCCAAGAGAAGAGAACCCAACAAAACAGCACAAACATTTTAAACCTTTTCAAATTCAGTGCAAGACCAAACCAAAGAAAACTGTATTTTAAAAAAAGAAAGAAAACAAAGGCTACCCCAAATGCAACCCCCCAGGCAAAAAAAAAAACCAGGAAAAAATTGAAATACTGTTTTAAATAATATTTTAGAACAAAGTCCACTGTGGGCAAACCAGTCCTGAAGATGTCCAGGCACAGAACAAGAAGGTCTTCCTAGGCAGGCAGCAGAAAACTAAGGCAGAGACTAAAGCACCACCAAGACTGCAAAAAATCTAGACCTGAAATGGAGTCAAGCTGCAAGGCAGGCCTACATTTATCCTTTCAGAGAGTCATAGAGGACCACGAGAGAATTGTCACGACTGGGCAGACAGTTCTAGAGATCCCCCTAGCGGCTGGTCCCATTGCCAGGGAGAGCTGCCTTCTTCTATTCTCTGTCTCATTGCCTGGGAATCTGGATAAATGGAAGAAAAACAGGCCTGGGAGCCTTAAAATGCCACCCCCAGATTACTGGCATTCTGAGAACCCCAAATATCTCTCTGGATACCTGGGTGTATCCAAAAATACCAATACAGTACTTTTGAATATATATATTTGGACCAGAAATATCTGAATGCATATCCCTACTCTGTAGCAGCTACAGATTAATGTCCAGATCTCAGCCACGATGAGACGTATGACTCCTTCCCTTAACATAAGTAACTTGCATTTTTTCTTTATTCACTTCTGGGTAATATGTGAAAGAGCTCAGCTGAGGCTGCAGTGCAAATCACATTCATCTATTTGATTTGCAGCATAGATTCAGTGATTTCATGCATGCCTACATGACCATTATTTGAAGGAATATTTTTCTGATGTGGCTGAAACTGCTCATACTGTATGATAAACTACTTCATACAAACGACCTGTGCAATTCAGTTACATTTAGCAGGCCTGTGTGTGTGTAAAGTACTGTCAAGTCACAACTGACATATGGCGACCCCTGCTGGGGCTTTCAAGGCAAATGAGAAGCAGAGGTGGTTTGCCATTGGCTTCTTCTGCAGAGTCTTCCTTGGTGGTCTCTCATCCAAGTAGCTTCTGAGATCTGATGAGATCAGGTTATACCATGCTGCCTTCCATCCTTAGCAGGGGCTACTATGTCTCAAATTATATATTGGGCTGATGTGACTTTATATTTTTTTAGTTTTTATTATTTTATTAGTGCAAAACATAAAAAACATAAAAAGTAAACAGAAAGAAAAAAAATGAAAATATAGCATGCCAAATTAAAAAGAATTTGGAGCGTGTGTGTTGTTTTAACTATTTCAGATAAACTGGATTTCATGGGTTTGATTTTATGAAATTAAATCCATGCTTTTTTATTCTTAGACAGCAGTAGTATATATCATTAAGACAAGAATACGAATAACTGAAGTTAAAGGGAGGCAGGTATACTTTAGTGCTGAGCTGCCAGGGGAGTAATTTAATTTAAAATGATAATACAGTATTAGAAAATATTTAATCAGCTCTAGAATTAAAAAAATACTTAAGACCACACTTTGCAATTCATATAACTCAAAAGAAAGCACTATTTTTTTCTTGGTAATGTGTACAGGAAGCTCACTTTCTTGATTCAAGGCTATTTCTAGCTAAGTTTCTTGATGCACATGTTAAACTCTCAGATTATTGTCATGCATTCATGTCTTTGAAAATTCTTATTACTGCCTTTCTCACTGAGCCTCACTGAGGCAAATTACACAGTATAAGACAAATATGATCAATGGCTGGGATAGCCAGTGAACAACGCAATAGGGTTCAGATATCAGAAATCTAAAAAGAGGCACAAATCTGAAAACAGCTGAAAACCAAGCATAAGAGTATTTAAACGATGTGGGAGTTACATGGTAGGATCATACTTACAATTTGCTGCCTACCAGTTAACAGAATCTAGAAGTTATACTCTCCCACCAATACTGAAACCAGTGTAGCGACTGCCAGTTGCTTCCTAACCCAATTCAAGGTGCTGGTTCTTAATTTTAGCATGTGTCATGGCCTGGGACCCACATGAGCTGATACAACCGGTGATAGCCTGGGACTTCTATGAGCTCACACAACTGGCTTGTTGTTGCTCCTACTCTTCTTCCCAGAGCTGGTTTTAAGGGTAAGTTTCACAGTATAAGGGGACCTTAGAATAGCAAAAAGGGTAAATCATCCCCAGCTTCAACCTATAGCCGCTGTCTACTCACTTCAGACTGACCATCTGGGTTGGACTGGCCACTACCAGGGAATTTCCCTGTAGGCCAATAGCCTGCCCCCGCTTGGGCTGGTCATTCAAGGGTGGAAGGACTGCAAGCAGCCACGGGAAGATGGCACTTGGCCATAAAAAGCTGCAGCCAGCCCAGAGAAGGCAGCTCCCAGTTTGGGTTAGCTGGGCTCAGTGCGTAGATGGCCACATCCCTCCCTACCCAGCAGAGCTAAGGAGCCGAGCTTTTCGCAGTGTGGTGGTGAGCTGGCTTCTTCTCTCCCTCCTTTCCTTCCTCATTTTTGGGCAGGGCTCTTTTGGGCTCTTTTGTCCTCCTAGTCTGCCCCTGCCGATGGCTGGGGCAGCCAAGAGAGAGCAAGCAAACCAGGACGAATGATCTGAATTTTTAACTGTACAGGACCTCTTAAACTCACATACTTCAGGCCTCATGTCATAATGCAGCCCTTCTTTTGTCATCTCTCTCTGTGTGGCTGTTTAATAAATGCTGCTGCCTTTGTTCAACAAGATTTGACAACTGTGAGAAGTATGTGTGTGAAATTTAATAATATATATATGAAACAAGATTCAACTGAGTCCATCTAACAACTCTTTAAATCTTGAAGTGTCAGCAGAACAAGATAACTTCTGCTTTGCAAAACAGTAGTTTGAAATTCATGTGGAATCCGTGTGAATGGCACTGATATTAAATCGATAGTTCGTTTCTAAGAATATGGTGGAAGGATCCCATATAACCTACATATATCTAGCTATTTATCTAAAACATGAGGAAATTAGAGACAAAAATGTTGAATTAAAAAAAAAAATGTTCCATGATCTTCATTGTTTTGCTGCTGGTTTTCAAATAGTGTGTACAAGGGGTTTTTTTTTGTTGTTGTGTTTTGTTTTGTTATTTCACCCATATCAAAAGAATCACTGTGGCTCTGTCCTTCCTCCTGCTTTCAGTAATATCTTGCTTTGGTCAGAATTGTCAGTTTGAATTTCTCTTGTACTTTAGTTTCTCAACTTTTAAGGGTCAAAACAAACATTTCAATATGAATTTCAAATAAAGAACTCCCAAGATATATTTTTTTAAAATAGCAGGCACACAAGACCTTGATTCCAGTTAGCACCACAGGGGAGGGGGGAGTTAATCCTTTTCTTTGTCCATTTTTTCTCCTGAAAGACCCATGAAGGTATGTTTGCTCCACAGTGCCTGTATGTTTATCCTGTGAGGGAAATAGCATCTCTGCAGGAAGACCCAGTGATGTGTAGTGGTTAGAATGTTGGGCTAGGACCTGGGAGTCCCAGGTTCAAATCTTTGCTCTGCTATGGAAGCTCGCTGGGTGACCTTGGGCCAGTTATACTCTCTCAGTCTTACTTACCTCACAGGGTTGTTGTGAGGACAACACAGAATGATGTAAGCTGCTTTGGGCCCCCATAGGGTAAAAGGGTGGTATGTAAATGAAGTTTTAAAAAACTATTTAAAAAAACAGAACAGCATGGGGGAATAGCAGACTTTTGAGTCCAGTAGTGCCTTATCAGAAGAAGTGAGCTCTGACTCTTGAAAACTATTATGGAAATCACGTTGGTCTTTAAGGTACTACTGGACTCAAAACTTGCTCTTCTGCTAAGACCAACACAGCTAACTCTCCTGAAACTATCAGGACAGGGGCAGGGGGAAGCTTCACAACCCTTCTACCATGTGTGGTCCTTATCTAAACTGCTTCTCTTACAGCTTCTATTTTTAAAAATAAAAAATAAAAGGAGTGATGTCATCGTGCGGCTCCTGGGCAGACCCATTTTCGGGTGCTGTGGAGCACTCCTGTGCTCTGCAGTGCCGGGAATGGGCCCTTCTTCCACGGATATGTCCCCCCCCTTTTTTTTTACTTTTTAAAATGGTCCTTGTGCTATTGCAATGCAGTGCTTCCTACATTGGATCACTCAGCAATCAGACTATCAGTTTAGGAACAACATTGGGAACAGAATGCCATTTCTGATTTTATTTCAAACTAGCATTAAAGCCTGTTGTTTTGGAAAATATAACAGCTCCTAGCAGCGCTTCCCCCCACCCCCGTGCCTCCCCCGCGGCATCAGTCAGGAGGGGAATGGGGAAGAGAACAGGGCTCCCTCCTCCTCTGATCCCTCAGCCACCGCTTGGCTTGCGCTCAGCCCTCCCAAGACTCCCACGGAGGCAGTGGGGAGCATCACCCCCACTGCCATGGGACATTGGGAGGGCCTCGCCGCCACACTGAGCCTTCCCGTAGCCTGTGCTTAGCTCTCATTTTGCCCCCACTTGCTTCTTATCCCTGCATGAAGTAGGATATGAAATCGTGCGATTGTGCTACTCTACTGTTCGCATGCCCAGCCTCAGTGGCCATGCCGCAACACTGGATGTGCCTTGTATTGGCCTTAATTCTGCCCTTATTTGTGTCAAAGATGGAAACAATTGTGAGACCAGCATGACAAGTGGAGGTTATCTGATGTCATATCATTTCTGCCAAGGGAGAGTTTTCTCATATGCCTGCTTGGGTTTTTATTAAGGGCCAGTTGAACAGCACAAGTAACTCAAGCAGTCTTCTTGGGATAGCAATATTTTTAGCTGTCTGTGATCTAGGCGAGGAGGAAGCTGTGAAGACCCTGCAAGCTGGCTAACAGCAGTTGACTTTGTTCTCCTCTGCTCACAGGTACTTAAGACCTGGGCATGCCCAGGTTAAAGACTTTGGCATGAGCCAAAGTGCTCTTGTTCTTTGGGTGGTAGCCTACAGCTGAGTAGAAGGTCTAGCAGAGACACGGAAGGAAGACCTGCAGTTTACTCAGAAGCCCTCCTCCTGGTTGTGTTTGTGTTGAATGTTATTGTTTTTGTGATGAATGTTATTGAATGTTATTATTGTAAACCAGTTAGGGTTTCTATTGGGGAGAGAAGTGGGATAGAAATAAGTAAATAAATAAATAAATAAATAAATAAATAAATAAATAAATAAATAAATAAAAGAAGTGTGTCCTAGATCCCTTGCAATGTTAAAGAAGGCAGTGAGGCACAGCTTTCTAGATCATGCTGTGTAGCTGTTTGGCGTAACAAAATGCCTTGTGGGATTCCTGATCTTGGTAAAGTCAGTCTTTTACACAAACATCCTCCTTTATGCTGTTGCTGGAAGATCAAGGAGGACAAAAGTATTGGACAGAGAAGAGACACTGTGCAGGAAAACAGGCAGCATATTAGTTATTTCTTTTTTTAAAAAATCCCTAGCATTCTTAGCAGATGAGTATTTAATAAATGAAACTTTGAATTCTAAATTTGAAGTGGCTAGCTGCTACAAAATATTTTTGTAGCATTTTAAAAATTGCCTCTGAAAACATTTCCTTTATTTTTTGAGCCCCCTCTAGTTATCTTTAGGTGAACTATTGACCTCATGAAAATACCCAGTTTTCTTTCTTTCTTTTTTTTTAAGAGTGGCTTTTCATGACTTGACTAAAGAGTTTTTGACTTGAAATGTCTGATGGAGTTCTGGCTTTTTGAGGAGGCTGCTGGTATTATTTTTTTTAAGCTCACCACGCTGGAAAACACACCAATCTTGGGAAATCAAGCTAATGTCTCCCAGCTGTGCAGGAGAAGTGTGAACAGCTCTGTCAAAAGAGCGACCCCCATCTCCCTCTCTCTTTCCCTCAGACAGCATCTTATACTTGAGCAGTCCCTTCACATTTGCCTTTTGAGCTGTTGTGATATAGCTGCTGTTTAACCATCGATTGGAAAGTTTCTGTGAGGAATAAAGAACGTTTTTTTTTCAGATTCCTCTGGCCAAAAATGAAGGGAAAGAAAGTTTGGGTTGCAGGACCGTTTTTCTGCTGAATGACTAGGAAAAGCTGACAGGCAAAGAAAAAGGACACACACACTGAGCTCCATTTTAAATGTTGTTAATTGACTAAGTAGAAAATCTGTGGGGAAGTATTATCCAACCTTGAAACACTTTAGCCAGATTAAGTGCATTAAATGCTGTCAGCCCACATTGAATAGTGACCACGTGCTTTTGTGGACATGTCTGTTAGCATAGTTTCACGCGTCGCCTAATCGTTAGAGATGTGGCAAGTGTTGTTATAAGACAAGGCAAGTGCTGCTTTGTTCAATGGAGAAATTTACTCAGGGCACTGAAAAGGTTAAAGACAATCTTTTAAGGTCAGAGAGATTCCTACATGAAACACAGATCTTTCACAGCCATGGACTGAAAAAGGAAGTCTGGGGCTGGGGGTTGGGAAAAAAGGAACATTTATGATGCGATGTAAAGATCAGAAAATGCAAAAGTAAGGTTTTTTAAAGCATTCAAAAGATATTTTGCCTAGATTTTTTTCAGTATTCTTGATCCTATGAGTGGCTATTGGGATCCGAAGGGCTATTAGAATAGCCCAAATACTTTACACTGACACAATTCTGCAACTTTTGTTTTGGACAGTCAGAATTTGTAAGGAATTTTTAGTGACTGGGAAGACAGAATTGCTCTGCTCCACATACCAATGAGAGAATGCCACTTCAACTATCGATAAAAAGTCTTTGGTGATTCCGTAGATGGCACCATAACATTATTTAGTGTTAATGTGATTATATATTGAAACTTCCAGTCTATGGCTTCTATCCAATGAGCCACAAATAATGCACAGAACTTTTCCATCTCTGGTCTCCCATTGTAGCCTCCTAAAACTTTGCTCCTGGTTATCAGGGGGAACTCACAAACTGGAGAGGGGACAGTGTGGGTGTCTGTAATGGGAGAATGAGATTGGCAAAAATACTCCCTCTCCTTTCCTTGGCGGAAAATGACAGCAGTATGCAAACATTTCATACTGTGAAGAAACGATGCCTATCAGCAGTGTTTTCATACCTTGAGTCAGGGCTTTTATTATTGACTGAAGACTTACTCTTGCAGCATTCCGGATATGCTCGTGCCATTGGTCTCTATCTTTAACTGTTGCTGTTGGGATGGTGTTGGAGTTAGAAGTCAGACTCTCAGGGCCAAGCTACAAGTGACGAATGACACAGGTTGGACACTTGTCAGCTTCCCTCAAGTTTTGATGGTAAATGTAGGTGTCCTGGTCTTGCAGCCTGGCTCTCCAACTGCTGCCCCTTGGACTTTTCAACTGTCACTTGTCCAACATTCTGCCAAGCTGCCTACATTTCCCATCAAAACTTGAGGGAAGCTGACAAGTGTCCAACCTGTGTCATTCGTCACTTGTAGTTTGCCCCTCAGTCACTTGATATTGCTGGTGATAATGGGCATGAAGCTCACAGCAATGTGTTGGTGGCAGGCATTTGGATGGCTGCATAGGACTGTATTTCAGAGTTTCTGTGGCATGAAATAACTCTCTACTGTGTTGGGAGGAGGGACAGTCTTCCATTAAAACACCACTATGTGGACCCTCTTGGTTTTGTTGGGACCTCTGATTAAACAAATTCCATTATTGTGCCTTTAGCTAATTTAGACTATTCATATGCCCAGGGCCGGTGCGTCCATGGAGGTGGGTTTGGCAGCCGTCTTGAGCAATGAGGCGCCGGAGGGAGCGCCGGGGGCGGGGGCACACACCACAGAGCTGGCAGCAGCAGCACTGGTGGCTGAGCAGGAGGGCTGGAAAGCCGCCTGCGTGTCGCCCTTGGCCCACAGCTACTGTGCCCGGCTGGGAGCGCATGCTGGCAGTGGCAGCACAAGGCAGTCTGTGCGGGCAGCCTCCCAGCCCTCCTATTCAGTTGTCCCGTGCTGCTGCTGCCTGCACATAGCTGGGGCCAGGCACGGCAGGCGGCCAGGGCAGCACGGGGCAACTGAGTGGGAGGGCTGGGAGGCCACTCACACGCCGTCCAAGCTGCCTGCCATGCCAATGGGGCCAGCTCGCAGCGGCAGGCTGTGTGATGATGTCACACACAGTGACATCATCACACACAGTGACATCATCACACAGTCTGGGTGCGCGCGCGCAAAGCGCATGTGCGTGGGGCAGCAACAGCCTTGAAGCTGCCCCCGGCCTCAGGCGCTAGAAACTCTGGCATTGGCCCTGCATGCCACTCCAGTTTGGCAACTGCACACTTCTCTAATGAGGGAGAACATAACTGCTTTTCATTCCAGAAGGCCGCAATGAGAATCTATTGTAACGATAATGAACAGCACCTGAGAGACTAACAAATGCATTGTAGCATAAGCTTTCACGGCTTGTGCACCACCTTGTTAAATTGCGAGCCTTTGATTGTTTTGTAGCTGTCCTCATGTCAGCTTCTATAAACACTGCTTTGTTTTTTCTGACTTTCCAGAAATTGCATTTATTTTTGGTGTTTGTTTACCTTCTTCTGCCACCTATAGTCAGTCAGTCAGTTTGATCGTTTCCACTGGTACCACATGGACAAAAATGTTCAACCATTGGTACCTTTCTATAACGGCCCACTACAACTTCTGAGGGGAAAATGTTACAATGGGCTAACAAAAAGGCCCTTTGGTGTGATAGGATTTCCAAGTTTGATAAATATGGAGCCTATAGTATTTCTTTAACAATACAACCAGTTTTAAACAAAAAGGATACATATTTTCATTTTGAACCTTTTTTGCTCCAGTACTAGTTTGCATGGCCACAAGTACACACTTCTGGAAATATCATAAACTCACTTTGCCTTTTCCAATTTCCCTTCAGCTAATTTTCATTTTATAGTGTGTATTGTCCCCCACGAAAGGGAAAGCACTAACTTCATTGGAAGCCACCTGTCCTAATTTGCCATAAAAATGTCCCATGAAAGAGATACAGATTTGTCAGGTTTCTTACTACCTCATAAAAATTACTGTGTGTCTCCACTGAGCGCTTCACATTGCTTCACATTTTCACATTAAAAAACTAAATAATATGAAAATAAAGTTCTAAATTAATTCTTTTAATACATATATCATGTGGCAATGTAGCATCCTGTGTGCCTAAGAAAGTGGCCTATAGACAGAGCAGTCCCTTGTTCAGATCTCAATTCTGCCATTAACTCAGTAGGTTGCTTTAGATATATACCTTCAAGCCCGCCCTATACCCAATCAGCAATATGGCAAGGAAAATATTGACCTACTTTATACAGTTGTTGTAAAGATTGCTGAAATATTGTGTGTGAAATGCTTCAAATGTTCTAAAGCATGAGAATTATAAGTATTCTTATTGTTATTCTGTGAGTGTATTTGACAGTAGAACAGTTTGTTCATGCTAAGCCAAGAGCAGTGGGGAGGCCCTGATGCTTCTTGAGTGCTCCTAGAAGAAATGGTACAGCATTTTTACTTACTTCTTGTTAGGAGGGTGGGGCTAAGGAGGAGGCATATTTTTCCTGAACCCAGTGGCCTTCAGGATCTGATTTTGACTCAGCACAATTGAGATCTTAGCACAGGGATATGTATCCTCTGTGGTGGAGGTGATGCATGTGTGTTATACTTTATTCGAGTTTTGTGGCACACAGACCTGGAACAGCTGCTTTGCTACTTTTGCCTGGTGGTATTCCATGGTACCTCCCAGTCTCTCTCTCTTTGTTGCCTGCCAGCCCACTGAGGGCTGGCACGAGGAAGTAATTTCTTAAATGGCATTGCACCAATAGTACAACATCACTTCTGGTGTATACCCAAAAGTGGCATCATGTTGCCAGTGAGATGTCAGTGCAGAGCTCTAGGAATTGGGCAAAACTCTATGGTTTTTATAATAGAGTTTTGGCCAAATCCTAGAGTGTTGCATCAATGCCACACTGGTGATGTGATATCCCTTCTTGGTATTTGCTGGAAGTGAATCTGCACCACTGGGGTGGCATCATTCCTCCCTGTCTCTACTCCCTCCCTTTGCTGCTGGTTGCCAGCCAATGAATGAGATGCTTGCAAATAACATTTTTGGCTGCTGAGTTGTTGTCACCCAGGGCATTTATCGCTACTGTTCGACATTAGCCAATCTAGTTTATTAACAGTAGCAAGGAGGCTCCCTTCATACACAGGTTCTCTGGGGATTGCATTCTGTAGTGGTCTGCCCCAACGCACACTGAAGTAAGTTAATGACACAGCTGGATTGTGAACTGCCATATTTAATCAAAAGGAAGATGACCCTGAATGTAACGCACACATCTTCTAAAATGCAAAATAAATATTATTGGATGTAACTGTAACTTCTATGCCTGCAGATTGCAAGAGATTTCTGAATTTCATTGCTGTTTACGAGAGGAAGATTTGTAAGAAATAGGTGCCTCCTCATTTATAGATGGATGACTAGGGGGGTCTTGTCTTGTTCCAAGGAATGACTTGTTGGCTTGTGAGGGAAAAACTGGCAAGTATTGCATAGCAGCACACATTGCCTTGAGAGTAGTTCCTTTGTTCTTCATCCTTTCATCTGTATTGATGCCCAAGCTCGATGGAGACTGCTATCTTCTTCTCTTGCATCTGGTGAGGTTCTTACTGCTGGGCTTAAGAGACACCTTTGGGATAAAGGACTCCGCTCTTTCATTCAAATGTCAACATTGTGAAAACAAGGAAATCATTGTGGAGGCCTTGAGCTTTATGTAAAATTACATTTCTCATGTTTTCATACTTTGCTGATCTTTTAGTTCGTGAACAGTGCATTCCTTAAAATCACTTGCCTGAGACGAAGTTGCAATAAATAGACTTGAGTAGGATTCTTCTTAGTTGATCTGCTTAAGACTGCTTTTTAATAATGCTAAGAATGTCTTACTGAGATTGACAGCCAGATCTTAAGCATGCTCACTTGAAATTAAATCTGACTGAATGCAGTGGGCCTTTATTCATAACAACCATGGTTAGAACTAGAGCCAAACACAGGTGGAACCAGAAAAGTTCTCAGTGGGCCTCTGGCAGCCAAGCTGAGCCCTAGCGGTTCTGCAGGATGGTGTGGGAGGTGATGGGTGAATCTACATCCACCATGGTCATTGCCACCACTGGTCACACCCAAACTGAGTGGCCCCAAGTAGTGCCATTCACCTTGGCTTGTTCTTGGGACATTTTAATGCCCTACCCAACCCCTGACTCCAGACAGTAGAAAGCCCATCTTTACAGAAAGTATATCTCCCTCCATATCATCCTGTACTTTGATTTACATACACATGTATAATTTATGCAAACAACTTGCCCTTCTTGATTTAAAGACAATGACAGTCTTAGCTTCAGTTTGTGCAGCACTACTGACAACCCTTGCACAGTACTAGTCGTGTGACAGTGCTTTGAAAAGTGAAAACAGAAGTGACCTCTTTCAGCATCTCTGTAACTAGTGGGCTCACGCAAACAGCTTGGCATCTGCCGGCACATCTTTAGCAAGTTGGCAGCCCCGGTGCCCTTTGCAGGTTGCAATCAAACCTGCCTTCTACAGAATCCTCTTTCTGGCTGATTAACTTTAATGTAATTTTAATTAAAAACCACAGTGTCAAAGGGTTTAGCTGCTCGAGAAATAAGCACAGATTGTGGCACAGTGGCAGCAGTCACTTGGAAAATGGAAATGCATCCTGACAATATTGTGTAGGGGCCAGATAAACAAAGCTGAAGCTGTCCTACCTTGCAGTCATGGGGATGCATCATAATAGCAAGGACCACGT
Organism: Eublepharis macularius; assembly: GCF_028583425.1. NCBI lineage: Eukaryota > Metazoa > Chordata > Lepidosauria > Squamata > Eublepharidae > Eublepharis > Eublepharis macularius. Next base: position 39,699,063 of record NC_072800.1, read on the forward strand.
ATAAACCACTATTTCCTTACAAATCTCCCATCCAGACTCCTGATACTTTATAATTTTAGTGTTCTGTGGTACCACTTTAATTCTTTAAAAGATTAAATGAACCTTCTCAACCTCTAATTCCAATATTATATATTTAAAATGAATTAATAAATATGTGCAGCAGTATTTCAAAGGTTTTTTTTTTAATTGTTGAGGCTTTTAAAATCTTGTGCCATGAAGAAAAGACTGAGATTCCTGTCTTTTTTTTTTTTTACCCCTTCAAGTCTGGAAGAGAATTACATTTATAAAATGTTTTGTTTCTTCTTGTCTTGTATGGTAAAACAAAAATATTTTTTTCCCATTTCATTCTCCAAATGCTGTGGTTTATATTTGAAATGGGGGTGAAAACTCTTCCTGTTAGAGACAAGGAGAGTCATTAATGCTTGAACTTCACATAGAAACTTCCAAGGGTCAGTTCTTTGTTTATAGTACCACTCACAGATGTATGAAGCGCCTGCCTATTTTGTACCTGATTCAGGATTGCATAGAAATACTTTGCACTTCCCTCCCATGGATGTGTGTAGCTGTGTAAACATGTGTTGCTATGCTTTGTCAGTAGGGCAATTCCATCTTTCTGTGCTTTCTTTTACGGTTAGATCCAGCCAACTTTGTCTCTGATTCTCACTTAATTCTCCTCCCTGCTATAACCTCTGTCCCATGTGGCTTTTGTCCATGCAGGTCCCAAGGTCCCCAGCGTAGTCTTTTTGGTGGTCAAAACGAACTCCTCATTCCCTTTTTCAACAGTGGAAAAGCTGGTTGGATACAACCCTACCTTTGTTTCAGTTTTAACCTAGAACTTATCCAAATGCTTGAACTTCCAGCGCTTGAGCTTTCTGCTCCTGTCCCTTTCATTGGGTCTTGCTTAGTGTTCTCCCCCACTTTTGCTAATCCTTTCCCCTAGACAGGCAGACAATTTTAAAGATGATACATAATTTGGTAACTGTATGACTCTGAATTCAGAACATGGCTACGGAGTCAGCAACTGGTTTGCATATTTTAAACAAAGAATAGCCTTTTTGTGATGTGATGTTTGCTGCTGTGTAGTCTTTTCTTTGTAGGCTGCTGGTAGGGACCAATTAAATCCTCTTGCTCCAGCCACTCATATATATGAGTGGCAGGAGAAACCATGCTTTAATTGCTATTTAATGTACATAAAATACATGAGTGCAAGCAGTTGAAAATCTAATCTGCCAGCTAAGGAGCACCAGAAACTTAGCAGTGTGTAATGCACCATGTCATAAACATTCATAAGAAATATAACATCTGCTGAAGACAAAAGCAGGCAAATTTAGCCCGTGAGTAGCAAAAGATGAAGTAAATTGCTAAACATTCTGATTAACGTTATTTATAGAAAATGTCTTGCAACAGTTACAAGATTTGTTGTTAAAAGCTACCAGAACTTCAGATTTTGGGAAATTATAGGCAGTTCTGTAAAGGAGAATTTCCTCCAGCAGATTGTTGGGCATTTTGGAACAGATGGAGCCTGTACAGGTGGGACAGTTTCCATCTGAACAGAAGGGTCACAAATGTACTCACTGAGAGGATAGACAGAACTATGGGGGAGAGTTTAAAGCAGTAGGCAAGGGGATGGGAAGTCTGTACAATATTCAGCAGCAAGGAAGAGATTGTACAAATAAGCAGCTGTGTAAGTAGGGGGAAGAATAATCAGTGTTGAAATATACAATACACCTTTCATATTCCAAAAAAGTATTATGGTAAAATGGCTTTGAAGAATCAAAATGGTGGGTAGGACAATTATAAAATGTTATTCTTTAAAAAAAAATGAAAATGAAAATCTTGTGCATTACACATTATCTTGTACATGACAGTTAAGGATAGCCTGTCAAAGAGGAGTGGGTAGAGGAGCTATCCAACATATTGATTAAAGACTAGTTTACATATTAAACTTCTGTATGTAGGGAGATCACTTTGAAATCTGCACCTCCCCAATATAATACTGTGTGAGATAGCAATGACGAACCTACATTTAAAAAATAGCTGTGCTGCAGTGCATTTGCCCCGCAGGTGCAGCTCCTGTGCATTAAAGATTTTAGTAGGTCTGTTGTTTCCCTCCTTCACTAGCTCTATGCATGGGCTGCATGGAGAAAGGTGATATTAAGGCGAATGAGAGGTCTATAACACTTCCATATTTCCATCCTTTCCCCATGTGATTTATAATGGGAGGCTGGTGTGTTATTGTTTACTTGTTTCTGGAGGTCACATTGAGCAACTGACTCAGTTGGCAGTGTCCAGAGGCTTAAATAAATAATTATGAGTATGTCCCAAATCCATCAGAAATGTAAATCTACAGTTTCAAATAAAAGCTATTCATCATAACTAAGCAGTTGCAATGTGAAGGGTTAAGAATGTGAGGCAGGAATCTCTGAGTTTAAGCCCTGCTTTCAGACCTGCCACCAGCAGACCGAGTTGCAGGGGACGGGTCACTCTTGCTGCTTAGCTGCCTAGATTGAAATCATTTTGCTTAGTCTTGTTCCATCAGCATGGGATGGGATTTCAACAAAGTGTGAGTCAGCAGATTTCTCCGTCTTTCTTACCTGGGGCTCTGGTTTGTCCTTACATCCCTAGTCGGAGGAACGGAAGATCCAGTTAGTAAGACTGAGTGCCTGTCAGGGTGTTGAGCAGGGCAGTGTTAGCACTATCTTGTAACAAAGTTTGTTCTCATTCCTGGCTGTTCATGCAAGGTGCTTTCTTCTTATGCAACATGCCCTTTCTCTAGAGTTCCCATCATCAAAGTGTGTGGCATGTGTTCTGATGCAGAGCCAGAGAGATGCAGTCTCAGGCAGTGCGTCCCAACATTTGAAAAATGAGAGTCTTGGTCTGGATCTACACAGTGCCTAGGAGAGCTGTGATTGGCTACAGACTTTGTGCTAAACACAAGATTGATTAGGGGGAACCCCAACTCAACTCACTTTTACTGTGTGAGCCAAAGCTGACTTTTAAAACAGGGCAAGGGGTGCAAATAGGCTCCTGTGCATGCATGGAGACAGGAGAAGCATCTTTGATCCCGACTTTTCATCCTGTGTGCTTTAACTAGCAGAGAATAGCCCTTTGTGTGTGTGTGTGGGGGGGGGAGTCAGGTTCCACACACACCCAGGCATGTTCAGACAATACAGGAAGATCCTGGTCAGACATATGGAACTGGCAGTAAGACAAATAGCCCTCTCTCCACAGCCCTTGTCTGCTAATTACAGCACACAGGGTGGAAAGGAAGGCATGAAGAGGCTCCTCCTGCCTCCACGTGTGCATGCAGGCTGCTGATTTTAAAGGTGAGCTTTTGGCTACACATTAAAAGCGAACTCAGTTGGTGTTTCCCCCAATCAAACTCTTATTTAGAGCATGTGTCAAGAGAGACCCTTAACACTGCCATCCAAATCAGAGTTACACCCTTCTAAATCAATTGAAGTCAATGAGTTTAGAAGGGTGTAACACTGATTAGGATTGCACTGTTAGAATCCCAAGTGTAAGCATTGGGTTGGGAGTTTGAACTCATACTGGCACCAGATGTGAGACCCCAGGAAGGGGACTTAAGATACCATCTGAGTCATCTTTAGCCTCCAGCATGCTCCCAAGTCCCAACACAGCCCATTTCTGGACCTTATACTGGTGCTGAGAGTAGGTTTTCAATAATGAGCTGTTGGCACTGTGTTACTCTGGCATATTTTAGCATTACACTGGTGTAGGGGGTTTGTGTCCATCCTAAGGAACTTCAGAATGACCTTAGGATTGCCTGAGTCTCCCAAAGTTTTCTTCAATGGCAAAAAGGTAGGGATTTGGATCAAGGCCCTCTAACTGCTCCGTTGGCCCAGTGGAAAACACTACCTAGAGCTGCTATTAGCTTTAGTTGGGGGGACCAGAAACCTTTTTAACTTTCAAGAACGAGTGTGTTGTAGTGGTTAGAGTATTAGGCTAAGATCTGGGAGACCCAGGTTTGAAACCTTACTTTGCCATGGAAGTGTGCTGGGTGGGCCAGTCACACACTCTCAGTCTAACCTACCTGATAGGGTTATTGTGAGGATAAAATGGTGGAAAGCACAATGTAATCTGTTTTGGGTCTCCGCTGGAGAAGAAGGAGGGATATAATGAAGTAAGTAAGGAAAGAAAGAACAAAAAGAAAACCTTGGAAAATGTTTTCTCTTCACTGCACACAGAAAAACTACACTTAAAACTAGCTAAGTTGCTTCTTTTATAACTCCCTGACTTCTCTTTAACAAGATGAAAAGCAAAAATAAAGTGATATTTATATATACAAAGGAAATGTTTCAAAAAATGTAATTTCCCCTACACTGTCTTCAAGGTTTAAAAGAATTAGAATCGTTCTTACTCATGTAAATATAGCATGCCACTGTCTTCATGTAAGTTTCATCTAAAATAAAATGTAACCACAGGTAAAACAGGAAATAATATATGCATTACCTGAACATCATTTCACAGAAAGCAGCTTTCTGGTTTAAACAGGATTGAAAATTCATGTTTCCTCTGTGACTAATGAATGTGACTGATTAATCAGGCTGATTCAATCAGCCAATGCTTTCATGAACCCAAAGTAAATCAAATTATTCATCTGAACATATTCAAAACTCTGGAGTTTTGTGGCTGCCCTTGATGTCACAGGATACCGTCCAAGTCTATTTCCCAACAATTTCAAGGGGGTGTGAATTGATTTAAAGCCAAAGTACATTATCCTGAATCTTGCCACTGCTAAGCCTCTGAGGAACCTGACTGTAACCCTTACATTTACACCCGATTTATCCACCCAGAGAATCTGGCCCTCCTGTTTGGCAGCCCTGTGTCTAAAATCCTTTGGGTACTGGAACCACTCAGCTTTGCCTCTCCGTTCTCTCTGAGCTTGTGAACAAGGTTCTAAGGATATTCCAGGTGGAAACATGTAAGTGCTGCTTTTATGATCACCAAGGGAAGATGTTTCCCTGAAGCCTTTTGATGTTTCCAGGATAAAGCTGAGCAACTGCCTCAAGCCCATTCATAGGCAATTCTCCTCCATAGCAAAGTTTCATTGTGGATCTGGAGGGCAATGCCCAAGGGTCTACGCCGCACAACAGCTCAGTGTGTACAGTGCTTCTTTGCAATCATGTAAGCCTGGCCTTGATGGATCAAGCCTTAGGTGCCAGCCGTAACTGAAGGTATCTAATTGCATGCTGAAGTCGAACCAGTATGAAGTTCTTTAAAAACACAGGGATCGTATGAAAGAGAGACAACATATTTGAAATGTAAATAATATTATAAAGTATTCTTTCTATATATAGTGCTGTTGTAGAGTGTGCATCTGACTTAGAGGGGAATGTCAAATCTGATTCAAAAATGATATTCACTTGAATGTAAAATTTGATTTTGCAAGCACTGTTCTTTCAGATAATTGTAAAATAGGAATTAAGCTGTAACTGGGAGGCATTCCGAACTTGAAGTCTGATTATGGTTAGTGATGTGCTGAGGTGTCTCTTTCCTATAGCTCTGGCATGTAACAAACCTGCCTCTTGTGCAGACCAATTATCCCTCACAGACCTGTGGAGTGGGTAGCTCACATACACCCCATTCTCTGAGAAATTGAAACAATTCCTTTAAAAAAATATTCTGAAACTAGGAGTCCTTGTTTCAGTTATCTCATGCCTAATTGAAAGTGACTAATGCTTGCAGCGATGCATTCCCATTGTCAGTAGTTTTTCGTCTTATGCACTGAATATCTCCATTCCAGTACCCGTCTTTGGGGAAATGGTTAACCTGGTGCTCTCAGTTCTGCTGAGGTGAATAAGTGCTACTGGACTTGAATCTTGCTGTACTACAACATTGTCATTACCTTTTTTGGGTTTACACCTGGAGTTTGGTGCCAAAAGACATGAGGAAGGTGTGATTGTTCAGGTAGTAAATCAAATAAAACCGACATAATTTTGTGGGATTTTTTTTCTAATTTTGTTCTCTGGCCAGAAGAATTTTCTTTTGCTGCCTTCTAGCCGTGGCCTTTAAATAGAAGTTAGTCCAGCCAAATGCTCTGCTAGTGCCATCCTAAGTAGAGTCACACCCTTCCAAGCCTATCGGCTGCAATTAATTCTGCTCAGGAGGGCACTATAACTAATCCATCCTATGGTGCTTGAAAAAGATGTCGCCTTCTATATCATTCTCTAACTGATGAGTTGGTCTCCACGTGGGTTGTTCATACCTTAAGCGGAGATATGAGGACAAGTGGAATGCTCCCCGTTTTGTTTTCCCTTTTAAGATTTTGTTTTTAAAGGAGAGAGGGAGAAAAGAAATAAAAGCATATGGAAAGAAAGAAGTGTTTACTTTTTGTAGTTATGCACAAGAGATCATTTTAGCAGCGGCAGTTTTTCTGAAGCCATTATGGCAAGCTGTACTTGTCTCTCTTCTAAATGACTATTACTGGTAGGGAAATGCTGTGCTTCTTTGCACGTGGTCACCCAAGAGAGAGAAGGAGAAATATAGACATGTATAGTAAAAAATTAAAAGTTGACACGTGTTTTAAGTTGAGTTTTAAAAATATGGGCTGTGTTGTCTCTGGACTGAAGCCTCTGAAAGAAACTAGGTTTCTATTAGAACAATGATTCTAGTTCATAGTTGTATTAACCTCTCCCAATACAGATTCCCTTGGCACCTATTTTAAAACATTTTCGGGTCTGTGAAATCTGTCTTGTATGGCTGGGATATTAATCACATATAGGATATTATTTCTAATTCTTAAACTGGCCCCAGAGTAGTGAGCACAGTGGGTAAGTGGGTCGGCTGAGAATCAGCACTCTACTGGTTCGAATCCCACTACTGCTATGAGCTCAGTAGCTGGCTTTGGGTTAGCCACTCCTCTCAGCTTCAGCTCCCCAGCTGTATTGTGGGGATAATGACACTAACTTGTTCACCACTCTGAGTGGGACACTAATCTGTCTAGAAGCACGGTATATAAGTGCAGTGGTCATTGTTATTGTTATTCTATTGTATTGTTAAAATGCATACAATGGAGACTTTGGGGGATTAGTTGAACACTCAGATTTGCAGAAAATTCTAAAATATTTGCACAACTAAAACTGAGAGATTTTTAAACTGTAGAAATAATGTCTGCACAGATGTTGATATTACAATTCACATATTTTTAAAAAAGAGAAATGCTGACTGAGAACATGCAACATTGCATTGCAAGATTTGAGCCATCCTTTGGGAGTTGTTAGGCAGCAATGTGTAGGGAATTGCAGTTCAGTATATCTGTCCAAAAATATACTTGAAAAAAACTTATCTGCATTTTGGGGGTATATTTAGGGATTCCAATCAAATCCAGGATCATCAGATATACTGATATTCATGTTCCCAGTTAATTAAAAAAAAAATTAGCAACCACTGATCCAAAGCCTCCCAAGAAGAACTAACAATGCCTAACAGAACCAGAGGATCCTAGCAAAACCAACCTGGTAGAAGGCACACACTCATCATGAAGATGCAGCTTGGTTTTTTGTTTTACTTTCCACAGGTTTCCTAGGACAAGGAAGGAGGGAGAGGGAGGTGACTCACATAGGCAAATGGAATTGCACATTAGGGAAAGCTAAGCTGTCTGTACAATCATGACTATTCTGTCATAGACCACACACACACACACAAAGCTACAGAGGGGTTGCAAACATTACACTAGAGAATCCCAAGAGATTTTTGTAGCAGTGCCTAGGGATATTGGAGTTTTAAGGAATGTGATGTCACATCCTCCATGATGTTCTAGAAATTCCCCCAAATTCTATAGCAAAGACCATAGAGACTGAGGACATTCACAGAGCATCACAGAGGATGCGACATCACTTCTGGGTGGATGTTGCGAGGAACAGAGAAGAGAGATGTGACATCACTTTTATGCAACACTCTAGGAATCCCTAAAATCTCTGGTCATTACATCAGAGTTTAGGGAAATTCCTAGAACATCATTTTTTCCCCTCCCACTCCTAAAATCATCAAAGATAGGGGATTGAGTTTGGGGGTTTGCCCACTATTGGTGGGCAAATGGCAAGACTAGGTCAAACAATGTATATGTGCATAAAATTCTTTCCTTCCCCTCCATTTTTATCTTTAACTTGAGCCTCTCCTATGAGTATGTTTATATCCAATTGTGATATATTTTAAAAACACAAATAGCAGAAAATCTAAGAGAGAAATTACATTATGCATATAATTTCAAAAACCCTTTTAAAAGTGAATTAAAACCACCACACAGAGCAGGGGAACCCTCAGGCATAACTCTACATAATTACTAATATAGCATATAAAATATTCAGTATTTTTTCTCCTAAAAGCACAGTTTTTCAACTGTTCTAAATTTTCAAGTTAAATCATATTCAGGTCTCCAGTTTGACCTAAGCCTATTTTGACCTTGTTGTTCTTCCACACTGTCAAGACAAGACTCTTCATATTATCATTCATGCTTGTATGTGAAAGAGAAAGTAGATTTAGATGGAAAATGTTTGGAGCTCATTGGCTTCTCTACATATTAAACTTTTAAGCCATTTTCACAAATGATATTTAGAAAGGTGCCCATTTTCATGCTGTTTTGCCATATATGGCTATTGTTTATATGCAACAGAGAGTGCAAGGAAGCCATTTCCAATAAAATGTACATTATAGCCACTGTAGATTTTATTAAGCTTCGAGTACAAAAAAAATAAAATAAACAGTGCAATCTTAAGTTGAGTTATGCCTTTCTTGACTTCAGTGCACCCAAAACCCTTTACTTACTCTTCCATTTGTCATTATTGTGTAAAACGTTGAGAAAATTTGCCAATTTACTACAACAGGATACTCAAAGGAGGAGACCAACAAAGCCACAATGGGAAACAAATTGGGGAAAATGATAGGATTGATCGGCAATTTCTTCTCAGAAGCCAGTTCATTAAGAGGTTTTGGTTTGCTTGCCCACATTCAGACCATTACTGAATCCTGATTTGTTTCAGGATTTCGGCTGCTTTCTGATGGAAAGGAGAAGACAGAGAACTTAGTGCCATGTTGGATGGCACTGAATCTCAGCTGGTAGTTACCTCACCTGGAAGTTTCATGTACATGTGAAATAACATGAGGAAGCCAGAGTGAGCACTTTGGAACCCTGTAAGTCAAAGGTCTAGGGGGAGATCAGGAGTCCCCAAGTAGTCCCCCATCTGACACCTGCCTACCAGGAAAGATTGGAGGTATCGTACAAGCTAGGTAATTTTTCATACAGAAATACCTGGTCTACCATCATGAACTTGAGGATCTTGTCTGGAAAGTGAAAGCCGAGTGACTGATAGGTAATCATGCCCATGAAATCAGATTTTAAAAAATAAAATAAAAAGCATTTTGAACCCATTACATACTATAGAAAAATTGCCCCACCCCCCAGTGCTCTCTGTACACAAGACATCTTACACGGGGATGCGGGAGGGAGAGGCAATGTTAGCTAGGAAGCATAGTTTAAAAAGACAGAGTCAAAGGCTCTGTCAATTTCACCTCTCTGCAGAAGAGTAGTTGGCTCCTTTGAGGGTTTGTTAATTTCATCTTCACCTCCCCGAAGGCTCTGTCAATTTCACCTCCCCTTCTGAGTTAGAGCATATGACAGAACAAATGAGATCTGTAGTAGTTTGCCGGCTAAACTCAACGATTTAAAAAGTTGCATACTATGAGTATGAAAGAGTGGGTCAGTGGTAGAGCATCTGTGCTGCCTGCAGGAAGTCCCAGGTTCAATTCACAGCATCTGCAGCTTAAAAGGATCATGTTGTAGGTGATGTGAAAAACCTTTGGTTCAATCCTTGGAGAGTCGCTGCCAGTCAGCAGCCAAATAGCAACCTTGAAAAACCAATGATCTGACTCAGTACAGGGCAACTTCATTATTGCAATGGGTGATTTATTTCCATGGCCACCTTTATGAGGTTCTGCACAACCAACGTATCTGAAATACAATGGAATGGATCTTCCAGATCTTATTGCTGCTGAGATAGTAAACTTTCTGATTGAGCAGTTAAATAAAGGAGTTCAAGGCAGTGGCAACAGTGCTAGAGCCATTACTAGTATAGCTGCTAGTCATTTTGTTAAAAAATGAAATTCCTTTGGAAGACTATTGATTCTTCTAGTGAGACTATTACATTTGCTGGCAGAATGGAAGAAAAGAGAGTATGGCAGTTCCATGCCAGGCAAGACAAGTGGTGTAACACCATCCATGAGCGTGCCATTTGGCTCATGTTATTGCAGGAGCTACAAATTACTGAAAACCCGAGGATTTTGTCGTCAGCAAAGATGCACACCAGCAGATGTCATTCCCTGGGCTGTACAGGACAGATTTTGGAGGGAAAGTGATGCCCTTGTTCTGACAGTTATAAATCCTAAAACACCCTTCACTTTAAGCATACTGCCATCTTAAGCACTTGAAGACAAATCAAATAAATATTTTAGTCTGTGTGCACCATATGGCTAACACTTCACATTGCAGTGCCAGCTGCCAATTTGTTTGTTGGTGTTTGGCTTTCGAGTGTCTGCCTGATGGGAATGAAAGCATACACTTTCCATTTTTGTCAGGATTTAGGGGTGGGTTTGAGCGCAGTTAACACAGAGTGGAAAAATACCGCCTCCCCTTACCAAAACGGTATGAATTGAATACCTATATAGATATACATAACTATTTAACTGTCATGGGTAAGGATACAGTTCAGAAACAATAAACCAGATCCTTGGAACTGAAAACAGAGTATGACTGTGTCTGTACTATGACCTGCCTGAGCTTTTTCAAGAGCATCTGACAGGCTACTGGTGCAGTCGGGATAGTAGACTACATGAGCCTTTTGTGCTATCCACACATTTAATTATTTCATTTCCTTTTATACTGTTCAGAAAAGTTGCCCGTTGTCCTCTGTATTCAGTTGGCATTGCACTTGCAGGCTTTATCTTTGGTTCCTTCTCATTCTTGAAAAAAACATGGTTGCTCAGGCTCCCCTCTGCCAGTCTGCCTTCCTGCTTGTCAGGTCATTTGCTTGAATCTTTAAGGCCTCCGCTGTGGGAAGGGAAGGGCTTCCGGATCTCCCACTATGGCAGGAGACCTAACACTGGCAGCCTAGGTTGCTCACCACGCACTCACTAGAGTGGCAGGGGTGTGGGGATAGGCGGTGTTCCAACATTTCAGCATCATCATTTCTTGTACAACCCCAGAAGTGTCAGAGTGTTTTTCACGGTCAGAGTAGTTCAAAAGTGGGATCAGCTGCCTAGGGAGGTGGTGAGCTCCCCTTCACTGACAGTTTTCAAGAAGAGGCTGGATGAATATTTGGCCATTTCCACACACGTTGAATAATGCACTTTCAATGCACTTTTGTAATCCTTTAGAAGTGGATTTTTTGTTCCACACATGGAAAATCAGTTTCAAATCTACACTAAAGTGTATTGAAAGTGGATTATCCAACGCGTGTGGAAGCAGCCAATGTCAGGGATGCTTTAGGCTGATCCTGCACTGGGCAGGGGGTTGGACTAGATGGTCTGTGTGGCCCCTTCCAACTCTATGATTCCAAGTTCTGTGATAAGCATAGAGTTTGGGGGAGAACCTAGAGTATTGTGCCAATGAGATGATGTCACATCCACGTTCATGCCAGAAATGACATTATGGCAGTGGACTGCATTGCATTTATATGTACCTGTCCCCCAGCATTCAGCTGGCAACCGTACTTTGTCCTCCTTCTTTTTCCTGGCGTATTTTTCTGTTCATGGCCTTATCTCTTGCTTGTAAGAGCCAGCCTTTAGAGGGCGCAGGTCCCTCTGCAATTTCACATCTGACAGACAAAGTAATCTTGCTCGTGCCAAAAAGACAAGCAGGTTTTGTGTTGTAGTTACGCTACTGAAAAGTGGGGCAATGTTCCCACCATCAACTGGGTGTTGGACAAGCCCTCTGGGGACTCATTGCCAGTCCTAATGAGAGGTAGCTGTGCCTCCACCCCTTGCCAATCATCTATCACGTTTTATCCCATATTTCCATGACTTCCGAATTCTCCTCTCCTCCATTTTGGCACCTCAAACCCCCCACGTGGGAGGCTAGGCAGAGCAAAAGTAACTGGCCCAAGGTCACCCAACAAATTTCAAAGCTCAGTGGTAATTTGAACCTCAGCCTCCCAGGTCAAACCACTATACCATCTCATCTGATGAAGAGAGCTGTGGTTCTCGAAACCTTCTGCTACAAATAAGTTGGTTAGTCTTAATGGTGCTACTGGACTCTTTACTATTTTGCAATTTAATACTGTTCAAAATAAAAGCTGTCTCCATACACCACATGCACTGGCTTGTGAAATGGCCTGAGTAATTTGCTTCTCTCTGGTGTACTGTCATTACTCAACAGAACCAGAAAAGCAATGGGACCAAATGACAAAAATATTAAGAACAACTAAAGGTACGGAGATTTCAGCAGAACTGAATGATTATTTGCATTGCAGAAGATGCTGGGAAACCTTACATACCATTTTTTTCTGGTTGTGTGTCCGAATAACTGGATAAAGATCCACCCCTTTCAACGTCATCAGGGCCAAAGGGAAGAGGGTTTACTACGTTTGCTTCTTCCCTCTTTGGAATCTGGGCTTTCATAAGACTTCATAAGACAGCTTGGTTTGAGTCATGGGTATACTGCTGTGCTCACCAAGCCTCTGTCAATATGGAACTTAATACCGACTTTCCCATGTGTAAGGCCCTGAACAAAATGCGCGAGCCCAAGAAGGCTCCAGATAATGTTGCCTTCTTTTCTCACAGAAAATAAGAATCTCTGAAAACCTGGAAGGGGATAGCTGATGTTGGAGTCCCCATGTCAATGTCACTGGAGAACGGAGAATGCAAAAGCAATAGGGCAGGAGAGAGTGGTGTGTCGTCCTGTGGACGTTCTTTCCCCATCTCTCCTGCTCACAGCAAAGCAGGCCGTACTGGGTGGGGTGGAGAGATGGGAACTGGAAAGCCACTCTCAGTGCCCATTCTGACTTTCAATGCCTCATCAGTTCTGAATCGCACAGGATCTGCAAGGTGCTTATTCAAACTCTGGCCAAAGAGCTTCCTGTAGTTCAAAGAGGGCAAAAGGATAAAATACATTTTCATATATCTTTCATTCAACTTTGCAGACATTTCAGTCCATGTTACTAGAATCTGTGGGTGCACAAATGCGCCATCGTGGCCTGGGCTTTGCATGACACTGCACTTGGCGGTTCCAGGCTTTTTGCTTGGCATATACTGTTTTGTGAGCTATTTTTTTTCCTCCTCAAGCATGGTGTAATAGGCTTTAAGTTTGTTAAGCTGCTCTGCCAGCCCCCCTCCTAGCGCCCTGCTGTTCTATTATATTGAACTTGTAAGCAGGACGCTCTGCCAGCTTCACCCAGATTACTGCTGCAATAAGGGCCCTGCTGAGTGACCAGTGTCATGATAAGTGCTAGGGAGGGAGCTCACCATCTTGGCATACTGTTCTCATCTTATTAAATTCAGCTTTGTGGAAGCAGGGAGCCTGCCTCTCGGTCTGGCTGGCTCTACCTCAGTCCAACTGCTACTGTCAGACAATATGAAATTAGGAGCCACCACAGCTAATGGCAGGTGCTACGCCACAGCTGAGGAGTGCTTGGGGGGTGGGGGGAGCAGGAGAGAAAAAACAGAATATGTGTATGCTATGAGGTCTTGACTGGACAGATTCAGAAACTCCAGCTTTGTGACTCAGACTGACTGACTCTTCCTCAGTTCAACTTTATGTATCTGTATGTTGATTTGTCCCCTCATTCTTTAAAAAGATGCTTCGTAAGGTAATTTAGGCATTAACTGGCCATTACACGGTTATGATGGTTTAGCTGCTTTGAAAGACATTGTTAAGCAAGCTTTCTGGACAGATTTTATGCTGCATGAGGTAAGTTCAGGGGCAACAGCACCTCCCGTTGTCAGTTTGTCCTTTCTTGACTCAACGTGAGATGTGGGAAGAAAAGAAAGTGGATACTTGAAAAAAGAAAAGAAACACAGCATGTTTTTTTGTGGACTCATCATAAGTCCTGTCATGCAGGCTTCAAGACAGTTAGCTGGGCTGGTGGGGACAAGCGGAGAATTCAAGTTAATTAACATTTTGTTAATTAACAAAATTAACAGTACTGAATATAATGAAGTGATACAGAATTTTTTGCTACTGGTGGTGAGATTTCAAAATAATTGTCCCCTCGCTCCCCCTTCTTTTGTCAAAGCCCGTTTCACAAGTGCAAACTCTTCTGCCTGACAAGATTGCTTGAAAACGCCTGCTTCCATTCTCCCCCTCACTTCTTTCCTCCAGAGAGAGGGACCTTCAGTGGTTCTTTCAGAATCACCAGCAAAAGATAAGAATATGAGAATCACCGTTGCTCCTGCAGTTCACTGTCGATATGCATTATTTGCTTGTTTTATCTTCTAATTCTACTGAAAAGAAATAAATTTAAGTTACAAGGAGTGAAAAATCCAACAAGCTATGTACATGCAATTTGATTTCATAGTAATTGAGTAGTACATTCATTGATATAAACACGAGTTCTAAATAAACTGTTTGTAAATTGTATTTGACTGGACATGAAATATCACTATTATGACCGAAGTATTGATACAGAAAGCTCAACAGGCCATTGCATATCAAAGCCAAACCAGGATCAATACCTAATCCAGATTTTAAAATCCAGCCTCTTATGGCAGAAATAGCTGAAAGCTGGCAGGTTGCAGTTCAGCAGTATACTTTCTGGCCCTGTCAGTCTCCATAAGAGTGACAGGTTTGATTAGATCCTTTGAGAGTGGCTGATTGCAAAAAAAGAAAAAGAAAATCAAAGCTCCAAATACGGTCTTTCTGCCAATTTGTGGCATCCCAGGATCAACCTGTTCCAGATTAATCAAAGCTTAAGATTTACCATTTTTGATCAGCATGTGATCTTTTTCACAACTAAAAAAATAAACCTGGGAATTTCTGTCAAAACTGCATCTCACAATGTGGAATATATAGTATATAACACAAGATTACCAGCTCCTAAAAAAATGTATCACATGTTCCCTTTATAGATTTATCATTCTTTATAGACACTTTATATTCCTAATCACTTTTTAACTTTTAAAAAATATTTGCAAAATATTTTGAGGGTGGAGTAGATAATGATGATGTGATTATATATACCGCCGTTCTGGACAGATTAGCACCCACTCAGAGAGGTAAGCAAAGTCAGTGTTGTTATTATGCCCACAATACAGTTGGGGAGCTGAGGCTAAGAGGAGTGGTTTACCCAAGGCTGCCTGCTGTATTCATGGTAGTAGTGGGATTCGAATCAAGGTGCTGATTTGCAGCCCAGCTATTTAACCACTGTGCTACAGCAGCTCTCAACTAAAAGCTGAAATGAAAGTAAGGAATCTATTCCAATTTCCCTGGCACTCAGTTATTGTAATAAAGTTTTTTCTAGTATATTTTATAACATGATTTATTTAAAATTGCCTAAAGCAATGTTTGTTAGCAATGTTCAGAGACAGTGTGGTGTAGCGAGACCTGGAAGCACACTGCCATGTGGCTCACCTTGTGCCAGTCAAAAATCTACCACACGGGGTTGTTGTGAGAATTAAACATCAGAAGAACCAATGTTTCTTGTTAAAGATTAGATGTGATATTTTTGTTTGTTATTTTAAAAAGTATTTTATTATCAAACCTTCCAGCTGTTATAGGTGCTTGTACTTGCTTTAGTACCAGTGTATTTTTCTGTGTTTAGTTTTAATGAGTATGTTTTTTATCAGCTTGCAAAGAATATTTACATAGAATATTTAGATTACTTGGAGGTGTAGACTTTGACACTAACATAATTTTCAATAATAGAAGCTTAATCTTCCAAGTATGCCCCAATCACAGGCAATGCCACCAGTGCATTAGACATATTTCCCATCATATTGCAACATCAACCAGATTCTTCAAAAGATTTTGAGATCTGTTATTTATCATGAAGAGGAGGTCACATGGAAGGTAAATAACGAAACAGAAACTTTGTTGTAACTGCAAAGAGTTATCAGGAAGAAACCTGTAACAATTGGCTGCTTAGCAAGAGCCAAAATGAATGGAAGGGGAAAGCAAAACTGCTCTTTACAGGCTGAATTCCAGTGCTTCCCAGTATGGCAAGCCACAAAGACCAATATCCATTTAACAATAATAAATCTAGAAAAGTCATGATCTTGTTTATGTAAAACTGGATGAGAAGTTAAGAGTGTTTGCTTTAATCACAGCTTTAAAGCTGAAAATTCCTGCTGCTTTACTGTTTACACTTGCCTGAACTCAGACTCCATCTAATCTTTGATGGAAGCAGGGCTTTTTTTCAGCTGGAATGTGGTGGAACGGAGTTCCGGAACCTCTTGAAAATGGTCACATGGCTGGTGTCCCCGCCCCCTGATCTCCAGACAGAGGGGAGTTTAGATTGCCCTCCACGCCGCTCGACAGCACGTAGGGCAATCTAAACTCCCCACTGTCTGGAGATCAGGGGGCGGGGACACCAGCCATGTGACCATTTTCTCCGAGGGCAACCCAGTGAGTTCCACCACCTCTTTTCCCAGAAAAAAAGCCCTGGATGGAAGCTTTGCAAAACTGATACACATTTGTGAGTTGTGCCATGGTGTGATCAGTTGCCTCTGGCAGTATTCTTCTGTAGTTCTCCACTCCTGATGCATGTTTCTTTAAACATAATCTTCATTAAGGCCCAATCTTTAACTGCAGTTTTGCAAACAGATCAGAGATTGACTGTCAGCCATGTAAGTTAGGATTCCCAACCGATGGCTGGAAACTAGTGGGAGTTTGGAGGGGGGGACACATAGGGAGGCACTATCAGAGAGATGGTGTTCCATCACTTCTGGTGCAAACCTCAAAGTGATGTCACATCTCTTTAGGAATTGTCAAAAACTCTATAGTTTTTCCATACAGTTTCCGGTGATTCCTATAGAGGTGTGATATTACTTCTGGGTTTCCACCAGAAGTGATACAGAATTGCAAGTTCTGGGTTAGGAAATTCCTGAAGATTTGGAGCTTGAGGAGGGCAGGGTTTGGAGAGGGGAGGGTCCTCAGAGTACACCCTCCAAAGCAGCCATTTTCTCCAGAGGAACTGTTCTCTGTCATCTGTAGAAGCAACAGGCAGACAGTCAGAGCCGGGGATTGGAAATCTCCCACCCACAGCAGGGAAATGGCAAACCTAATTTTGTAGCTCCCCTGGTGCATTTGGGGGAAGGGAGTTGATGACTATTGCACAAGATTGAGCTTTTAAAGTTTTCTGATCTGTAATAAAGTCCAATCTTGCAAATAATCCAGACGTTGGTTCTTGTACCATCCCAGTGTGTATGCCTCATGGGGTAAAACAAATTCCACCCCCAAAGCATTCTTGTAAAGACAATGGCCAATGGAGTGGTAGAGTCGCCAACTCTGAATTGGGAAATTCCTGGAGTTTGGGGGGGGGGAACCTGGAGAGGGTGGGGTTTGGGAAGGGAGGGATTTCAACAGAGTATAATGCCATAGTCGGCCCTCCAAAACACCCATTTTCTCCAGGGGAACTGTTCTCTGTCATCTGGAGATCAGTTGTATTTCCAGGAGATCTCCAGGCTCCACCTTGAGAATGGCAACTCTAAGTGGGTGACAAAAGCAGGTGGGGTGGGTGAGGATATCAGAAGAATTGCAGTGGGGAGGGTGCAAGTGTCTGAGTGAAACTGGGGGGTGGTGAGTCTTTCAACACCATCGTAAGTAGAGAGCTTCCAAAGGAAATTGGGATAGGATGAATAACTGAGGCAAGCCAGAATAAGCTCCAGACTGGCTTTACTATTACAAGGCCATTCTTTGCAGATATTGCAAGCAAATGCAACTTCAAACAATTTATTTTTGTATACAGAAGGCCTAAAGCTTAGCTAAACTGGGAAGAATTCAAATAATGTTTTGGCCCCAAATGAGCAATGTGATACCACTATTTTAGGCTTCTTATATTGATGCTATGTAAGAGTTACTACCCCAAATATCTGACAAGAGAGTCTGTACTTCAGCAAGCTATGGGTAGGGTTGCCAGGGCACAGCTGGCACCCCTTGAAAGGAAATGAGAGGCAGGATCTGCTGCACTGGCATGGCAGACGCTCTAGCGTTTTGCAAAAATTCTGTGGTGTTTACTGGGAGTGATGTGAGTACATCAGTGTACTGGCAGCGCTCCTTTCCCCTGCCCATTTCCTCCCACCCACACTCGAGGTGTTGGCAGGCAACAAGACCAGATACTGGGAGGCCTTCCACTGTAGCAGGAAGCCATAGAGCAGCCAGAGAAGCTAACAATAAATGGGTGTTTCTCTAATGAATATATTTTAATTGATTTATAAATGCTAATGTAGGGAGTCCTATGTACATTATATCATGGTTGGCTTTTAGCAGTACAGCACCATGCATGCTAAAGGTGGAAGGGAAATCTGCATGAAGCAAAATGGAACAGGCAATTTCTTTTGGGGATGAGGCAGTTTATAACATCATTGAATAATAACAACCCGCTAATTGTTCCTTTTGACCATGTGCCCATTTTACTAAGCATTTTTACGAATATGCTTTGTACTCTCAATTACAAAGCTAACGCTGCATTATTTCTCAGTGCAGCTTGAAAATTCTGATAGGACATTAAGCATTAGCATTAATTAGATACGTACCAAAGGATGGAACAGAGCTACTCTCTTGCAGTTTAGAGCAGCCTTGGTGATAATGATTAGGATTACAATGGTTGTGTTTTTGCTTTCAAATGCTGCTGGTGAAAGCAAGCTCTGTGACACTGATCTTAACACATGTGACTTAGTATGTTCCATTGATTACTATGAAAATTTTCCCTAGGGAACATGTTGGGGAATGCCATGTGAATCTCTGCTTTGAATTTAGGACATGTTATCTTAGGGTAAAAGGTAAAGGTAAGCACCGAGTCATTACTGACCCGTGGGAGGATGTCTCATCACAACATTATTTTGGCAGACTTTTTACAGGGTGGTTTGCCGTTGCCTTCCCCAGTCATCTAAACTTTACCCCCAGGAAACTGGGTAGTCATTTTACCGACCTCGGAAGGATGGAAGGCTAAGTCAACCTTGAGCCGGCTACCTGAACCCAGCTTCCGCCAGGATTGAACTCAGGTTGTGAGCAGAGCTTGGACTGCAGTACTGCAGCTTACCACTTTGCACCATGGGGCTCTTAGGGATGCCTTGGTATTTATCAGGGCTTTTTTCTGGGGAAAGAGGTGGGGGAACTCTCACCCGGGGCAACTCCCGGTAGGACGTGGTGCCCCTGTCACTACATGTGTGCTCGTAAAGTGCACGCACGCTCCTGGGACCGTGCAATGACATCACTTCCTGGAAGTGATGTTATCATGCATGGTGAGACTGCCCCACCAGGAGAAAGAAAGAGAAAGAAAGGGAAAGAAAGAAGAAAAGAAAGACATGGAAAGGAGGAAAGAGAAAGGGAGGGAGGGAGGGAGGAAGGCTTCAGCTGAGAGGGGAAATCCCCCTCCTCTCAGCTGAAGTTTAAAGCCCCTTTGGGGCTTCCCCCCAACCAGCTGAAGAGCAGGGGTTTAAGAGCTCCTTTCCCACAGCTTGCAAGCTGGTCAGGGCCACCTGAACACATGACTACTTTGCGGAGCTGCTGGAACACCGTTCTGGAGCATTCTGGCAGAAAAAAAGGCCTGCAATAATGGCCTACTTAGTAAATTTGCATAGAAACTAATTATGAACTATTGAAAAGTGCTGTTGGCGTTACATTGTTTCAAAGATGTTTAAAAATCACAGCATCTGGCTTGTTTGTTCATGACTCTAAAAGGAAAGATAAAATGAAATAGTACAAAGCATTAGTTCTTGAAGTGGTTTGCTGTGTTTGCAGGTGAAACCACTGAATACGCATGGAAGTCAGAGGCACAACCACAGCACAGTCACATCTTGGGGCCAGCATGCCTGTAGGATCGCCTACTCCCATATGAACCTACCCAACCATTCTGGTCGTCTTTGGAGCCCCTGCCTTGGGTGCCTCAGCCTGTTGAGGCTAGACTGGTGGCAACCCAGGAGAGGGTCTTCTCGGATGTAGTGTCAGAACTTTGGAACTCCCTTCCCTGGGAGAGTTGTCTGTCTTCCTTTATCATTGTCTTCTTCCAGCAGATGAAGAATTTTTTTCTTTGGTTTGGTGTTCCTTCACTAACTTTTATTAGCCCTCCTCCATGTCTGGGTATTTAAAAATGTTTCTGTGTTAATAATTTTGTGTTTGTGTTTATGTGTTTATATATATATTAGTTGTTCTAAATATTATATATATTATATTATATATTTTATATATTTTAAAATCTTTTTAATGCCTGAAATGTTTTAATGTTCACTACCTCAGGGGCCCTAAATTCGTTGGGAAGGTGGCATAGAAACGTTTTAAATGAATAAATTGAGCAGTCCTAAGGAAGGGTTGCTGAAAATGCTCAGGGAGCTGACCAGCCCCTGTGTCGATGTATCAGGCACCCCCATTGTCATAAACACAAGTTACACTGATAGTGGTTTTGGGCGGCACCCTGTCAGGGAGGGCATAGAGTGGGCACTTGGCAAAATTGGCTGAGCATGATGCACTCACACCCTGGGAGGAGAGCCAAGTTCAGAATGTCTGACTAACATCTCCCATTCCAGAACTCTCACAGGCATCCTACCTCCAGAGTCTCGGGATGAAATGGCAAGAATGCTCTGTAAGAAGGACCTGGGGAGCCAACTGCCCCAGCTTGTTCATCCACCCCCACTTCCTCTGTTCACTTTGCACCGTGGCAGGAGCTGTGCCCAAACAGCTTGCTTCCACAACTGAGTCTGGTGGCATGTTGAGGGTGGAATGACCTGACTCTGGCCCTCTTACCATCAAGGCCTGTGTCTAACGAATGGGGAAGCCCCCAGGGAAGCATGTTTGTCAGAGCTGCCTGGGGAGAGGGGGGTGGGGATGCTTGCAGCCCATAACAGGGCTGCACACAGACTATCTTGATTGGACTCCCCCCTGCCCCCAGGCTGAGGGCCGGGCACAAATGTGGCCTGGGGTGCTTTGGGACTGGCTCTCTGTACTGCCCCTTTAAAGTGGCCAAGCAATCCCTGGACATGTTCCCTTCCAGGATCAGAGCCCCATGCAGCCACAGAGGAAGCAAAGCAAGCTGATGCAGTCAAAGGGCACATTCTCACTGGATGAGTAATTCTCCATCAGATGCCAGCAACCTTTGCCTCGCTGGAGTCTCCTGCCAATCCCGCCAACCCGCCCCCCCCCGTTAGGTGGGGGACCTGGGACTAACCCATTGTAGCCTTCTCATGCACGCTTTGCATGTGCGTGAACTCCTGGAGGTGCAGGCCAGCCTGCTCCTGCTCCTGCTGTTTGTGTTAGGGAGTCAGACCCAGGATTTTAGCCCACCACTACCCCCTGCCCACGTGGGGTTCTCACCACGAGCCCAGGCATGCCCTCCCAACACCTGTCCACTGAACCATGCTGATCTGCATGATATTCTCTGTCTGGCACCATGTGGCTGGTGGTGATGTTAGAGTTGCAGAGGGGTCTTTAGTCCTTCCTGACATGTTTCTTGGGAACCTCCTCTCCTGGATCCATAGCTTGGGGCCTAGTCCTGAGGTTTCAGCCTTATCTAGGATTTCTTGGTTCTGCCAACTTTCTGTTTTTACTTTTGCTGGGAGGGGGTGCCTTTTGCAAGTGGGTGGTGCTTTGGTTGCCAGTCTGTCCCTTACCAGCAATGGGGTGGGCACCCTGTCTGCTGCTAGGGTGTATGTACCCTCAGAGCTGGGAAGGGGCCCTCTTGAGCCAGGTGCTTCTGTTGGGATGCCATGGTCGTGGATTCTCTGTGCCCTGTCCACATGTTCTCTGCAGGGGAGGGAGTGGCATTGGCAGGCAGTGGCCACAATCACTGCTGGGGATTGGCTCTGCCTTTGCCTGCCACTCAGAGCTGTCAACCAGGGCCGGATCTAGGGTTGCCGGTGCCCAGGACAATCCTAGTCCTACCCCTTGTGTGCATGTGTGCAGCACACGCGCACTCCCAGCGCTGTGTGATGACGTCATTTCGGTGACATCATCACACAGGGTGGAGTGGCGGAGGCAGCGTGCAGAGCTGGGAAGCTGCCCGCGCCATTCACCTCCCCACAGGTGAATGGTGCAGGTAGCCCCACAATCCCCTGCGCTGCCTTTTGCCTGCCCTGCAGGACAGGGGGCGCACGGCAAGCCAGCCACCCCCTGTCCTGCGGGGCAGGCAAAAGGCAGCGCGGGGGGCTGCGAGGCTGCCCACGTGCTCCTAGTAGCTGGCACCTTCCCTGGTGGCACCGGGGGGCAGACTACCCCCCCTGCCCCCCCGTCGATCAGCTGTCAACAGCAGCTGTCAAGCAATTGCTAGAAGCTGCCAGAGTTTCTATAGAAGCAAGAGAGCATGCTCTGCTGGCTGTGCCTGGCTGGCTTGCCAATTAATGTATCTCCTTGCTGAAAGTCCTTTGTGATTGGACGGGCATAGCTGGAGTTACATGGGAGTCTGTATGCCCCCCACTCCAGCAAGGCTTAGTATTGTTCTGTGCATCTCATACTGGTCAAGGGAAGTAACCTGTACCTCAGGGGTCCCACCCCAAAGTGCCTGGGGGTGGCATTTGAAAACTATGATTTAGTGGCAAGGTTTATCATATGATTGTAGGCTGAAGTCCAAGAAAGATGTTTGATTGCAGACACAAGGCTAGAAACCATAGTTGCTGCAAACTGGTGAGAGACATGGGCCGAATCCACACATCTCAAGTTTTCCGTTTTCCCCCCGCCCATTATCCGCTTCTCAGAGGGCTGTTCACATACTCTTACCTCAATCCCGCCATTCTCTCACATCTTTCGTGTTGTACCTCAGACAAATTTGTCATGCATTCAAACGCTTCTCTTGTGCGGTTCTCACCGTGGATGTGGACAAATAGAAGCGTTTCACAAGGAGACCGCCCCCTTCAAACCACCCCACTTCCGTGTTTGCAGCCTTTCCAGAACACCATCCCTCTTTGCCGTGCAATTATCAAGCTTTTCCACTCTCTCCACTGCATGCCTGCCTGCCTGCCCTTTCCCTTTTTTTTATTAAAAGGGGACTTTCCCAGCATTGTTGCACAATCCCAGCCATAAATCTCAACCGGGGTGCTCCAAAATCCCCACGGAGACATCAAGGGGTAGCGTCATTTCCATTTCCGTGTCATTTTTAGGATGCTGAACAGGCGGAAATATCGGTGGCTGTTAAAATTAATTTCTTTTTAACTGTTGAAATTACCGTTATAGCAGAAATCCGTCATTCTAACATTACATTCAAGTGTCAAATAATTAGTCTGCTCGTTTGAACGTGATGATGTCATTGGCAACATCAGATCTAAACCCGCCCCGTATTGCGTGATTCTACCAGGGATGTGGACGAATTATAGCGTGAGGCAGCAGCAGTAAGAGAAGGGATGTGAACACAGACTGGGACGTTGCGTGATAGAATCCAGCCCGATTAATGCACATGAAAAGTGGAAGGTAGGGAAGTGTGGATTCGGCCATGCTTTGCAGCAGAGAAATGGCAGACAGAGATGTGTGCTTAACATTCCTCCCCTGTCATTCATTTTCATCTGCAAGCTTCTGCCCACAACTGCTTTTTCCTTAGCTAGTGGATGGTTTGTTAACTGCAGTATGAAACAAGTTGAGCAAATTCTGGTTTGTCCTTATGTCCAAATAATCAGACTATGGTTTGTTTTGTAGCACTGGTCTCATGGCACCTAGCTACAGAGACAATAGTATAGAGTTCTTATTAGATTTTAGTTAACGCTGGAGTTTGCGCAAATTTATCCTCCCTACCACCTTCTTCCTACCTTCTTTTCTTGTCTCCGTACCTGCAACCTATCTTATGACTTAGTCTCATAATACATCACTATTGCTGAAGCTGCTACGGAGGGAATTTTCTAAAAGGAAAGTGGTGGGACACAAAACCACCCCATTGTCTATATTTTTGAAGTTAGCTAAAACATTAATAACTACTCTAAAAAGATTTTACAAACAGTTAAGAACTCCAGCTTTGTGTGTCTCTTTTTCCTGTCCCCATAAACAACAGTGTTGTTTCTAGCAGCTTTCAGAACTCTGTGTAGACAGGGAAGAAGTCAAAACCAGCTTTTCAAATGGCCATTGTTACCTCTATGACATTATAATCTTCCTATGCAAGATGTGAAGGATGCAGCAATCAGCCACAACGTTCGTGTCTCACACATGCTATGCACAGTTCAGTTCTGTTGCCCTGCCTCAACCATTTTAGGTGTGAATTGCTCAAACCACACAGGCTATCTCTATAAAGCAAACAACAAGGTAACTTTCCCAGTGTCTTGCAAATATTATTAATTTCTTTCTGCTTTGTATTGTCGAAGGCTTTCACGGCCGGAGAACGATGGTTGTTGGGGGTTTTCCGGGCTGTATTGCCGTGGTCTTGGCATTGTAGTTCCTGACGTTTCGCCAGCAGCTGTGGCTGGCATCTTCAGAGGTGTAGCACCAAAAGACAGAGATCTCTCAGTGTCACAGTGTGGAAAAGATGTAGGTCATTTGTATCTACTCAGGAGGGGTGGGGTTGAGCTGAGTCATTCTGTAAGAGTTTCCCAGGGTGTGGAATGCTAATGGCGGGAGGCTTCACTGTATCCTGAGGAGGTTCTTTTGCATATGGATTGGTGCTTGATGTGCTAATCTTCTCTGCAGGGCTATTGTCGGGTGTGGAGTGTTTTGTTGGCCTGGTGTTTTTCAGAACTGGAGCCCATGCTCTGTTCATTCTTAAGGTTTCTTCTTTCCTGTTGAAGTTTTGCTTATGCTTGTGAATTTCAATGGCTTCCCTGTGCAGTCTGACAAAGTAGTTGGAAGTGTTGTCCAGTATTTTGGTGTCCTGGAATAAGATACTGTGCCCTGTTTGAGTTAGGCTATGTTCAGCCACTGCTGATTTTTCAGGCTGTCCAAGTCTGCAGTGTCTTTCATGTTCTTTTATTCTTGTCTGGATGCTACGCTTTGTGGTCCCGATGTAAACTTGTCCACAGCTGCAGGGTATACGGTATACTCCTGCAGAGGTGAGGGGGTCTCTGCTGTCTTTTGCTGATCGTAGCATCTGTTGTATTTTTCGGGTGGGTCTGAATACTGCTTGAAGGTTATGCTTTTCCATAAGCTTTCCCATCTGATCAGTAATTCCTTTGATATATGGCAAAAACACTTTTCCTGTAGGTGACTGTTTTTCCTTGGTTCACTGTATCCTCCTCAGGATACAGTGAAGCCTCCCGCCATTAGCATTCCACACCCTGGGAAACCCTTACAGAATGACTCAGCTCAACCCCACCCCTCCTGAGTAGATACAAATGACCTACATCTTTTCCACACTGTGACACTGAGAGATCTCTGTCTTTTGGTGCTACACCTCTGAAGATGCCAGCCACAGCTGCTGGCGAAACGTCAGGAACTACAATGCCAAGACCACGGCAATACAGCCCGGAAAACCCCCAACAACCATCTTTCTGCTTTGTTTTATGCTAACTTTTACATATCAAAGTGCAGATCCTAAAAGCAAAGAGCAACATATCCAGGATTCTTAAATATTATGCAAAAACGTGTGAAAATATGGAAAATGAGTAAGAGAAAAGATTTTTTTCTAGAAAAAGCAAAAATAATATTACAAACAGGTACTTTTTTATCATCCACCCCCCCCAATGTTTACTAAATATTACATGTTATAGAATTTGGCCCAGGATCCAGATTAACTTTTCCATAGATGTAACAACTGGGTTGGATCCAGATTAAATTTTCTATGGGTGCAAATACTTCTGTCCATGGAGCACAGTCTCTCCCCTGCCCCCCAGCAGCTCCAATAACAAGATTTTGGGAAGCCTCAGGAAATGGGGAGATGGCATTTTATGGGTAAGTCCTTTCACCTATGGAAACATTAGTTTGGATCCAAGCCATTATATTCTTTCAGGTCCCATTTCATAAATATATATTATTATAAGATCTGTGTTTGCAATATGGTCCTTATAATATCAGCTTGATGTCTCATAAACATCTCCTGTCCAGCAAGTCGTATGACTGGCCTAGAGGAAATGGAAACTGCACTTGCCAAATCTCATTGACCCAGTCTTGGTTCTAGGTCAAGTCCACCTGAACCAAAAGAGTCATATTTGCAAGTTATAGGCTCTGCAGTTCCATAAATCAGCTTTGTGATTTATCAGGAATGCAGTACAGCTGGTAGGTGAGCTTTGAGACAATGGTGTTATGCAACTATTTGTGATAACATGGGCTTAATTTCAGCCTTGGCTTCAGGCTTTCCCCTGGTCTCATCCAGTTAATCTGTTCCATCTTGTTTTGCCTTCCCTTGTGGTGTGAGCCATGTTTTTCCTCCTTGAAGCATCTTTGCACAGTCTGCTCCGCAGTAATCATGATGTGGTGTACCTTGGTTGTTCCTATTTACTGCTTGTGACACATTGTGATCTAGATTGCTAGTCCTCTGGTGAATCGTGGCTGGAGATGGGCACGAACAGCAATACAAACTAAAAAAAAGTCACGAACAGCCCAGTCAGCTGTTCATGAACAAGCTGTTCCAGAGGCCCATTCTAAATGAACTCTAAAAGAACAGGTGTTTGTTGTAAAGCCTGGTTCGTTGCTGTTCAGAAAGCCAGACAGTCTGGCACCTGCAATCAATTCCCTTGGCAACTGGAGGCAAGGACTGCCTGAACTCTGTCTGAACTCCTGCTGTTGCAATTTAGCTTGATAGGCAGATCTTCCTTTCAAGTGTGGAGCTCCAAATTTGTTACATGGAAGCAAAGAGCAGGGGGAGGGGGGCTCCCAGCTCTGGTTTTGCAGACAGTGAGGGGGAGACAGTTGCTGTTGGCATTTTGAGAGAGAGACAGGGAGAGTGCATTGGAGCTTGAATTTTCTTTGTGTGTGGTGGGATAGGGATCTACCTCTTCAAGTTCCAGGGCTGCTGCCAGGCTCTGGGCCAAGCTATTATTTGTTATTGGTACATTTCCTGCTGCCTGCTCAGGTAGGGTTTCTGGGAGTGGTGTGGTAGGGATCTTGATGGCTGGAGGAGAGCCTGCTGGTCCCCATGAACAACGAATAACGAACATGTTCATGAACAGGTCATGTTCATCAATGTTTGTTGTTTGTGGATGGCAATGAACAACGAACACCATATTTGGGGTTTTTTTTTCTGTTCATGCCCATGTCTAATCGTGGTATACAACTAGGTCATGATTTTACCTGAGATGGGTCACACCAGCAGTGCCTCAACTATCTTTTGACGTTAGTGCAAGAGACCTTTGGAAACAGACTGTGAGAGAAAAGAAGATATAATATTTGATTTAAAACATTAAATAGTCCAATGTCTGAAGTTGTCGAAGGTGTCAAAAGTTGAAGTCTACTGGAGCAAACTACAAGGGTGATGGAGGAATATAGGGCAGAGAGAGGCAATGACTCAGTGCTCAGGCATCAGTTTGGTATGCAGAAGATTCCAGGTTCAATTTCAGACATCTCCAGTTTAAAGGATGAGGATGTAGGTGATGTGAAGGACTCTATCCTGAGACTCTGCAGAGCTACTATTATTATTATTTTATTTGTAGTCTGCCTTTCTTATTAAGATATAAGACAGATTACACAGTGCAAGAGAAAATATAATATAATCAACAAGACATTCAGTGAAAGAGGTACAATATGGTATGGCAGCAGAAAATTCGAAAAATGAGCATAAAGCCAAGCACAGAGATGAAATCTTTCTGCAACAAAGCATAACTAATTTACATGGTATGTTTAGCAACATGGGAAGCTCCCTAGTAGGCCTGTCTATATCAGCAGACAGTACCCAACCGAGTAATGTTTAGTCCTTGTCCCTACCAATGCAACGTTCCAAGCTACTTCTTATGGCACAGCCCTATAATCTGGGTAGAAAGCCCTCCTGAATAAATACATTTTGAATCATTTGTAGAAAGCATGGGAGCTTTCCTGACCTCCTCAGGCAGGCTATTCCATAAGGTGGTGGTTACCACAGAGAAAGCACATGTACAGGCAGCTGTTCATTTTGCCCAACTGCAGGGTGGTATCTGCAGAAGGCCCTGTTTGAATGAGCAAAGCTGCTGTGGCAGAACACAGGGGGAGAGGCAGTTGCACAGATACGAGTAGCTGAGACCATGAAGGGCTTTGAATGTGATAGTCATGACCTTGAAATGAGCCCAGTAACTGACGGGAAGCCAGTGGAGTGACAGCAGAATGGGAGTGATATGCGTGCTCCTTTTAGCTGCTGAGAGTAAACGAGCAACAGTGTTCTTCACCAGCTGGAGTCTCCAAGCTGACTTTGAGGGAAGACCTATGTAGAGTGCATTACAGTCGTCTAATCTCAGTGTTACTCTGGTGGCCAGATAGGCTGTGTCAAGGTAGGGTGGCTAGTCTGAATTGAGAGAAGGCCTTTTTTGCAGCTGCATTTACTACCAATCAGAATACGCAGTATTGACCTTGAAAAGCCAATGGTTGTTCAATATAAGGCAGCTTAACGTGTCCCTGTGCATTGATTTTTCAAGCCCTATGACTTGTTGATATGTAAAGAATAGCAAACAGCCACTCTCTGCATTACAAAGTCAGCAGTACTTGAAAAAATCAGTAGTGAAATCATGTTTCCTTTGCAGACTTAACATATTTTTCTTCCATAAACCTTCCCACCTTCAAGAGAGTTAAACCTAAAATAAAATACAAAAATTGTTCTAGGAAGGAAGGAATAATTTTGTTTTCGCACCTGTCAACATCCATGCCTGCTGCTGAAAAAGTCCATTGTTTGGGACCGAGGGCATGGGCAGCTCCTGTCACTATTTCTTTCTCCATTGACTGAGCATAGATATTGGAAGTCTTTCCTATCTCCCCCATGTCTGATGTTGCATTCAGATGCCATCTTTAGTAACAGCTGTGGCAGATGTTGTGTGACAGCCAAAGGAAAACAATGGAAGACAGAGCCAAAATGCTGAAATCCCTGCTTCCCTCCACAGGGCAGGCAGGGCATGCAGAGACCAGCATTCTGAACTTGGGACACAACTGTTAAAAGCTCTTTAGGTTTCTAAGCTGGATCCTGAGGAAACTTGATTACCAGTGACTCAGATCAGCAGTTTTCTCCTCCTTGAATCTCAGCCAAAATGATGTTTGGAGAGTTTTGAGCTGACAGCACTGAATAAGAAAAACTGGATTCCCAAGTTTCTAAAGTACTTTTGTATACATTTACTTTAAAAAACCTTGGTTACAAACAGGGCCTTTTTTCTGGGAAAAGAGGTGGTGGAACTCAGTGGGTTGCCAGCTCAGGGGGTAACTCTTGGCAGGAGATGGTGCCCCTGGTACCACATGCTCACAAAGTGCATGCATGCTCCCAGGACTGCACAATGATGTCACTTTGGGTCAGCTGGAACAAGGAGGGAGTTATTTAAAGTTTAAATTGCCCTTGGTGATAATGGTCACATGGCCGGTAGCCCCGCCCCTGATCTCCAGACAGAGGAGAGTTTAGATTGCCCTCCGCGCTGCTGGAGCGGCATGGAGGGCAATCTATACTCCCCTCTGTCTGGAGATCAGGGGGTGGGGCCACTGGCCATCAGACCATTTTCAAGAGGTGCCGGAACTCCTTTCCACTGCGTTCCAGCTGAAAAAAAGCCCTGGTTACAAAGAAAATATGATGTATTAAGCCGAGGATTTTGTGTATTATAACTGATCTCAAGGGCCCCAGTTAAGCAGCATGAAGACTGAGAGTTGTTTTGTCAGCCGTGCTTCAGACTCCATGTGGTTATTCCATAAGTTCATCTATATTTCTGGCTAATTCATTCTACAAATTGAGGGGCTATTTGTTAGATGCTATTCTCTGTGCTCCCGAAACATGCCAAGGGAACAAATCAGTTTACTAAAACAAATAGGGTGACTGAGTTTTGTTGATAAAATTGCTGACGTTATTAGACAACACAGCCCCGAACTCTCCTGTTTGCAATTTAATTGTGAACAAACTGGGGGGGAGGGGTGGCAAGTTGCAGAAGGGATGAAACAGTTCAGAAATCTCCACTTCCAGTTTCTCCCCCTCCAACATTCTAACATTCTGTACATTCTCAAGGGCTTGAGTGGGCTAATTTCCCCTCCATACTGGTATATTTCAATGGGTTCTCAATTGCTCTCAACAACCCAGACTTCCTGAATCATATTCAGTCCTCATGAGGCCACTCCCTCCATTCTGTTAATTTTAAAAGTCATATTTTTGTATACTTGGGGAGTTCATCTGCAGTTAAAGATCTGTTCCAGAGAGACCCCATGTGGGGGGTGGTTAAGGCATCAGCGTCATGCTTATCTTAACTCAACCAGAAGTGGACATGGTTAACCTGGAGATGGCATGCCACCCCTATTGACTGAATAGGAGCTGTCTCCTTGTATGCTAGAGGATCAAGGTGGAGATGTCTGAAATAAAGGAGAGCAGGGCTGACAGGAGCATGGGCCGACCTCCCACTGTGTCAGCTAAGTTGACTGAGACCTTACTTTGTGAGAGCTTCTTTCACTGACTATATATGTAGTGCCTCCCACTTAGCAGGCATTACAAAGGGCAGGCACTGCAACTTTCTCTGTGCTTCCATGCAATGTATGGAGGCTCCTGGGCTAAGGAAAATTAGTTCAGAGATGAACATACTAGTTACCACAGGCTCTCATTTTATTTCCTGTTTGGCAAGTTCCTGTCCACAAGTCAGAGAGAAGTTCAGGGTGTGTGGTTCCTTCTTCTGAGGCCTCCTCTTCCCCCCTCATCCAAGGGTGGACTCACATATTATCATGCACCTATGATGAGATTAAAAGAAAGAAGATAAGATGCTACGGGTCTGCAAAACCATGACAAAATTCACTGGACAAATCCATGAAAATGTTTTTTTTTTAATTGAGTGTGACTGTCATTGTTCCCAGCAGGCAAGCTCCCAAACTTCTCCACCTTGCCTCCTCTCTGACCCTCATCTCACCAATCTTCCTCATTCCAGAGCAGCCTCACATTCACTGCCTGGTCAGCTCCTATCAAGCCAAAGTGAGAAAACATGATGGCGTTAGCTCTATTAACACATTTGCTCAAGTGAAATGGAGAGATGAGGAGTCAAGGCCTTGTCATGTTTTGCATCAAGCTGATGCAACAGGGTCTGCTGGGGCCCTGGGCTTTTGGAACAGAACCTAGCCAGGAGCAATTAGAACCGTCAAGCCACATGGTCAGCCGTGGCTCTCAGCTCAGTGGGAGAAGTCTGGGCTTGTCAGCTAGAATCTCAACTTTATTATTCCCATTTGGGGGCCCTGCAATCAATATGGATCATTTTATGGTTTCTGCTGTAAGTGACAAGGAAAATAATTTGTGTGTGCTGGTCAGCATAGATTATATATCAGATCTGGCAACTAGAAAATTAGAAAGAAAAGTCAAGAGCTTTTATTATTCCATTTCTTCCAACTGTTCTTTCTCAACATTTAAGCAAAATAATCCTCTTAACATCTTTAAAACATGATTGACAGCAAGGAAACATTGGTCTGGGCACAGTAAATACACTAAGCTTTTTTGTTTTCACCAAGAATCAGAAGGCAGTCGCTTCATGAATGCCAATGGAAAGTATTTTTTGAAGACTGCAATCCTGGAAGGTCTTTCTCAGAATCCTACTCAGTTCTAAACAGTGGAGCTTATTCCCAGCAGGAGCTTAGTGGTGGGGTGGAGAAATGGAGTGGCACCGTCATCATGAAGATAGTTTCAGGTAGTAGAAGAGCAGAATTCGGATCCAGTAGCACCTTAAAGACCAATTAGATTTCCAGGGTATGAGCTTTCCAGAGTCAAAGCTCCCTGATGAAGAGAACGTTGACTCTTGAAAGCTCATACCCCGGAAATCTAATTGGTCTTTTTGGTGGCACCGTTATCATGTGCTCCTTGATGTCATTTCCATAAAAAAACAGAAATGAGTTTACATTGCTTTAGGAATCACCAAAAACTGTAGCATAGTAGTTAAGTGGCTGGAATGTGAATCAGCACTGTGCTGGTTCTAATCCCACTACTGCCATGAGTTTAGCAGGTAGCCTTGGGTGGCCACTCCTCTCAGCTTCCCAGCTGTATTGGGGGGATAATAACAACACTGATCTTGTTCACCACTCTGAGTGCGGCACTAATCTGTCTAGAAGAGCAATATTTTAGTGCAGTTATTATACCAAGAAGTGACGTCATTCATGACCCATGCAATGCTGGTATTTCTTCCTTTCCTTTTATTGACAAGCTTGATTGACATAGATCTTAAGCTGAATTACATAGTTACATCAATTAAAATTTAAATCATCATAAAATCATCAAAACATCCAGAATGCTGGTATTTCTTTAAAATGTTCTCCTGCTGTTGCTTGGTGCTGTGGCAGGCAACAAGGGATGCCCGCAGGTCTCTCACCATAGCGGGAGGCCTGGTGCCCCTACAATCAGCAGGGTTAAAACAGGAATTCAGTGGCATCTTAAACACTAACAAAATTTATTCCAGTGTAAATTTATAAATGTATGCTGGAATAAATTTTGTTACTTTTTAAAGTGCCAAGAAATCTGTTTTATTTTGCTGCTACAAACTAACAGACTCACCCACCGCAAATTTTCTAAAGCCTAACAGTTTCTTTTAGCCCAATTAGCAATGTGTATTTTTAAATTACAAACTTCATTGAGAACCAATGAGTTATCCACAAGAAATACACATGGGTTAAAGCTGTCTTTCACTGACATGCCCTACAGGGTTCTTGTAAAGGCTGCTGTGATATAGTATGTGTGAGGCACTTAAAATACTTTAAATAATGACATAAATGATTTTATCTTCTGGGGTTCAATATCATTTCTCACAGCATACAAGTTTATTTTATATTTTCGGATCTTTTCCTTTCTTCTTAACTAATATTTCCTTTTGTGTTTTTACAATCTCCTCCTGGATATTGTCTTACTGCTGAAATGGCTTGGATCCTTACTTTAAAAATCTAATCCTAACTACAAAACTTCCCGACATTTTGAAACCATAGGAAAACCTTTTTTCTAAGTTTTCCATGAGGGTGTGGTGGTAGTATTTTTCAGAAAATACTGTATATGCTATACATTCTTGTTAAACTAAAACCTACTTTACTGCTTTAACAACATAAAAGGTTTCATTCGTTGCTTAATTAGCATTAATTAGCAAACTGAGAGCCAGTTTGGTGTAGTGGTTAAGAGTGCAGGACTCTAATCTGGAGAGCCAGGTTTGATTCCCCACTCCTCCACTTGAAGCCAGCTGGGTGACCTTGGGCTAGTCACAGTTCCCTGAAGCTCTCTCAGCCCCACCCACCTCACAGGGTGTTTTGTTGTGGGGATAATAATGGCATATTTTGTAAACTGCTCTGAGTGGGCATTAAGTTGTCCTGAAGGGCGGTATATAAATCAAATGTTGTTGTTGTTATTATATACAATTGTACTATTTAGAATGTTTATGAAATTGAAATGTATCAATGTCTTACAGCCAAATCACCAAAGAGCTCAAGGGTAGTGGCAATGTCCAGTACATGAAAATAAGGTGGCATTCTTGCGTATTCACTGGTGGTAAGCTCTGCTGGCACCATGCTTGCATAACTTCTGCACCAGTGCAGAACTGAACAGTGTTGGGCTATATCACAGACAGAGGGGGAACTTAGTTGGTTTCATCTGCCATGGCCACACTTTCATCACTGGCACAACATTATACCGCCAAAAGCTATATCTTTCAAATGTTTTATAGGAACTCATGCAATGGGAAAACTCAAGTGCTCCCCTCCCACTCCAGTCCCAAGTACCACCACACTTTTGAAACTAACAGTTCAATTCTAATTATAATTAAACCCTTCTAAAATCATTATAGTTAGAAGAGTGTAACTATGCTTACGATTGTGCAAGTTCAATAGCACTTTAAAAACAACACAACTGGGGGCGTGGTATCGACATTGGAGAAGATGGATGTCTGAGAGCTGAGCTCCATCCCACCCTGCTCCAACCCCACCCCCCAATTTACTAAATCACAAATCACTCCTGGATATGGAAAAAACAAAACAGTAAAGCAGCAAATCAGCTGCAAGATTTTTTTCCTGTGACCCAAGCCTTGATGCCAGAGATAGAAGCTGCAAACGATGCAAGCACAGTGGTGGCAACAGGAAACGTGGTAGGAGCTCCATCGATTACCACCCCCAGACTCAGCGTTTGCATCTTTACTTGCAAATATGGAACTTAATATCCTAGAAAAAATGCAAACCTTATAAAACTACTCTTTGACCAATTCGCAGCTCTCCAAGCTAAAATGAATAACAGTATTCAAAAAACTGACTATGCTCTAGATATCTCTCTTTACAAAATGAGATCCGTACTCTGCAAAAAGAGAATGAGGATATGCAAGAAAGGATCCTGAACCTGGAATTAATAACGCGTCGACAGAATCTTAAATTTAGGGGGTTTGACGAAGCAAAACAAGATCTCTCTATATTTCTAGCTAACTGGCTCACCGGTTTTTTACATCCAGAAAAAAAATTACTCCAGTAATCTCCAAAGCCTACCGAGTCGGTCCTCTAAAAACTAGGAAAGCTCCAAGAGACATCATCACCACTTTTCCAAATTGGAAAACAAGGAAAAGAATTCTGGAAGCTGCTAGGAAACAAAAAATTCTCCAGTATAATGACTCTAATCTAATCAGATTCTAATCTTCACTGAGCTACCTAAGGAAATACTAAACAGAAGAAGAGGACTCAAATAGGCCACCGTAGTACTCCGTGAAGCAAAAATAGAATACAAGTGGATCAATCATTCCAAACTATGAGTCCAACTGAAAGATGAACAACTTTATGCAATGGATCAAGAATCAGAACTACCCTGCTGCAAAAGTTGGCCATTTCTTCTATGGATCCACTAAAATTCACACAAAAGAGGAAACTCATTCAACCACCTACCCCTCACAAAGGCAGCAAAATCCCGGTTTGAAACAATTGAATAATAGTAATGAAAAATATTTCATGAGTGGGAAAAACTTGGGGATTTTTTATTCAAAAGTTGAAAAGGTGGGGGGAGGAGAGAAATCAAAGTTTAAGAACTAAGCTAGCAGATCGTATTATTTTGCCGTAGGAAGGTTCTGGAGGGGTGGGGGGAGCCAGTTTTTCATTTTGCTCCCATTAATAACAGCTCTTTGATACTGTACATTTGTACAATAACCTAAAGGAGGCTACTCCAGTCCCCACAGGGTTATTGAGGGCTGTATAACTATCATATTTTGATACTTAGCATTTTGTTTGTAAATCTCTTACAGTTAACTTTTAATTTTATTTAAATTGATCTTGTAAGAGGGGGAAGTGGGAGTGGGGGAACAATTCAAGTCATAAAAAAGCTATATAGTTTCACTGTGTGGCTGGGGGGTAGGGGAAAATAACATTTTTCTTTTTCCTTTTCCTTTTGTTTATATAAGCCTATTCTATGTTATATAGACAAGCCTATTGCTTGTGAACCAATTAATAAATAATGGTCACATCATTTGTAAGTTATACAAACTATTGTAAAATCTCAAAATGTATAACCTAACTCACATAACGCAGCTTATTTCAAATATCAACTCTGGAACAACGAGCTATCTACTAAATAAAACAGAATACTTCAACTCTTAAGGACCTACCAAAAACTGAGACTGCAGTAATTAAATAATGGACTGGAATGTTAATCAATCCCTCGAACGCTAATAAAATTAATCAAGCACGTATAAATGGAAATGGACACCAACAGTATACCATCAAAAGAATAGAAATCTGTTATAATTGTTGCATTCAATGTTAAAAAATGTTGTTTGTCTAAGAAAATGAAAAATAAAGTTTTTTAAAAAAACAGTTTCCAGGGTATAAGCTTTAGAGAGTCAAAGTTGCCTTGATGAGAGCACTGGTTTCTGACTAAGGGAGCTTTGACTCGTGAAAGCTTAGCCCTGGAAATCTTGTGGGTCTTTAAGCCACTATTGAATCCTACTTTTTTATTGCAGACCAACATGGCTAACTGAAACTATGCTTATGATTGTACTGTGAGTCTGCAGACTTATGGTTTGGCTTATAGAACCAGTTTGGTGTGGTGGTTAAGAGCGCGGGACTGTAATCTGGAGAACTGAGTTGGATTCCCCACCCAGCCAGCTGGGTGACCTTGGGTCAGTCACAGCTCTTCCAGAGTTCTCTCAGCCCCACCTACCTCACAGGGTGTTTTGTTGTGGGGATAATAATGGCATACTTTGTAAACTGCTCTGAGTGGGCATTAAGTTGTCCTGAAGGGCGGTATATAAATCGAATGTTGTTGTTGTTGTTGTTGTTATTATTATTATATTATCACAGCTCAGTGATAAAGCATCTTCTTGGCTTGCAAAAGATCCCAGATTCAATCCCTGACATCTCCAGCTAAAGGGATCAGGTAGTAGGTAAAGTGGAAGATCTTGTCCTAAGACCCTGGAGAGCTGCTGTCAGACGGAGACAATGCTGGCCTTGGTAACCAATAAGGCAGCTTCATGTGTTCAATGGAAAAATACCTGGGGCATAAAACAGCCCCTTGAAAGTCTATTGTTTTTGACACGGGGCTGCCTTTTTGTCCTAGTCAATGTATTGAGATTTTTTTTTAAAAATCTCCAGTTAATTTTTGTAAAGGAGAATGAATCCAGCAAAGCATTGAAGTGAAGGGTTACAATTGTCAGTAGTTGGTGCAAACAATGAGCTTCCCTGGAAAACATTTACCTCACCACAGACAGATACGTGCTTAGAAGAGGCATTTGAAATAGACTCTGGGTTATGTGAAATACAAGTGGAAAGGTAAAAGTGCTGTCACCTGTTCATTCAACCCAGGTGAACTGGAGCCATCATTGTAGTAAATAAACAGGAAGAAATGCATATGGGAGCAAACCATATCACTGGCCTCACCTGCATGATTCCTTCTTGCATTTCCTCCTGGAGGAGGAGCATGAAACGATGCCACAAGGAAATGGCACCTGCTGCTACAGGTACATGTGAATTGGTCCCAAGTGGAATCCTATAGGAGGGAGGGCTGTTTCACATTTGATAGATTTCTTTACTTCCAGGCCTCCTCTGTTATTACTTTGTTTTTTTAATCTACGTGCTTGTGGAGGCCTTCTTTTATTCCTCTGACTGATGACCTGCTGGAACTAAATTCATTTCCAAACCTGCTCTTGCTTTATTTTGCTTCTGCTAGTCTCAAAGGATTCTTGCATTTTGTGTTCTCTCAAGGTTTTTTTTGGAACATGCATTTGCTTTCGGTGGCTCTTGTAAGTGTGGCTCTACCCAAAATGGCTCATTGACCAGGATCCAGTGATGAAGAAATAATAGATTTCTCCTTTGCTTGCTCTTTACTAATCTATAACTTTAGCCAAAAAAAAACAAAAACCCAACATCTTCAGGTGCCTTCCCTTTAATCCTTGCAGTGTGAACGTAAGATTTTTGAGTTATTTAAGCTGTTTATTTCTTTTATGGTATCTAGCTTTGTGTCACTGTTGATTTCACTATTTGCAAACTGGCTTTGTCATTTTATTGATAGCGCTTGAGTGGAAAAAAACTCTCTGTTAATATATGCAAACTCACAGCTCTCAACAAGCTTTACAGTTCCGTTAATGAGGGGATTAACAGGAGCACGGCAATGTATTTAACCTGCGGCACTAGCTCTGTTTCAATAAGGCTTCAACAGCCTATTAAATGGAGTGGGGGCTCAATTAACCCAGACAAAGGCCACTCTACAGAACATGGCAGGGAGGACCACAGTTAGCATCTGCCTAAGCAGCTTGTTCGGAGCTGGAAATAAAGAGGGTGACATGTTCTCGCCTGGAGCTATGATATAACTGAAATAGTGATTCTGGTTCATCTGGGCTGACTGAATAGGTGACAGCATCAAAACCCACTACTATCTCACCATATGACAGTTTTGTAAAATCTGAGTTCACTCAACGGTAACCCCCAGAGCCTCGTGCGCGAAGGTATAGTAGCCATGCTGTGGAGGTACAGTGCAAGAAGGTGCTGGGGCTGACCGGTTGTGGGGCATGCTATACTAAAAGGTCTTTCAGGAGGTGTGTTACATTTTTCCAGTTTGGATATCTCCTGGGTATAAAGATGTTACTGGTCTTCCATCAACGTGTTGCTAAAGCTAATGTTTCGCTGTGGCCTTGTGGGGTGTTTACAGAAAGCTGTGGTGTGAGGGGGAGAGTTAATAAAAGAAGAAGACTCGCTGGTTTCATCTTCTGCGAAACATGTCTCTAGTCTTAAGCAAGTGAAGGCCAACCTTCTCATAACTTTTTCCTAGTCTCCTCTATAAGGCATATATCA
Organism: Eublepharis macularius; assembly: GCF_028583425.1. Lineage (NCBI taxonomy): Eukaryota > Metazoa > Chordata > Lepidosauria > Squamata > Eublepharidae > Eublepharis > Eublepharis macularius. The sequence continues at coordinate 39,737,467 of NC_072800.1, forward strand.
GAAACAGAAGAGGGAAGTAGGCAACCCATGCAACCTTTACAGTGTCACAGTTATGCCCTTCTAAGTCTGTTGACTTCCAGAGTGTAACTGCTTATGGTTGGTAATGTCTGAATGGTCTGATGTGTCTGATACATGGAACTTGGGGACCGTCTTTGGAAGCACTTATGTCAATACTCACAGTTCTCTTGCTGATATCCTCATCACTAACTGCTGTAGTGAGCTATGGCAGCTTCTATAGGGCACTAGGAGTGTCGAAGTGTTCTGTCTCTAGATTCTATGCTTGGTTTGCCTCAGGTTGCTCAAAGTCATTCTGGCAGCATGTAAAATCTTGGCCCTTGCCTGGAAACAGGTGGTGTCTTGCTGGTGCTTGTAGATTTTACTTCTGGACTCCTGTCTGACCTAACTTTGCAAAAAAAAAACCCTCCTCTGTTGCAGCTATCATGTTCAGTCCCTGCCCCCACTCCTCTTCCATCCTCATTCTTCCCTTTTGTGGATGAATTCTGTACTGATGGGCCTGTTCAGTGTGGATGGATTGCTCTTACAGTCTGCCGATAAGTTTTTGACAGCTTCCATGGCAAGACTTGGTGGTTCTGAGATTCTTTTCTCATGCTGGAAATTCCTATATCGCAGGATCATATTCTGACAAGACTTCATAATGCCCAGTTGCTAACATAGTTCTGTATATCATGTCCGACACTGTCACTATTATGAAGATGTGATTGGCCATTTCTTCCCCTGCTTCCATGTTTGTATCTTAAAGCAGTGATCCACAATGAAGTGCCCATGAGTACCCCAAAGCAGATCCAAACTTGGCTTTCCTTTACCTCAATGGAGCAGGAGTTGTTTCATAAGAACCCAGGAGAATTGTGTCTTTGTGTCTTCAGGGAGCATTCATTTAGAAATAGTTCAGCACAGGAGGGTGCTTGTCTTGGAACTCCTTAAACTGTGTGATTTACTTTTGCCTTCGTGGCAGCCATTTTGTGGTTGGCTGCATCCCCAACAGCTGTTTGGTGGTGATACTCACTACATTTTATCAAAATTCCAATGGCTCAACAAGTTTTGGGACCTTTTTCATAAAGGAATTAGAAACAATCTTTGAGTAATATGTTAGATCCAGTGCTTTCAAACAGAGCATCTAAATGGGGGTGTTAAGCTTGGGAGTTCAGCAAGAGAGATCAAGGGCGAGCAGGTGAGAACCCCTCTAGCCCGAGCTTCTGATAAAGGAAACGCAAGCTTCACATCAGTAAGGAGGGCTGTGTATTGCATTATCCTTGCAATGGAAATCTGCACAGATCCATGTAAGCATTCTCTTTCAACCCTAAAACATCTTTAAGCAACTAAACCAGTTATGAAGGTAGAAATCCAGCTGAGGAGTAGGGGCTATCCAGTGTGTTTCAAGAATCTCCACATGTATGATTATCTGCCCACTGAGCAGAAACTGCGGACGTGTGCTCAGTGAATGGAGCTCCTGGGTCTCAGGGAACAAGATTGTTCCCTTGAGGCTAAGATTGCTGACCTGGAGAAGCTGAGGGAGACAGAGAGAGGTTTGAGGACAGCTACCCTCACATTGACTGGGTAAACATGTGCTTGAGTCATGCTGAAAAAATGAGATTCCTAGACATTATAAATGACTGTACAGTTGGTCATAGAGCCAACCAGAGGTGTCCATGGACTTGGTCCTGAACAGGGCTCATGACTGGTGAGACATACACATATAGTAGCACCAAATGAGAGCAGTGACCACAATGGTATTAAGTCCAGCATTCTCGTCAATGGAAACTTACCCCTAACCTCCAAAACAGTAACATTTTTGTTTGAAAATTAAGCTGAAAGAGAAACATAAGAGAGTCAAATCCCTAAAGAATTCTTGGAAGCTATTTAAAACTACACTAATTGAAGCCCAGATAGAATGCATCCCCCTGGTAAGGAAAAGTACTAAAGGATGCTTACATGGCTAACAATCCAAGTCAAGGAAACCATAAAAGGCAAACAAAGTTTATTTTAAAAATGGAAGGTCTGCCCCAATGAGATAAACAGAAGAAAGCAGAGGGTCTGGCAAAAGAAGAGCACGTGAAAAGAAAATTTGAGGACTAGATTGCTAAAAGCATAAAGGCAAGAAATAAGCATTTCTTTAAATGTATCCAGAGTAGGAAACCATCTAGAGAAACAGTTGAGCTTTGGATGGGCAAGAAACAGAAGGATTGCTAATGGAATATGAGGAGGTAGCAAAGAAGCTCAACAAATTCTTTGCATCTTTGTTCATTGGGGGTGAACAGCATAGTGGCCAAGTCTGCTGATGAAACAAAATTATTTAGGATGGTGGAAACCAAGGCTGACTGTGAAGAGCTCCAGGAGGATCTCCACAAATTGAGTGAGTAGGAAACAATGTGACAAATGAAGTTCAATGTAGGCAAATATAAAGTGATGCACACATTGGAACAAATAATTCCAATTTCAAGTACATAAAGGTAAAGTTAGTCTCCTGTGCAAGCACCGAGTCATTACTGACCCACGGGAGAACGTCACATCACAACTTTTTCTTGGCAGACTTTTGTTATGGGGTGGTTTGCCATTGCCTTCCCCAGTCATCTACACTTTACCCCCAGGAAACTGGATACTCATTTTACCAACCTCAGAAGGATGGAAGGCTGAGTCAACCTTGAGCCAGCTACCTGAACCCGGCTTCTGCTGGGATTGAACTCAGACTTGTGAGTAGAGCTTGGGCTGCGGTACCACAGCTTACTGCTCTGTGCCACAGGGCTCTTTTCAAGTATATTCTAATGAGGTATCAACTTGCTGCAACTGAGAGGGAAAGAGAAGTTGAGGTCATAGTGGATGGCTCAATGAGAGCGCCAACCCAGTGTGCCACAGCAGTGAAAAGGCAAACTCTGTGCTAGAGATTAGGAAGGGATTTGAAAATAAAACTACTACTATTCTAATGGCCCCTGTATAGAGCTATTGTGTAGCTTTATTTGGAATATTGTGTGCAGTTCTGGTCACTGTATCTCAAAAAGGACATTATAGAGCTGGGAAAAGTACAAAAGAGGACAGCCAAGATGATTAAAGTGTTTGGAGCACATTTCCTGTGAGGAAAACAGTCTGGGACTTTGTCTCTAAGAAAGGAGATGTCTAATGGAGAACATGACAGAGGTTTACAAAATTATGCATAGGGTAGAGTGGAGAGAGACAACTTTTTTGTCCCTCTCCCCAAATACTAGAACTTGGGGCATCCAATGAAGTTGATCGGCAGAAGATCCAGGATGGACAAAAAGAAAGATACAGGAAGTGATTAAGAATAAGATGTGGCATTCCCTGTCAGAGCATGTAGTGATGGCCGCAGGCATAGAAAGCTTTTAAAGGAGATTAGGCAGATTCATGGAGGATAGGACTATCAGTGGCTACTAGTCATGGTGAGTGGTGGTGACTAAAGTGAAGCTCCTGTGTGTGTGGAGAAAAAAGGAGAGTTGGTTGTGACCAGGACTCTCCTGAGGTAAAAGTTTAAGGTAATGTAAGGAAGAGCTTGTAATAAAGGTCCAAGGCAAGGATAAACAGAAAAAGTTACCCAAAGAGTTATTTTCCCCCCGAACCTCAGGATCAAAAACAAAGGCAGACCAGGGGAAAAACAGAGACCCAACAAAGGAACAGATGAGCCCAGGCTAGGGGTGTGCAAGCCAAAAATTTTCGGCTATAGCCGAAAGTAGAAAGCCGAAAGAAGATTCTCTATCGTTAAAGCCGAAAGCCGAAACAAGAATCTCTTTCGGCTTTCGGCTTTCGGGATTCTTTCGGAATTATTTCGGCATTCTTTCGGCATTCTTTCGGCTTTTTTCTATGGGAAAATGCCTCCGTCTTCCAGGACGCCTGGAGGAGGCATTTTCCCACCGAATAAGCCCAAAATTGGTGGAGACCTTCCTCTAACCCTTCTCTAACAACCACCCAAGTTTCAGACAGATTGAACTTTGGGGGGCCATGTTATGGCCCCCCAAATCAGGTCCCCCCATCCTCCCATAAGAAAGCGAAGGAGCAGCATATTGTTAGCATGCTGCTGCTCATCTTTCTTCATTATTTCCTATGGGGAAAAAATGAAGAGGCAGGCTTCCTTTGCCAGGGGTGGCATTTTGCATGCAAAATGCCCCCCAACCCTCTGGGGCCCTTCTCCCACCCTTCCTCCCACCCCCCACCAAGGCTCAGACTGCTCCCACTTGGGGGGGCCATTTCATGGCCTCCCCAAGTAGGTGCTCTGCTCTCATCTCTACCACTGACAGCTGGGGGAGGCTTATGTTGCCAGGGGTGGCATTTTGCATGCAAAATGCCCCCCAGCCCTCTGGGGCCCTTCTCCCACCCTTCCTCCCACCCCCCACCAAGGCTCAGACTGCTCCCACTTGGGGGGGCCATTTCATGGCCTCCCCAAGTAGGTCCTCTCAGCCCCTAAAGTCCACCCCTTACAGCCCCACACAAACCCAATTCCCCCCCAGCTGCCACACACAGACCCAAATCCCCACATTAGCCCCTCACAGACCCAAATCCACCCCCACCTGCCCCACACCCATAACCCCAGGAACAGGCTGGCAAAGGCCAGCCCTCTCCCTTTGTTCCCTATGCTGGGAACTTCTAAACTCTCTTTCCCTGGGCAATTCTGCACAGCCCAGGGGTGCCACAATGGTGGGCACACTTCTGAGTGCCAGCTGGTCCCTGTGAAAGAGCACCTGAACCACAGACACCCTCCCTCAAATTCCCCCACCACCTACAGAGATGGCTGGCCAGCCAGCCCCATTGTTCCCTATGATGGGAACCAACTGCACAACAAAGAATAAAACAAGAACAACACAAAATAAAGTTTTAAAAAAATTATTTTCTCCCTTCCAAAGTACAAGTAGGCAAAGCATTATGACACATTACACCAGCAGTCCCCCACACAGAAAAATTAAAACAAAACTCACTTAACATCAGAGAATCACAAAACACGATTCCTGTCAAAAACACTTTATTTCTTTTTTTTTTTTTTTTTGAAAATTTTTTTATTGGGTTAGACCATTTTTATTTCTACATTACAGTCAATTTTCCCCTAGTTTTTCGTTTCTAACCCCCTCCCTTTCCCCCCCTTTTGTTGACTTCCAACAGCTTTCCCACCCTCTGTCCCTTTTCCCTTACTTCTATTAAATTCCTCTGTCTAAAACAGATATACATTCTCCATTATATTAAGCAGTACATCTTTAACTCCTTTACTTATTATACACCCAAACTATACGTCTTTAGATAAACAATTTATCCCATTTTCCAGTTTTGAATATTTCTGTATAAACCTATATATCATAAACCATAAAAATTTCCCACATTTAAATCAAACAATTTGATTTGTTCTCTATATATTACTCATTTCAACTTTTTATGGTAATTCTATATAACTCCTCGCATAATCAATCAATTTAACTCTTCTGTACATTCAGTTTGGTGCATATAAATCTTATCAAAGAAAGAAAATATTGTTATTTACTCAATCCTCATGTTTAAACCTTATCATTAATTATTCTCTATCAATGTTCTATCAGTTAACCTATACATATCTATATATATCTCAATCAATTAATCTAACTGCTTATAAATTCACATTTCTCTTCCTCCCCCGGTAAAGTCACCCCTCTCTTTTATACTTTTATTATACTTCAGTAGTTCTCAAACTGCCACAGTTTTCCTCCCACCTCCCATTTCTTCTCCAGATATTGTTTCAGCTTCTCCCAGTCTGTGTTAAACTGCCCTGAGTCCAGATCTCTCAGTTTTCTTGTCATCTTGTCCATTTCAGCCATATACAGCAATTTGTAGATCCAATCTTCAATAGTTGGCACTTCTTGTACTTTCTGCGCATACAAAAGTCTAGCTGCTGCAGTCATATAAAAAATCAACGTCCTATGATGGGCTGGAATTCCCTCCATTCCCAAGTTTAGCAGCAGGAGTTCTGGGTTCTTATTTATTTGAAACTGTAAAATTTCACTCATTTCTCTTATTATTTCCCCCCAGAACTGCCTAGCTACCTCACACGACCACCACATATGATAGAGGGAGCCCTCATGTTTCTTACATTTCCAGCATTTATTAGAAGTATTCAAGTTCCCTAGCGCAATCTTCTTTGGTGTCATGTACCAACGATAGATCATTTTGAAAATGTTCTCTTTAATATTAATGCATGTCGTTGTCTTCATTGTAGTTTTCCACAAGTATTCCCATGCCTCCATTGTTATTTCTTTATTGAAATTTATAGCCCATTTCACCATCTGTGTTTTAACTATTTCATCCTCAGTATACCATTTCAACAGTACTTGGTATACCTTGGATATTCTTTTCTTGTCTTCTTTAAGAAGGGTCTGCTCTAGTTCCGAGTTCTCTGTTCGTATGCCCCCTTTTGCAAAGTCCGAGTTGTATAAGTCTCTAATCTGTCTATACTGGAACCAATCATAGTTAGGTGATAGTTCCTCTTGCGTCTTTATTCTAAGTTTAGATACTTCAATCTTAGTTATTTCTTTGTACGTTAAACATTGTTGTTCATTATCCACAGCTCTCGGATCTATCACCTCATATGGAACCACCCACAAGGGGGTTCCTTCTTGTATGTAAGTTCTGTACTTCTTCCAGATTGTATATAGACTTCTCCTTACAAAATGATGCAGGAACATCGAGTTGACCTTTACTTTGTCATGCCATAGGTATGCGTGCCATCCAAAAATTTTTTTATATCCCTCTAGGGCTAATAGTTTCTTATTCTTTAATGTCATCCACTCTTTTAGCCAAACTAGGCAGATTGCATCATGGTAAAGTCTCAGATTGGGCAGTTGCATTCCGCCTCTCTCCTTTGCATCTTGTAGAACTTTTACTTTCACTCGAGGCTTCTTGCCTGCCCAAACAAAATCTGATATTTTCCTCTGCCATTTTTCAAATTGTTTAGAGTCTCTGATGATTGGTATTGTCTGTAACAAAAACATTACTCTTGGTAACACATTCATCTTAACTGCTGCAATCCTGCCCAACCATGACAAATTCAGTCTATTCCATTTGATCAAGTCTCTCTCTATCTGAGTCCATAATTTTTCATAATTATTCTTGAACAAATCTATATTTTTTGCAGTCAGCTCAACTCCCAAATATTTCACCTTACTAGTTACTTCACAGTCCGTTGTTTCCATTAACAATTGTTGTTTCTGCTTAGTCATGTTTTTACATAGTATCTTTGACTTCTTTTTATTAATGAAGAAACCTGCCAAGTCACCAAACTCCTTAATCTTATCTATCACTTTTGGCATGTTCTCCAATGGATCTTCTACAATTAACATTATGTCATCTGCAAATGCTCTAACCTTGTATGAATAGTCCTTTATTTTTATTCCTCGTATTTCCTCGTCTTGTCGTATTTGTATCATCAGAATCTCCAATACTAATATGAACAACAATGGAGATAACGGGCAACCTTGTCTTGTTCCTTTACTAATCGTCAATTTCTTAGTCAGTTCATCATTCACTACAATTGCTGCAGTCTGGTCCCTATATATTTCTTTGATTGCTCTGATGAATCTTTCTCCCAATTGTAGCTTTTCCATAGTGGCAAACAAAAAAACCCAGTTTAAATTGTCAAACGCTTTTTCAGCGTCTACAAAGAAGAAACCAACCTCTTTATCGCAACGCTTGTCATAGTATTCAATAGCATTGATCACTGTCCTTAAATTGTCTCTTATTTGTCTGTCCGGCAAAAAACCTGCTTGTTCTTCCTCTATAACTTCCGAGAGCCACCCCTTCAGTCTCTCCGCCAATATCTTTGCAAAAATTTTATAATCATTGTTAAGTAATGATATAGGCCTGTAATTTTTCACGCTAGTCAGATCTTGGCCCTCTTTTGGGATCAATGATATATTCGCTTCGCTCCAAGTGTCTGGAATTCTTTGATCCCTAAAAACTCCGTTCATCACCTCTTTTAGGAATGGTGCCAGTTCGTTGGCCATTGTCTTATAAAATTTAGCCGTAAGTCCATCTGGCCCTGGCGCCTTTCCTAGATTTGCGGATTGTATTGCCATACTTATTTCCTCGTCAGTTACTTCACTATTCAGCTTATTTCTCCAAGCTTCCGAGATCTCTGGAAGTTTGGTTTTCTCCAAATATGATGCTATTGATTCTTTGTTTACTTCTTTTTTATTATACAGCTTAGCGTAAAATTTATAAAAGGCTCTGCTAATGGTAGTCTGCTCCAAATACGTTTTGTTTTCTTCACAAATTTTATTTATTATTTTCTTTTCCCTTTTCTTCTTTAATTGCCATGCCAAATATTTCCCAGGTTTATTAGCACCCTCAAAAGCTTTTTGATTCAGTCTTTTAAGGTTCCACTCCAATTCTTTATTACTCATTGCTGTTAACTGTTCTTGAAGAATTTTGATTTCCTGATGTATTTTCTTTTTCCCTGGTCTCTTTTTTAACTGTACTTCTTTGGCCTTTATTTTCTCCTCAATCTCTTGTCTTTTCTCCTCTTTCTTTTTCCTTGCTCTACCATTTAAGTCCATTAGTATGCCCCTTACAACCGCCTTATACGCGTCCCAAACTTTATTGGTTGGTACTTCTTTATTCACGTTGTATTGTATAAAAAACTTAGTCTCTCTTCTCAATGTTTCCATATTCTCACTTTCCTGTAACAAGTCCTCATTTATTCTCCAGGCTTTCCTTTTTCTCCTTTTTCCAAATTTCCACATAATTGGGTTGTGATCTGAGCCTACCATCGGCATTATTTCTACCTCCTTAGTCCATAACGCTAAGTCCTTTGAGGCCCAGATCATATCAATTCTTGATAATGTAAGATGCCTTGCAGAATAAAAAGTAAACTGTCTAGTTTTAGGATATTCTCTCCTCCATACGTCTTCGAGAGTCTCTTGTTGAATCAACTCAAAAAAAAGCTTTGGCAATAGTCCTCTTTTCTTTTGTGCTTTTGTAGTCTTTTTGTCTAGTTCCAAATCTGTCACTCCATTGAAATCTCCAGCAAGAATTATCTGGTCATATACAAGATCGTCTAAGTGCTTCCTTAAGTCCTCAAAGAAGCTTTCCTTTGCACCATTAGGTGCATAAAGTCCGACTACCAACACTCTCTTTAAGTTCCAATTACATTCCACTGCTACAAATCTAGCTTCCACATCTCTCATAACAAATTTTGGCTGCAGCTCCTCTTTTATATACAACACCACTCCTCTTTTTTTCTTGTTGGAAGCCGCTACAAATTCTTTGCCCAATTTTCCAGATTTTAAATATTTTACATCCTGTTTTCTAATATGGGTCTCCTGCAAACAAACAATATCACATTTTTGTTTTAGTAGCCAATGAAAAATATTTTTTCTCTTATTCGGTGAGTTTAGTCCATTTACATTCCAAGATAATACTTTACACTCCATATTCATGGTTTTGTTGGTAAGTCTTTTTCATTGTCCTTAATAAATCTCTCCATCTCCCGCTCAGATCTGATACGCTTTTTTACCCCTCCAAACTCAAAGGACACTCCTTCCGGTAACTCCCATCTGTACCTAATGTTCATGTCCTTCAAAGTCTGAATTAACACTCTATATTTTTTCCTGTCCAGTAACACTGATCTGGGCAATTCCTTCATTATGATAATCGTCTTGCCATCAATCTCCAATGGATCTTGAAATTGTTTTGTCACAATCCTCTCTTTCATATTTCTAGTTGTAAACTGCATGATCACATCCCTTGGTAGTTTTCTCTGGGTTGCAATTCTCGAGTTCACACGATACGCCACATCAAGGATAGCCACAATTTCCTCCTCCTCCTTCCCCAGGTATTCAGCCAACACCTCAGTCATCTGTTCTTGCGCTGACTTCCCTTCAACTTCTGGCAGACCACGAAAACGAAGCTGCTTCTCCATGTGTTTAGTTTCTGCAACTGACATCCTCCCCTTTACCAATCTCATCTCTGTTTGTTGCGTTTCTATTAAATTCTCCATCGCGTCTTCTACTGTTTTGACTCTCTGTTTCGTTCCTTGTAATTCACTGCTAATCGTTTCCACGCCTTTTTTCACTTCTGACAGCTCCGACTTTACTGTCTGTGTAACTTCTTTGACCTCTTTAATAAGCTCCAATTTCGTGTCCTTAAGTTCTTTCATCATGTCTATAAGTTTTTTGTCCAAATTTTCTATTGCCAATTGCCACTCTTTTTTCGACATCGTGGGGCTTGCTTTAGCTCGCTCCCACGAATCTGCTCTCTTCCTCAACTCCGTGGCGTATAATTAAACGTTTTCCTTTTTTTCAAATGTCCCAATCTTTGCCAAAATTAATTTTTTATATCCAAAATGTCGGGCGTCTTTTCTCTATGGTTTCTCTATGTTATTATAATCCAAGATGGCCTACTTCCTCTTCCGCTGAAGCCACGACCCTTCCACTTTCAAAAATGGCGATTCCCCACTTCCTGTCCCTTGGCAAGGGCTGCTTCCCTCCAGCCACTCTATTGTTGTTACGCACTTCCTGTCTCCCGTCTTCCCACAGCAGGTCTCGCGATGGTGTCTCTTTCCCACAGCTCCAAAACCACAGGTATTCAAAACAATAGTCCGATTTTTGTAATAACTTCTTTAAACTTAGTCTCTTTTAAAATACAACTCCTGCCGAGTCTTCACCTCCTTTTCACTAGTCTGTTGCAGTTTAAAAATCTACTTTCTTTCCTCTCTGTTTTTGTCAATCTGTCCCGTTTCAAGAGATAGCGATCTTTACCTTCTCTTCAACTTTCTCGGGTTGTAATCGCTGTTTCGATCTTAAATTCTCCTCTCGACTTCCCTCCCCGATCGAAGCTTGGGTATGTAGGTCTTATGCCAGCCGAATTGGCCCCAAAATTGCCGCAGAGATTATAGCCGATCCGTCGCAAGGTGGGACCTCAAGGATCGGGGGGGAGACTCCTTGTGTAGAGCCCCCCCTCGTCCGAGATCTAGCTCACCCTAGGGTCTTGAGCGTTCTTTGCCTGCTCCCCGCCTGAGAGCAGTCGGCCGCGGGTTATTTTCACCCCTCCGGCCGGTTAAAACGGCAATCCGGTCAGCTCCGCAAATGGAGCTGCGTTAGACCTCCATGAATCCCAAACCGGAAGTCCAAAAAAAAAAAAACACACACTTTATTTCTTGAACAGCTTTAGGTTACACAGCAGGGGGGAACACCAAAGGGCATGGCAGCACTATCTTACACAAAAATAACACAACTCACTTAACATCAGAGAATCACAAAAGCACAATTCCTGTCAAAAACACTTTATTTCTTGAACAGCTTTAGGCTACACAGCAGGGGGGGAACACCAAAGGGCATGGAAGCAGTATCTTACACAAAAATAACACAACTCACTTCACATTAAAGAATCACCCCAAAAAATTGCTGTCAAAAGCACTTTATTTCTGTAACTGCTTTAGGTTACACAGTAGGAAGGCACCACAGAGCAGGAAAGCAGTGTACTACACAAAAATAACACAACTCACTTCACATCAGAGAATCACACAAACACAATTGCTGTCAAAAACGGTGAAGTGGGTTGTATTATTTTTTGTAGTACATTGCTATCATGCCCTGTTGTGCCCTCCTACGGAAGACGGAGGCATTTTCCTATTGAAAAGCCGAAAGAAAGCCGAAAGAATCCCGAAACGTTTCGGCTTTTTTCTTTCGGCTACCCGAAACGTTTCGGCATTCCCCGAAACGTTTCGGCATTCCCCGAAAGAAGCCGAAACACTTTTGTTTCGGCATTCTTTCGGCATTCTGAATGCCGAAACGCACATCCCTAGCCCAGGCTCTGCTTCTCTCCACTTTCTCTCAGGAAGAAAATGAGGCATAGTAGTTTTTGTAAGGAGACGGGAGTTTAACTAAGTCATCAGAAAGTGCGGGGATCCTAGTCATTTATAAGCTGGCAAAAGCTTGGAGGCTTTACTGGCTCAACGGGTTCCCTAAGGCTTCCTGTCATTGTCTTGGCTTCTGTCTGCTTGACTCCATACCCTGCTTTGTACCTGCCTGACCCTCACTGGCCTGCTGTCCTTGACTCTTACTGCCTGCCTGCCTGATTCCAGTCTGCCTGTGGCCTCAGAAGGCCTGTCTGCTGCAAAACAGGAAAATGGGGCACTATGTGAAAAGATGTGGCAGAAGAGGGACATGATTAAACACACTTAGCCATTTGGGCAATAAGAAAATTTAAAATGTACTATTATCAGTACAATGTCTAAAATATAAAAATTTAGGCACATGTTCCATATTTATGTTATCTGATGTTTTTATACTATGTAGAAATGACACTGATAGCTGTGTGATAGACATACTTCCTTTGCAAGAATATGAATAGCAAGTGGCATCCTTCTTCTGATGTGTGCACAACTGGTTGTATGTATGGTAAAGATAGACAGAGTAAGCCCTGACATTCTGCATGCCAGTTTTAAAAAGACTGGTTGATTTCTGTAGCTGGGGTATAAGCACAGAGCTAATATTGCTGCTATCTTGGCAAAAGAAGTGTGGATAAAATAGCTATGACAAGCAATTTTACCACTACTCTGAAACAGTAGTGTATTTGGGAATGCATTTCAAATTCATAGGAAGTTGAGGTCGGAAGCTGAGGTCACACATCAGGTTAACTGCTGAAGGAAAACTACAAATGGTTTCTGGTGTAAAATCCAAAAAGAGTGTCAGAGAACATCTGTGTAGGGAAAGAAGCAAGAAAGGGCACTTTGGCAAGCAGAACACTGAGAAGGGGAAAGTGTGACTAAGGAATGAACCCACAGGAGACTCTAAAGGTAGCAGAATGGTTAAATGGATACCTTGAAGGTGCAAACACAGCACTTGTGTCTTAACACGTATTGACTTGGAAACAGATCCCACTAATTTCACTTATACCCTAGCATGCATTATGATGGTACCAAAGCAGCCACAAGCATATCCTGTGTGAGACAAGACGTGAAGGTCCATGCTGTTGTGCTGCATATCGGTTATGATTGCATTTTAATACTGCTCTAACAAATATTCAATGTGTGGACAATGGTGGAAGTTATGATGGTCTTAGAATGAGATGTAGGAGAGTCATCTGCTAACCCCCTCCCATCCATCCTTTTCACTTCTGCCCAGCACTGAAGCAGCATATCTTGCAATGGTGTGCTCCTCGCAGCTCCACTTGAACACACACAAATAAGTTGGAACAGGAGACGATCGACCACTCTTCCGGTGGTACCACCTTACAGTACACAAGAATGCAGCATAAGTATCTGGATTAAATTTCATCAGGCAAAATGCACACATGACTTGGCAGTCCCGAGCAAATGAAGGGTTGTACATGAAAGAAATGATGAATCCAGCAATGTGCGTATCAGTACAGTCCTAAGCAGAGTGACACCCTTGTAAGCCATTGATTTCAGTGGACTTAGAAGGGTGTAGCTTTGCTTAATATGGCACTGCAAATAATCTTTTCATTATAAAATTCTATGCTTGTGGTCTTCAGCACGAGTATCATATTGACTCACTTTGACCTACATTTGAACAAACTGGCTCTGTAGGATGCCTGGCTGAACTGTAGGAGCTAAAGGCTAGTTGTGAAAAACATTTCTGTTTCCATACCAGAGGTCCCCAGCATGGTGCCCAACACCTTTCCTGGCACCTGTCATGTGTTTTTAGAAAGTAGGTGGGGACATGTGGAGCTCTTGCCCAACAGGGCTTCTGATTGGCCAAGGGAGATCTGATTGGCTGTGCAGATTAAAACAATACTATTTGTAGCATAGTGGTTGAGTGGTTAAGCTGTGAATCAGCACTCTGCTGGTTTGAATTCCACGACAGCCATTAGCTCCGCCTCCTGTGCCAGCCATTTTGTAGTTGCACCCACCAACCTGTGTCAAAATTCTAAAGGTGCACACAGCTTCAAAACAGTTGGCAAGTCTTGTTCTGTACAGTATCGAAGTGACGTGGAGCTGAACCAAAGAAAGCCGTAGCCAGTCTCAGCAGTGTGGTAACATATGGAACGTCAGGACTTTAGAAAGTGTAAATAAAGTGATCTGGAAAGCCATTTCCAATATTCTTAAAGCAATGCAATTAATATCAACATAATTTTTTTAAAACTTAACAAATACATTATTGAAATCCAATCATTGAAAGATAAATAATATGTCTGCTAGTTGGAGGGGAAAAGTCAAACTAGACAGCAGAGAAAGTTAGGAAAATATAAAACTTTCCTGGGGTATAAGAAGGAAAAATATAGGAGTGTGTGTGTTCTTGTAATCTTTTCAACAATGATTTTGTTTCTGGATCATTTTTAAAACCATCACATGCCAGGAAGCATTGATGGTAGGAACTCCAGTCTGAGTTGTGTCAAAATGATATAGGACTGATGCTTCATATTTGGTTACACATTTTGACTGAACATTCAATTTTATTTATTTATGCATTTATTTATTTACTTCATTTATACCCCACCTTTCTCCTTATAATGGGAGGAAATTTTCCTCTCCTCCGTTTTATCCCCACAACAACTTGTGTGGTAAGTTAGGCTGAGAGTTTGTGGTGACTGGCCCAGGGTCACTCAGCAAGCTTCCATGGCAGAGTGGGGATTGAACCTGGGCCACCCAGATCCTAGGATGACGCTCTTAACTACTACACTGTTTCTTAAGAAATAGACATTGTTAAAATAAGTAGACCAAATTATTATTTTCTTTCCCCTTGAGAACCGATGGTGCAATCTTAAGCAGGTCTAAATCAGGTCTATTAAATGGGGCTTACTCTCAGGAAGGCGTTCTTAGGGTTGAATTATTGTTTACTGAAATATTTATACCCCACTTTTCTGTTGGGATTCAAGGTGGCATACAATTCCTAGATTTAAAAAAAATACAAAATACAGAAAATTAAATCCCTCTCCCTCAGAAAAGTCCTGCAACTTAAACCACATTAAAACTCACAAATCATTGTATCAGTATTTCCTTATTTTGGACAACAGTAGTCTGCTGACCATAACAGTGGCAAAAGCTCTACGGCTGGAGCAGAGAAATGCAGATGTTATGTTACTTTCCTGCCATCAAGGGAAAACAGACTGACACTCCTTAACGTTTAGACAAAAATGTCAGAGTCCACTGGAAATAATGAACCCTGACAGTTCTAGAGTTAATACAAGGACTATTGGGCCTGTAAATTTCAATTAGGCCTGACAGCAATAGGGTTTAATGTGACATTTATGTGAAGTGGTAGGTTGGTAGCTTTCCTTCACACTTCCAAAGACAAGGATCTCAGTTCTGAAAAAATAGGGTTCATCCACAGTCCTCTGCTATTTTGCTATGGAGCAACATAAATGCTTGGGACAAAATATCTACAGTACTGGAGACAGGAATTAGTCATTGAGATACATAATTATGCTATCCAATACATTGTTTATTTTTCAGAAATCCCATAGTCCTCTTCCGCCTTTCATTCACAAAGGGAATGGGGAACATTTGGTATCTTTTGTAAAGCATCTACTTAGGGTTGGGTTATACTTCTGGCCTCTATTACATACCTCCTATCCATATAGGGAGCGTGAGGACAAATATATAAACCTGAGTTCCAAAAATATTGTGTTTTCCATTACTGAAGTGCCATTTTTAAAAATGATATGTGGAACAATGGATCATACAATGTCTTCCTGCTTGATGCATTGAACAACATCACATCCACTTTTTGCCCTGCCCACAAAATTCCCGGGGCATTCCCCTGGCATTCCTATTACAACAGCTAGTTTTCCTTTGAAAACTGATGAATCCCAGCATGAGCATTCTTAGACAACACCCCACTTCATTAGATGCATGCAATCCTCTCCAGTGAATTGAAGTAGCCACTAGCTCCACTGACTATTGGTTAAATTTTTTTGCAAAATGTCCTGTTGTGTCCTGACAATACATATTTAATGGTACAAACCTAAAAAATTTTTCACACCCTACCATTTAGAGGTGGAGAGTGCCTTCAAGTGATATCTGACTTATGGCGACCCTTGGTGGGGTTTTCATGGCAAGAGACTAACAGAGGTTGTTTGCTATTGTGTGCCTCTGCAACCCTGGTCTTCATTGGAGGTCTCCCATCCAATTACTAACCAAGGCTGGCCCTGCTTAGCTTCTGAGATCTGGCTCACCTGGGCTATCCAGGTCAGGGCACCCTACCATTTAAGTATGTATAATTACATTTTTTACACTTTTTTTCTAATTTTGGGCTAAGAAGGTTCTAAATGTGTTGAAGAGATTCACAACACAGTGCAGTACAGCATACAATATCAAAGTAGGACTGGGAAGACCCAGGTTCAAATCCTTAGTCTGTCATGAACCTCACTATGCAACCTTGGAACAGGAACTGTTTCTCAACCTAGTCTGTCTCAGGGTTGTTGTGAGAATAAAAGATAGCAGGGAACAATGTATGTCACCATGAGTTCACATGAACACAAGAAGCTGTCTTACACTGAATCAGACCAGTGGTCCATCTAGTTCAATGTTGTCTACTTAGACTGACAGTCTCTCTCTGGGGTCTCAGGCAGAGGTGTTTCCCATCACCTACTATCTAATCATTTTAACTGGAGATGTTAGGGATTAAACTTGGCACCTTGTGCATGCTAAGCAGATGCTCTTACCACTGAGCCATGGCTCCTTAGAGGAAGGCAGGGTAAAAATATAAGCAAATTATATGTATGGGAAACTGATGCTCAGTTCTGTATATGCCTATCAGTTCTATATATCATGATTTCTTGCAGAACTATATGAACATCATTTTAATTCAATGCAAAGCAGATTGGGAACAAATGCATGAATATTTGCAAATATGTAGCTGGCCATGCTGGTCCATGGAGAGAAATTCAGAGGCCACAGTCCTGTAATATTTTTTCTTTAGGGACAACCAGAATAGCATAAAATAGTAAGCTGTTGTAAGCAAGGAAACATGAAACCAACAGGTAATAGCAGAATGCAAAGGTAATAAGTTATTGGCACTATAGGAAAAGAAAAAAGTATACATGAAGCAGGCTTATTTTTTGCAGTTGCAGCATTTTCCTACTTGCTCCACCAGGCAACACTTGTCTTTTTCATGTCCATTGTTGTTGTGTGCATTGTTGTGCTTGAAGAAAAACTCAGTGGACCAATGGTTTAGACTAGGAGGGGGACTAATGGTTGATGCTGTTTTTGTTTAAGACCAAAAATAGAGCCTCATTTCCCCAACCCCCCCTGAAAAGAACAGCATGTATTTGAGCATGTGTGCATGCAATGGACCAAAATGAAAAAAAAACCAAACGGATCAGTTCCACACCGGACCGGGTGAACTGAAACAAACTAGTAATGAAATGAGGTTAATCTGGATCTCTCAAAACTGAAACAGAAACTTGATGCACACCCCTACCCAAGAACGTTTCATCAGGCTGGCTGTTAAACACAAAACAATGTAAAGGGATGGGTGGGATTTTTAGGGCATGGTGGGAAAGGTCAAAGTGATTGCTTTTTAATGGGTTTGTTGTGTTTGGGTGCATACATGAAATTAAGGCTTCCTTCATCTTCATGTTTATTTTCTGTATCAGAATTTTCTTTTGGAATTCTGGTCTTTCTTACTGATGCCTCAGATACAGGAAGGCAACTGATTTTTAAAAAAAATCAATGCTCTTCATTTGAAGTCTAGTATGAAATGATGTTCATCCAGGAGCTGAGCAGATAACTTTTGTAACTTCTCAGTGCCCGTGCAATCTCCAGGTATTATTTGCTAGCTGAGACTTATAATGACCTTGACCATAGGACTTACAATTTAACATCAATACACTCCTCTTATTGTTTCTGCCGCCACTCAGAGCTCTGATTGGTGTGAAAATGAGTGCAAGGGTTGGCCGGTCAGGGGAGTTCAGAGAGCCAGCACCCAGGCACCCTGATCCACGGCTGTGCTCTGTCTTCTGCCCGAGGAGGGGGGAAATCTAGTCAGGGCAGTCTGCACACAATGCCTCCCCCAAGTCTGTCAATACCTTGTAGGGCTGCCTCTTGTTTTCTTCTGCTGCAAAACAGAGCAGCGGTCCTGTGACACCTTGGAGGCTGGTATTATACTTTGCTTCCCCTCCTCCACTCCCTCCTCAGACACACTGCAGGGAGTAGGGTGGAACTTGGAGTGTTGTCTGTGTGTGTGTGTGTGTCAGCCCTGGGAGGAGGGGTGCTCTAAGGAGGTCTTGTACTCTCCCACAGCACTGCTGCTATCTGATAAGCCAGGCCATGGTTGGTGCATGGGGGTGGGGCAAGATTGATGTGAGAATGTGGCGGGAGGGGTGTGTGTGTGGAGCAATGTGCTGGCCAAACCAATGGATCTCTAGGGTGCCTTATGGCCCATGTCAGCCTGCTCCCTTTTTGCTGTTTGCAGATGGGGAGGATTGGGCCTGGGGCTTTAGTCTGCCTCTTGGACCTCCTGCCTTTCTGATTTTACTTTTCCAGGAGAGGGGTGTGCATGCTTTGGAGAGGTGGTGGTGAGGCATTTGCAAGTGAGTGGTGCTTTGGCTGCAAGCCTGGTCCTTGCCGGAAAGGGGGAGTGCGGGGTGCCCTGTCTGCACCTTGAGTGTACATCCCCTTCTGAACAGAGGAAGGCACCTCTTGAGCCAAATCCCTCTGTTGGGGAGCAGCACGATCGCTGTGTCTTTGCACCCTCTGTGCCCACTATTTGCAGGTGAAGGGAGTGGCACTGGCAGGCGGTGGTGATCCTGGCCACGGATTGGCTCCGCCTTTGCCTGCCATTCACAGAGCTGCCAACAGGAGCTCTCTTGTGACTGGCAGATGGTGCCAGTTTCCAGGGAAAGCAGGGAGAGTGCTCTACTGGCCATGGCTGACCAGGCTCCTGGGTCAATGTATCTCCCTAAGGTCTCCTAAAAGTCCTTAGGGATCCGACTAGCAGTGCCAAAGTTGGATAGGCAGCTGCCCACCTGCGCCTCATCGGAGGTTAGGATTGTACTGCCCATTTGTTAGTAGATACCGAAGAGATCTGCTGAGATAAGTGGGGTTTACAAAGGTGTACCAGTCAGATATGCCATCATGGGGACTAGTCAGCTCCCAAAGCACTCCCCCCCCCCGCCCCCAGCTAGAATTGAGGTGTATGGGGAAAATTTGGGTGTCCAATAAGCATCAAAAGGGCCAAAGCTCTAGGCTTCATAATCAATTTTATCTTTCTTCATAATCAGAAATAAAATATTTTTTCACACTGAGCACATTTTGCACTGTCTATTTTGCACATTTTTGCCGTATTTCTTTACATTATGAATGTCTTCCAGTCATTGTCAGCCTTTTAAGCCCCAATTAGGAAAGAAGTGTGAATGTCATGATGATGAATTTTTAAACTTGCAGGCCTTAAAAATTAGTTCTTGGTTTATGCTTTGAAATGCATCCATATTATAATGAAACAAACAAACAACAATAAAACCCTGAACGTCAATGGGACTATAAGCTACATAAATCTACTGAGAAAGAGCATTTCCCAGATGGAGGACTGATACACCCAGGCAGCCACGCATTCACAAATGAATGTCATGGAAGTACTTACAACAAGCTTATTGTTCCAAGAGACATGAATAGAATTTCACTCCCCATAAGGCACATTTTTGAACCACTGCATGTATAAAAACAAACCACTTTTATATATGTTTGCAAGAAATATGAGTTATTAAGCAATCTCTGTGTGTTTACACGGTTGGAAGCTCTCCAAAACCTTCCTCAAAATATTTCTTATGTACATCATAAGCTAACAGATTGACTTACATGCCCTGATGCATGAAATGTAAAATCAAACATAATTTTAATGGGGCTTATCTATTCCAGATACTGAAAATGTCTGTCCTATTCAGCCTTCATAATACCCCCCCCCCCCGAAAAAAAATACATTTAAGTTTCTGCATGTATCCAAAAGATATTTTTTCCTAGTCATGAGCTGGATAACAGCAAAGTAGGTTGCAGAGTGGTGGAGACAGAGGTGGACTGGGAGGCAAAACAGCCCTGGAAAGGGGCCCTGCCCATGGCCTTGTCCCACCACCCAATGGGGGGAGGAGAAAGAGGGCCCACCCCAGGCCTGCGTCCAACATAGGCGGGAGGGAAGGAGCAGTCT
Organism: Eublepharis macularius; assembly: GCF_028583425.1. Taxonomy (NCBI): domain Eukaryota; kingdom Metazoa; phylum Chordata; class Lepidosauria; order Squamata; family Eublepharidae; genus Eublepharis; species Eublepharis macularius. The sequence goes on from NC_072800.1 coordinate 39,757,548, forward strand.
ACCATGGCTCCCACCTGGCTCCTGCTGGCCCCCAAAGGCAGAGGCAACTGGCTTGTGCTGGCAGCTCATATCTTCCTCATGTGGGGTGGATTCTCTGGCTCCTGTGAGGTAGGTGCTGGTGGCTCACATCCACCTCACATGTGGCAGGCCACTGGCTCCCATAAGGTGGGGATCACTAGATTGTATTGGCAGCAGCTCCTGCTTCCTTTGCGAGGGCCATCAGGCGAGGGCCATTGTGTTCTTCACACAGGGCTGACCTGAAAGGGGGTAGCCCCCTAGACTCTCAGCCCACCAAGACTTTCCCTTATCAGCCAATCCGCCCCTGGAAGACAACAGCCCTGTACTCTCCAGGAGACTGAAAGCCAGAGTTGAGTGATATCTGCCTTATGCGGAGAGCAAACTACAGCTTGTTCTAGATAGCCAAAGGCTAAAATCATGAGTGTTCTGAAAAGTGCAGGATGGTGGAAACACTATTATAAATCAGCCTTCCTGCATGGCCAGCAATCCGTTCTCACACCTTATACAAATGCATTTACCATTGCCAGAAGCACTTTAGGGGCATGTGTGAATTCATTCTAAGAACACTGCTTCAGCACTGGTCAGGTGCCTATAAAGAACTGATCCAGCATATATTAACACATTTGTACAAGTGTTTTGTTCCCTCAGTTTTGAAACTTGTTACACGGTCATTTGCTTAGAATTTTCTGTAAACTATGTGGGGATTCTAAAGCATATATATGAATCTAATTATCTTGCAGGTTATATTCCAGAGTTATTTGATATGGTTTAAAAGGTCAGGTATGTGATGTGATTCTTTGATTTAGATGAACTAGTGGATATGAGATATTTATTCCTTTCACCACACATCTTGGAAATGCAAGGTGGTGATTTGCACAATGATGCTTGGAGACAGACCACAATAGAGTTGGGGCAGACCATGTTGAGGACAGAGTTTGAGTGGTTTGTACACTTTACATTTGGCATAAAGGAATATGGAAGACAATAGGGAAAAGGAATTATTAGGCTTGAATGATCAGAGAGCTGTTAGCATAGTGGTTAAGTGTTTGGGCTGCAAATCAGCACTCCACTGGTTTGAATCCCACTACTGCTATGAGCTCAGCCGGTGACCTTGGGTAAGCCATTCCACCCAGCCCCAGCTGTATTGTGGGGATAATAACAACACTGACTTTGTTCTTCATTCTGAATGGGGCACTAATCTGCCTAGAAGAGTGGTATATAAGCACAGTTATTATTTTTATGTTGTTTACAGCATTGAATAAAACCATTGAAATAATCATCAATAAGAATGAAAAGACTGCCTCTAACAGTGGACTAACAGTGCATTAAACTATTACTATATTTGTTTCATTTCCCCCATGATATATTGTCGAAGGCTTTCACGGCCGGAGAACGATGGTTGTGGTGGGTTTCTCAGCAAAATCCCCATCAGGAGCAATCAAACCCAGGATGAATCAAACAACCAAGGAAAAACAGTCTCCTACAGGAAAAGTGTTTTTGCCATATATCAAAGGAATTACTGATCAGATGGGAAAGCTTATGAAAAAGCATAACCTTCAAGCAGTATTCAGACCCACCTGAAAAATACAACAGATGCTACGATCAGCAAAAGACAGTAGAGACCCCCTCACCTCTGCAGGAGTATACCGTATACCCTGCAGCTGTGGACAAGTTTACATCGGGACCACAAAGCGTAGCATCCAGACAAGAATAAAAGAACATGAAAGACACTGCAGACTTGGACAACCTGAAAAATCAGCAGTGGCTGAACATAGCCTAACTCAAACAGGGCACAGTATCTTATTCCAGGACACCAAAATACTGGACAACACTTCCAACTACTTTGTCAGACTGCACAGGGAAGCCATTGAAATTCACAAGCATAAGCAAAACTTCAACAGGAAAGAAGAAACCTTAAGAATGAACAGAGCATGGTTTCCAGTTCTGAAAAACACCAGGCTAACAAAACACTCTACACCCAACAATAGCCCTGCAGAGAAGATTAGCACATCAAGCACCAATCCATATGCAAAAGAACCTCCTCAGGATATAGTGAAGCCTCCCGCCATTAGCATTCCACACCCTGGGAAACTCTTACAGGATGACTCAGCTCAACCCCACCCCTCCTGAGTAGATATAAATGACCTGCCAACATCTTTTCCACACTGTGACACTGATCTCTGTCTTTTGGTGCTACACCTCTGAAGATGCCCGCCACAGCTGCTGGCGAAACGTCAGGAACTACAATACCAAGACCACGGCAATACAGCCTGGAAAACCCACAACAACCATCCCCCATGATAATTTAGCAAAATCCCCATCAGGAGACAACAATTCTCAGTCAATAGCTGTACTGTTCAACTCTTTGATTAATGCATTAAAAATCATTCACATTCCTTTGATCAATCATTTTCCTCAACATTATTTTTCATATTTATAGCCCACTAAATAGCCCTGACCTGGATAGCCCAGGTAAGCCTGATCTTGTCAGATCTCAGACGCTAAGCAGGGTTGACCTTGGTCAGTAATTGGATGGGAGACCTCCAAGAAAGACAAAGGTTGCAGAGCCAGACAATGGCAAACCATCTCTATTAGTCTCTTGCCAGGAAAACCCCACCAGGAGTCTCCATAAATCAACTGTGACTTGAGGGCACTCTCCACTACATCAGCAAGTAGCCATGACAGGCTTTCAGGGTGAACTAATAAAATCAATACTATTAAAATAGAAACAAAGATTTGTAACTCTGTAAAATCCAATAAAACATATTTCCAACACAGTAGCAGAAGAATGAATTATCAACTTGATTAAGGCAGAGTAAAACAATTCTTGCCTCAGCCTCAAAAGCCTGATTAATTGGAAATGTAGGCCGTTTTCACACTGCTTACTGGCCACAGAACATCGTGCCGGGCTCCCAGAATGACAGTGTCTTCTGGGCGCGATTTTGCACGAGTTCCCGCATGAAATCATGCCCGGAAGACGCTGTCGTTCTGGGAGCTCGGCGCAATGTTCCATGGCCGGTAAGCAGTGTGAAAACGGCCATAGTGTATGGAAGGTGGGAAGGGAACTGGCATGGTGGGCTTTCCTGGGGAAAGAGTTCTTAAAGAACTAGGAGTGAAATCCTAAACAGAGTTACTCCAGTCTAGGCCCACTGAAGTCAATGGACTTAGACTGGAGTAACTCTGCTCAGGATTTCACTGTAAGAGGCTTATTCCATCTTGTATTTTTTTAAAGTACCAAACTTAAATATATCTGTGGAGATAAAATTTCAAATTTCTTTCTGTTAAATACTAGGCACTCATTTTTTTTACCTCCAAATCCAAGGAGGAAAAAAAATAGTAACCATTAAAGTTTTAAGAGCTGTTATTCTCAGCAAAGCTGAGAGAAAGAACTTCATCCACAACATGTCTCACTGTGATACCAAACATACTCGCTAAGCAAGAAACATGGTTTCTTGGAATCTCCCCCCCCCCCATGCAACAAATGGTTATCTATTCTGTGTCCTGGTTGGAGAGTCTCTCTTGTCAACTGCCAACACATTGATGAAAGTGAAGCCTCCGATTACACTATTCAGTCCTGTTTTTCCCAAGCCCATGCTGCATGAAAGAGACATTTTCCAGCACCTGTGTGTTCTCAGTGGCGCCTCCAGCGAAGCCCTGCACATGAACCATTCCAAATCTAGGCTGACCTTAACAAAGAAGGAGCCGACATGCTTCACTCATAGCACTCAGCGAGCAATCAGACGGCATCCTATTGACATTCATCACAGCTCCTGGCCACGGCCTTTAATTCATCTGGTATTTAACCAGGGTGAAAGGCCCCCTGGCTATATCATGTTTGTTGGTGTTAGATGAACCCAGCTCATCTTTTGCTCACTAAAGTTCAGGATTTAACACCAATCCAGGATTTTCAGGCACTTCAATGTCTGCACAAAACACTTGTCTTTTCCTTGTCCTTCCTTCTGTTTTGTTTTCTTCATCTCAGTTTTAAAAAACACACACATAACAGCCTACCAGCACCTCTGATATTACAACTATGGCACATTAAAGCTGTAGCATACCAGTAAAATAATTAGAGCCAGCAATTATGAGAATCTTCCCAGCTTCTCCAGATTAAATGTTGTGAAAGACATGAGTGTGCTTTTCCAGCACAGTAGGGCAATAAGTGAGTGTGAATATGCCTGGTTTTCTATGAAATAAGAGCACTAACGGCTGTGCGTGTGCTTGGAATTGATAAGCAATGGGGACTTCACTTGGAATTGTAGTTGTTTCCATACAAAACATGTTTAGCAAGAAATGATCAAATGTAAGGGCACATTTAAGGCTCATTGATTTCATTGGGGAAAGCAGGCATGCGCTTAATATTCTCCCACTGAAACCAATGGACATGCTTGAATATAGTTAACGTATGTGCACAGCGGCATGGATCCTAAAAGATCTGTGAGTGGAGCGGGGCTTGCAAAGATGGACTGCCCTGCCTCCTCCTCCTCCTGCTGCAGCAGCCCAGGGAAGCCACTGATATTCCTTTCCTGGGGGCAGGTGGATCCATTAACAGCAAAAAGAGCAAAGTGAAGACATGAAGCTGCGTTATACCAAATCAGACCATTGGCCCATCAAAGTCAGCATTGTCTACTCAGACTGGCAGAGACTCTTTGGGATCTCAGGTAGAGGTTTTTCATATCACCTACTACCTGACCCTTTTAACTGGAGATGCCAGGGACTGAACCTGGGACTTTTTGCATGACAAGCTGATTCTCTGCCACTGAGCCATGTCTCCTCTCCTGTTCCTCTGCAGGGAGAGGGAGAATCAGCAGGAATTACCCTTCAGTCATCTGAAGCAGGTGATAGAATCCAAGCAAGAGGCAATTTAATCTAATGTGAACACCTGCAGTTGATCTGTTTAAGAGTGGGGTTGCAACATTCATAGATTGAAAGAAAATGTGGTCACAAATGCATGCCTATGAAAGACAGTAAGACCTGGCTGTATATCAGAGGTTGGTTTCAGGCATCTCTAATGCATATCTGTCCTATGTTGTCTGCAGTAAAAAATTAGGTATTAATTCAATTTTGTCATACTGAAAAATATGATGTCTCGAGGAGGGGTGCAGGTACACTTTAATTTGCCAAGCAATAAAAATCTAAAGCCGGTATCCTTGCCAATCTTTCAACCAAACTCTTTGGATAGCATATGGTAGGGTCCTGAAGCATTTCTTCCTAAACCAACATTTGACAATTACATTTGTGTTTGTTTGTTTACTGAGATCATTCTTATCATGGCTTTCTGTATAAAAAGGTAGCTTGAACTCTCAAAACAAGTAATACAAAACATTATACCTGGAACACGTTTCGGGTTTTCTAAACAGAAAAGGGTTAGCTTGCAGTTAGCTGTAGTAATCAAAGGCAGTGGCTTTAAAAAAACTTCCTTCTTCCTTTGTTTTCTGAACAATCGCTATCTGTATAAACCCTTTGGACAATATTTGTTTAATTTATAACCCAGTGGTATCAGAAGTCCCTGATGCAGTTCAGTGCTGCCATTTGTTTTGATCATTCTGCATTGCAAGCCGTCTTGCTCCTTTCAGGATGACAGTCCTGGGATCTAGATGCCAATCTGTGGCAGAAGGCTTCAGAGAGGCAGCATCTGGCTCCATAGACAAGTCCAAAGGCAGCTGGCGGTGCTGGTGGCCGTGGCATTGCCTCTGGCTCTGAGACATGCGGTAGAGTTAGTCACTTGGAGTCTCTTCCTCTCCTGACTGCTGCCTTATCATAAACAGACCTTTCAGTCAGGGTCTGTTTGACTTCTTAATGAACTTTCTGGACAAAATTATTCTAGCATAGCTCTCTTCCGTTTCAACACACTTATGCAGCAAATCGATAATGCAATTTAATGTAATGTTCAAGGCCAGTTTGGTTGTTTATCCTATAAAGAAACATGGATTGTGTGAATTCACAGATACATGGATTGTGTGAATTTGCCATGTGTGCAACTAGCAACAATGCTGTCATCAGAATCTAGAACGGGAAACTCACCAGTCTTGGGCTTTCCCCAGACTACTGTTTTATTTAATAGTATCTAGCAACAGTGAGACCTGAGATTACTTTAAAAAGCTACTAATCTTAATAGTAATTAAGATTACTATTAACTAAGTAACCCACCCTGAGCCTGCTTGCAGGGAGGGAGGTCTAAAAAATGAATAAACGAAACGAAACTAATTAAATAAAGGATACCGATTCATGATTTTAAAAAACTCATCTATATTTAATTTTAGTGTATTTGAACTAAAAGCAATTTCTGTTAACAAATATACATAACTAGTTTTTGGATCTCAGACTCTTATTATAAATTAACAAACATAAGCTTACCTCCAAAATAGAAGTATGGATAAATTCGTGTGATAGAGGCAGGTTTTCTCAAAGTCAGGCTACAGTTCAAAACATTATGCTCAGCACAGGGAATAAACATCTACATATTCAGGATTGCTGCCAACAGAATATGGTATAATCCAGTTGAGGTATCCAGTTAGATTTTACCTAGCAGCACGCAATAACCATTGATGCCCACTAGTAAGTATTTAGTGGGTAGTGTATGTTATCAAAAACAATATAACATAATAAAAAAATTAAAAATGCTTACCTGGAACAACTGAGTCACCCAATCCTAAAAGTGGATGTGGCATGACTGTTTGCAGGATCCAAGCTAATTTTCTCTGGGTATAGCACAAAACTCATAATGCCCCCACCTCGATCCTCTCCCATACATAAATGTCATGAGAGAACACACACACACACACGCAGATCCCTCACACTGAAGCCACCTCCCCCACCCCCACATCAATAGGCTTTGAGGTCTGCAAAAGAATTTGAAAACTGCAACTCTAGGCAAAATGCACGCTTCTCTTTTTAACAACTGAATGGCCATTGGTAACGTTGCTCATGAAGAATGTTCTACATTTTAGTTTGGCCAGTGATATATTGCAGGAATCTGGATGAATAATTATGGTGCAATTAGATTAGTATTAATTTTGCTTACTGTGTGCACCATAAAATAGAGGAAGTTTAACATTACCAGAATTACACTAGTGTTTTCTCACCACTAAAGGCCAATCTACATGAGATGCTTGACGCGTGCGGGATTCTTGCAAGTTTACCTGGGTAGTGTAGTCAGGCAAGCAGCAGCAGCAGGATAGGATTGAAAGAGTCAGCGAAGGGAGCCCAAAGTTGCCAGGCGGCTAGCAGAGGCAGAAGGAACTGCTGAGGCTCTCACCGCTGCCACTAGACTCAACCGTCTCTTCTCAGAGAGAGGGGCAGGAGACTCTTTCTCTCTCTGTGAGAAGGGATAGTTGAGTCTAGCAGTGATGGATAGTTGAGTCTAGCAGTGATGGCGGTGGTGGCAGCTCCTTCTGCTGGCAGTTTTGGGCCCCCCTCACTGACTCTTTCCCGCCCGTCCTGCTGCTCCTGGCCTGACTATACTACCCAGGTAAACTTGCAAGAACATGATACGTGTCAGGCATCTCGTGTAGTTTAGCCTTTAGTGGCACATGGGCTTATAACCCTTAATTATTGGGATTTAGGGTGCTTATGTGGTGAGAAATTTCTTTTCCTGAAATTTATTTTTTTGGATATAGCCATTGATTCCTCTTATTCTCTTTTTTTCTGTTCAAGAGCAGGATTTCTCTTTAATTTATTCTCAAAGAGAAATCAAGGTGCCCTTTTGTAACTTCAGGCTTTACATTTGTTTTACATTATACACCCCAAGGTGGCGCTCTAGCAGGAAGACAGGAAGGCTTGAAAATACTCTGTCTACCTCTGGGCATCTACCGAGTGAAATTCTGAAGAACCACCTTTCCTCTCACATATTTCTCTTTGATCAAAAAGGAATTGATTAGAAACTGACTCCAGATTCCTAAAAAGAGAGAAAGTAAAGGATTGTTGGATTTCAAGTAGAAACTGAACAAAGAGGAAGGAAAAGCATGTCTCTTAACAACCCTGTTCAGATTGTCTTCTCATCTAGGGATGCTCAAATACCCTCAAGTTCAACTCACATCCAGCTCACCAGTCATAACTAGGGAGCTGATTTTCTGCTGCTCATCAACCCATTTGTGGCTGTTCAGCAGATTGCTTCATTGTATTCCTTCCTAATTGTGAAACAGAGAACAGTTGGATTTTCTTACAGGCACAACCTTGTGCTGACTGATTGAATTCTACTATGCCCCGTCCTTGCTGCGTAACTGCTCTGCTTAGCAGGTAGTTGTTTAAATAAGCAAATCAGTCATAAATCATATAAATCAGCTGTATTTTAATAAAATCCTACCCACCAGTATTCATCTAAGTAGCCCCTAGTCACACTAATGTTTGCCAGTCAGTTTGATTTGACAGGGTCTTTGTGCATGCTCAGTTTTGCAAAAGCCCAATGCAAACCTGCGGCTGTTCAGCATGAATCAAACCGGCTGGGAGATTGGTTCACATCTCATGGACACATTCAAACATGGTAAGTTTGACTGTCAAACATGTTTGCAGCAAATTTCACAGCATCCCTACTCTCATCTTGGGCAGCGCAAATGCTTGTCTCTGGCTTTTTGGCGTGTTTGCTCTTAGATTTAGAAAACCCATTTTAATATAATGAGACACACCACCAACTAAGATATACTCTAAAGATATGATAGTAGTTGCATGCCTGTGGTGTGTGGGGAGGTAGTTATATTATTTCTTTGCTAAATTAAAACCTGTAGCAAACTTTTAACGAATGTTAAATTTTAGTCACATTATAATTCTTGCAAGGTTTCTCACAGGGGCTGGATTATCTGCAATGTGGTATATTAAGCATTCCCTCTCCCCACCCCCCACCCCTACAAATAGCTGCATGTCTGAGTTCATTGACTGCCCATTAACAGCCCATTACTTGTCCATCTACTCAGCCATGAATTCACTGAGAGGCCTTTGGTTTAAGGGAGAGTGATCTTCTGAGGTTGTTTTAAGGACCTATTTCTAGGGTTGTTTTAAGGATTATTGAGATAATACTCCTGGGGTTTTTTGGAAGAAATATGGTCTGTATTCTTCTAATTATTTTATTATAATAATATTTCCCCCCTCAAAACCTTTGCTATAACACCTAAACTCCCCAAATATTAATTTATTAACCATCTATTTCTCTACTGCCTTTCAACATAAGGTAGCACGTAAGTTAAAAATGCAAAAAACCCCATACATAAATCCAGTTTAAACCACTTTTAAAACTAAAGTTGATTGCCGAAGCTCCAGGAAAATCAGCTCCACATAGGAGGCTGAAGCCCCTAACTTTGTATTCAATGTGGCAGCATTGAAAGAAGAATAGATCATTGTACACTTGAGCAGGTGCAAAATGCATTTCTATCACTACCATGAAATTAAGGGGTCAGTGAGAGATGGTTCAGACAACCCTGGCATATCTTTTTCTTTAAAAAAAAACTTTGCCAGTGCTATTCTGTGCCAGGGCTACTGTTAATGCCCTATGTCTTTCCCCCCTTGCCTTTGACTTTATGCCCTAAAGCAATTCTACAATTCCTTACAAATGCTCCCTCCATTCCTCCTTCCTCGTTTCAAAGCAGGGGTAATGAGCTTTGCTGTATTGTGCTGAGCCCTTTACTAAAAAAAAAGTTAAAGGTAGTGATGTGGGCTACTTTCCATTAGACACCAAGCTGAGATATGAACCCAATTCACAGGAGGCAGGCCCTGAATTCCCTGAAGTGAAAGTCTAGTCCTTTTACCGCCAAGCTACTTCTTTCGGTATTTAATCAACTGCTGAATCCTCTGAAGTGAAAAAATGCACATTTTGTCGTCAATGACTCGGTGGCGCTGGCTGCTTCTCACAACCAGCAAGGTCTATGAAACTAGTATTTATTAAGGATGACTGATTTCTCACACTTATTCAGTTTCTATCTGAGACTGCCAAGTTGGTCCACCTGGGCCTCAGAACTGAGATATCACATTTCCCACGTCTCATGCCTTTCCTCTCTATTTGGCCTGCATTATTTATTATGGAGCAGAGTGCTCTTGGGGTTCCTTGTCCACTGAGGTCAGGGCTGCTTTGGCCTCACCTCTGCAGTAGCTGGGATTGAAAGGCAACCACACCAACCAGTCTGTGGAATGGATCAGCACACCACTTGGCAATTTCAAGTGAGCAAAATGGGAACTCAAAATGCTGTAATGGTCACTGGACAGAGAATCACACTTCCCATTTTGTGGCCCAAAGAGGCCAGACTGACTTTATAGGTTTGGGGCTCAGATGAAACACTATATGTGTCGAGCTCCAAGGAGAATGCTGTGTTTTCTGAGAGGAGAAAGTACTGAAGAAATACTTCCCTCCTGCTGAGAAGGTACAGGAGTCACAGTCTCCAGGGCCAAACAGATCATTAAGGTGGAGATCCATCCTCACAGATGTAATTTAGCAGCAAAGGTAGCCACTGGAGAGTGGCAGAAGTAGCTATTGGGGAGGGAGTTGATGTGTATTAGCACTGGGGAAACAAACTCGGCTCTTCTCTGCTTTTTCCTCTGTCAAAAATGCCTCCCGGGGAAGCTTTACGCTCCTGGGAAGAGAGGGGAAAGTCAGGTACTCATATTTTTCTTGTAATTTTTCATTTACCTTGGCTTATAGAAAGTTGAAGAGAACATTATTGCCCGAGTATTTGCATGTGACAAAGAACTGAGGCCCCTTTCCCACATCCCTAGTTCTGACCGTATTGGGACAGAAACCCTTGTCTGCAGCTGCTTTTTACAACACAGTTATTCAAATGGACCCTGCAGTGCCACATGTAGTTTAGCCCCATGGGGTAGCTGCAGATGCCCCTGCGCACCAGAGGAGGAACTATTTAGTTGACTCCTCTGCTTTGGAATACAAAAGGAGGAGTGCTGGAAAAGTATACTCTAAATCAGCCCAAAACAGGGATCAAAAATAAGATGTCTTTGGAATATTTCAAAACTTACATTACCTCTAATCACTCATGCAGATGTTTGTGATACAGGAATCCCACCACCACAAAAAGGGGGGGGGGTAGGGTGGATCCTGACTAAGTTTTCCATCAGCAGAATGGAACTTGCCTGCCTGCTCCTTTCCTCTGATTTTTGCGAAATGCTGTTCCTGGGGAGTCTGCAGAGGAAAGAAAGAAGCCATGGAAATGGCCAATTTAGCCTGGTTCCAAACCAGTATGGCAACCTCAGAAAGAATGGAATGAAGGCTGAGCCAGTTCTCAGAATAAAAGAATAAAGGAAGCAGTGTTGCAAATTGGAAAACCTTTGGGTTTAATGTGATTGTATTCAATTTGAATATAGACACTATTTTGTTTTAAGAATGCTATCTTCTTTTAAAGTGTGGAAACTGTACTTTGAACAAGAAGAAATTTAATAGGAGCACTCCAGAGCTCCAGGCCCTGTTCCCGGCACCTTCCCCCCTGCCCTTGCTGGCCAGGTAAGAGGCAGCAGGGGCAGAGGCTGGAAGAAGGGATTCCCCACCTAGTCTTCTCATTTACCTAATGGTGGCAGGCAATCTCTCAGGGTTTGCCCTATTGCCTGCCAATTGCTGGTAATCAGCAGGAGGTGACAAACCCTCCAGCGAGCCCCCGCCACCAGCAGGCAAACTGGGAAAGTGTGCCCCAGGTGAGCTCCTGGCGGGTCACGATGATGTCACTTCTCAAAATGATGTCATCACGCTGGCTCTGGGCATGCTCCTGCGCTTTCTGGGGCCAACTTTGGCCCCAAACAGGCCAAAATTAGCCCCATGTGAAGCGCAGACACACACCTGTGGCCAGCAAGATAACATCACTTCCTGGAAGTGATGTCATTGTGCTTCTCTGGGAGCATGCACGCATCCTGGGTCCCCCATACTGCCAGGAGGATATAGGGACCTGGGAACCCTACCTCCATCCCTACCAGAGGACTGGGAACCCACACCCCAACACTCTAAGCAGATTCAGCTACAACATTTCTGACCTGCTTCTGGGATCTCTTTAAATAATTAATGGGACATACGGTGCCCGTTGGATGGCGAGCAAATTCCCAGGCTTTTCCCTGTTGCCAGCTGATCTGCCAGTGACTGGTGGGAGGTGGCAAGCCCCCCAGAGGTTGCCTGCCAATGGCAGGCAACTTGGGAACATGCACAATGCACACACTCCTGGGGGTCGCGACAACGTCACTTCCAGAAATGCACCTCTGCTTTGTTTGGGGCCAATTTTGGCCCCAAATGGGCTGAATCGGCCCTGTGCAGAGCACGGCAGTGCTTCCACAGTTGGTGTGATGGCATCACTTCTGTAAGTGTCGGACTAGGATCTGGGAGACCCAGGTTTGAATCCCCCCTTTGCCACGGAAGCTTAGTCGGTGACCTTGGGCCAGTCATGCACTCTCAGTCTAACCTACTCCAAAGGGTTGCTGTGAGGATAAAATGGCATAAAATGATGTAAGATACTTTGGGTCCCCAATTAGGGAAACAGGCGAGATATAAAATAAGCAAATTATAAAGATACAGCATTATTTTCTTGATATTGTAGATGTAGATGAAAGGGGTGGACTGAGGCAGTGGTCTATGGTTATGAAATGAAATTTTGTGACAGCTGAGATTTTATCTGGGAAGTTCACTTTTTCACTCACAGTCAAGGTCAAGATAGATAAGACAATGAAAATCCTTGATCAGAGCTCACATAAACCAGAGTCTTGTGACACCTTAAAGACTAATACGTTTTTATTCATAACTGTTTTTTAAACTAGAACCAACTTCCTCAGATGCATGGATTCACATCTCTTTAACTTTTAAAACCATCTTCAGGAGGAAGGGAAACTAGGATTAGGACTGCAGCACTGGCTCAGCTATTTCATGGCATAAGGAAAGGTCAATTTAACTTTTTCCTCACCCCATGCCATTTAAATTGTCTCTGAAGCTGTTATTAACTTAAGAGTTACCAACAGGCTGGGGGCGGGGAAATGCCCTGTGCCTTTAATAGAGGTTTAATACGTAGAAATGGGCAGCTGAAACTTTTCATGGCATGGAGGTAAACAGCCTCATCTGATAAATAACATTTCTTTAAGCCACTATTAAAGGGACAAGACATTTTTTCCTCCCCCTATATGGGCGAAATTTAAGGATACTGGAAAGAGAAGCTTTAAGGTGATGAGTTGCATAAGGGAAATATTAAATCCCCCCCCCCCCGCTGCTCCCTACACCAGGGTTCCCATTCAATCTACCCCCCCCCCTCCATAACTGTTTTTAAAAATTTAAGGAGGCATCTCATTACCATTCACCAGGAATCTTATAAAACTAGTTCAGGGAAATTTGATGTGACTTTTCCACATACGTTCCCCCAATCTGATCATCCCACAAGCGCTGCATTGCCGTGAATGTGTGTCTCGCCAAATAGAAGTGTCAGTTCCTAACCTTTGATGTAATCCCCACACCTTTAAAATCCAGAAGCCATCTCTTCACCAGACCCAGCCTTTGAAAAAGACAAAAAGGCACAATGTCCAGGTTGCAGTGATGGGTCAGCCGTAGCCCTGAAACCAACTACAGTGCTAAATTTTACCTTTCTCCCCTCTTTTTATAGAAAAAGAGCTCAAGGAGTGGCTGTTTCAATGGGCTGTACAGCAACCCGAAAGTTCACAAGGTTAGAAACACTTCTCACCCAGAACACAAACTGCAAACCACATTTGGAAATCATGCTTTTAATTAAAAGTAGCATTTTTTTTTAGACTGTCAGCAGTAGCTATGGGGCATGAGTGAGGAGATGGCTTCTGACAGTAGACGGTTGAGATTAGGCAGTAAGAGACTGCAAACCAGTTCTAGCCCTGCATTGCTAATCAAATCAAGTACTTTCATTCTTAGTGGAGTGCCTTCAATGTGGCACATGAGCTATAGTGGAAAGCTCTCATTATCACCCATAAAATAAATTGGGCCTGCCTGTGTCAGGAAGATTTGAGAGTCATGCCAGCATAGATCCCGAATGCAGACATGCGGCAGTCCCACGCAAATAGGCTCTCTGATCTACTGCATTGGGGGGGCAGGAAGCACCAGCACTGACTGCCCTAATGTAGATGAGGGCCTGCTCTGAGATGTGATTAGGAGGATCTGATTGCTGAGTACCCTCTAGCTTCAAGTAATATGCAGTGTTAAGACAGCTACTTTCAAAGAAAGGTTGCGGATCCTCAAGGACATCAGCTTAATCCCATCAACAAGACTTCAAGGCGGCCTGTTTGCTTTCCCCTCCAAACAGGAGAGTAGCAGTAATGTATAGTTTTCCCCCACTCCCCAATTAAGGAGCTTGTATCCCTTTCTTTGCCAGAACCTACCTACCTTCCTTCCTCCTCCTCCAGCCAGCCTAATTGTCCTTGTTTGATTAGGTGACAAATCTGTTTACTCATATCTCCTGCACTTAAACCCCCCACCAGCTTCTCCAACATTTAGCAAGTTAAGTAGTTGATAATGAGGTCTACCCTCCAAGCCCCATCCCTGGCTCTCCAAGCAAAGAGAGGGATTAGGAGAGGGGCTCTCCAAAGGACCGACTTCATAGTTGTTTCTGTTATTGTTAATCAATAGATGCAAAACCTGTTTTTTCCCCATACTATATACCTTTTCCTGCTAGGTAATTTGTATCCAGTTTCAGCAGAATAGCCCTACTAGCCGATGCAGCAAAAAGAAACAAGAATCTAGTGGCACTTTCATTATTCTTTAATGCCTTGTATATCTGATGAAGTGGGCTCTAGGCCATGAAAGCTGATGCTGGAATACAATTTTGCTAGTCTTTAAGATTGTCAACAGGCATGGAGAAGAACATCCTATCTCTTTTAAAAAGTTTAAGATGTAGGAATGGGCAGCTTGAGGCTTTTTCTGGCTTGGAGGTAAATAACATTAGAGCTGTAATTGACATTTGAGGCTAACATCGTAAAATTCAAAAGATACAACTTCCATTTACAAAAAGAGAACTCAGCAAATACAAATGGAACCTTTCTGGTTTTAGTAATGGTAGGAAAATATCTGCTGTTGTTTTTAAGTTCTGTTAACCATAACAGGCATCTGTGGCTCCTTGGACATGCAGGCTGGCTATATTCAGATGTCACAAGCAAACCATGGTTTGACTGTGATAATAAAGAGTCAGGAAGTCTTAGACTCAAACACTCCTTTTCTTCCAGTGCAGAATAAAAATTGAAGACTTCCTGGGCTGTCAGAAACCCCATAGTTTTCTGTGACATCTGAATGGGGCAAAACACCAATTTTTTATTTGTTCTCTTGTGACAAACCAGCGATCTATATCAGCAGGTTTTAAACTGGACAAACTGGAATTTGTCAGCTTTCCCAGTTCAGACATCACAGAGGCTCTGCTCACCTGGCTAGTGGTGGAGAAGGCAGGTCAGGAGTAGACATGGGCACGAATTGAAATGCGAGACAAATTTCATCACGAAATAGTCTATTTCATCTGTCGCATTTTGTGGGGCCGCGGTTATCATGAAATTATCATGAAATTCATGACTTTTGGGCCTGTTTCGTTAGCTTCGTGAACGATTCATAATTGCAGATAGGCTGGTGCTGATCCATTGATTCCCTAGGCACAAATGGGCCCAGACCTTTTATTACCATTGGAAACCCCAATCATAGCCCACTTACCCTTGATTGGCAGTTCTCCTAGCCATCTGGAGAGCTTCCATTCTGCCCTATACAGCCGGGAGCTGGGGGTCAATCCCCTAGGCAACCAAGAAAGTGGGCCTTCTGTATCCATGGGCACCCCAATCTCACCCCTCCAAACTCTGTTAGGCAGGTCTGTCAGCCAACCACAGACCTCTTGTTCTGATCTATGTCAGTGTTTTGCTGGGATTGGAGTGGGAGAGTGTGTGGAAGGATTTGGGATTGTGTTTTTGGCTCCAGCTGCTTTAAAGAGACTGAAAGAAGCCTCTTATTTCCAGCTCTTGGCCTTGCTGTGGGAAGGTCTTTGGGTGAGGGTGCCTTTTTTCCTCCACCCCACCCCATCCCTCACTCTATCTTCCTGGTCCAGCTCCACCATGGCCAGTACTTCATCCTCGTCTGATCCAGCAACTCCTGATCCCCGTTTCAGTCATGCACTCTGGCAGCACTTCCCTTCCCACCCTTCCCGATCAACATATTGCAAACTGGGAGGTTGGGTGGAGGAGAGCCTGCTGAAGTCTCCCTGCGAGTTTGGCATCTCCAGGTATGAAGGGGGCCATTGAAATGCCCCAAGTTCTGATGAATCACAAAACTAACAAATCGTTTTGGCAAAAGTGTAAATTTCATGAAGTTTTATGATTTGCAATTTGTGGATTTTGACGAAACACAAAACTCTTGTTTTGAGCTTTTTCCGTTTCATACCCATGTCTAGCCAGGAGCCACCAGAGCACACAGCTA
This sequence comes from Eublepharis macularius, assembly GCF_028583425.1. Taxonomy (NCBI): domain Eukaryota; kingdom Metazoa; phylum Chordata; class Lepidosauria; order Squamata; family Eublepharidae; genus Eublepharis; species Eublepharis macularius. Next base: position 39,773,929 of record NC_072800.1, read on the forward strand.
AATGGTTTGCATGCAAGGTCTGGGACCCCTGGCACATGTGCACGCATAAGGAACCAAGCTTGGGACCCCTGCCAGCCTAGCAACTCCCAGTCCCCCACTTCCAAGGTTAAGGGGGCTGGCAACACTAGCGGGGATTGGGAGGAGGAAAAGGTGGTTATCTTGTCCAAAAAACTGTATATACTGAGAGAGAAAGGTGCATAGATTTTAAGACTAGAGGAGGTTTTATGTGACCGAGTGCTCAGATAGTAGCTATTTTGGGGCAATGAAGCAATGGAAGGGAAAGAGAAAGATAGGATATAAGGTAGGGTCCCAAGAGCACACCATATAGCATGGGGTTGGAAATAATTAAACAATAATTTGAATTGAATCACCTCCTCACTTGCTTTATTTTTTTTAAAAAAATGTTTAGGTTTAGGCATGGATTCTCTGCAGTTATTTCAAAAAGCAGAAGACAGATATTGAGCCACAGCCACATACTGAAGACAGTATTTCATTAAAGATAGTATCAGTAGTAACAACTGTATCCACCGAGGTCAGAGTTAGGAAATTCCTGGAGATTTGGAGGGTGGAGTTTGGGAAAGGTGTGCCTTTGGGCGGGGAAGGACCTTAGCAGGGTATAATGCCACAGAATCCACCCTCCAAAGCAGCCATTTTTTCCAGGGAAACTGATCTCTGTAGTCTGGAGATCAGTTGCAATTCCGGGAGATGTTCAGGGCCCACTTGAAGGTTTGCAACCCTAGGCTAGATCAATAGAAATAATTTAAAAACCCACTTTGTTCCCCCCTACCCCACTTCCAAATTATTTGTGAGGATGCCCACTGTTCAGGAGAAACTTCAGCATATAAAAGATGCAGGGAGTTATGTGATGATTTCCAAAGAAATGGCAGAAGTGATCTACTGCCACTTCCACTCAGTAGCATTCTAGCTAGGGACGCATGCTGCGCCGCTGCTGCTGTCGCCACTGTCCACAAAGCAGTGTGAGCACCTATGTCAGGCCCCCACCTCCAGGTAACATGCAGGGATGATACTTCTTGGCTGGTCTGTGCCATGCAGACTGGGCCGGATCTAGGGTTGCTGGCGCCCAGGGCAACCCTAGTCTGACTCCTAGTCTGACACAGTGCATGCACGCTCCCAGCGCTGCATGATGACGTCATTTCGGTGACATCATCACGCAGGGTGGAGCGGCGGAAACATGCAGGGCTGGGAAGCCACCCGCACCTCCCCGCAGGCGAATGGTACGGGTGGCCTCACAGCCCCCCGCGCTTCCTTTTGCCTGCCCTGCAGGACAGGGGGCACGTAGGAAGCTGGCCACCCCCTGTCCTGCGGGGCAGGCGAAAGGCAGCGCGGGGGCTGCGAGACTGCCCGCACTGCCGCCCACGCATTCCTGGCAGCTGGGAGCTGCTCCCGGTGCCCCCTCCCTGGTGGCACCGGGGGCAGACTACCCCTCTGCCCCTCCTCGATCCGGCCCTGCATGCAGAGACCTCTGGCCACCTCGAAGACAACAATTGTGTATCCTCCAGCAGATGCAGCATTGGTGGTTTACTCTGTGCCAAACAGACCAGTGGCACCTCCTTGCTTCCTTTTCAGTAGTGGGGGATGGTCTGTGCATGGGCCTTCTCCTTCTCCTCGATCCTTCCTCAACAGCAGTTGAGGGCTGCTGAAGAACTGAAGAGGGCTCCTACGGGTATGCAACCACCCATATAGGACCAAAGGTACCCGTGAGAAACAATACAAATAATAATCTATATAATTATTTTCTATTTAAAGTGCAAAGTGCTCATACATAAAATGTGATTGGCTATAACAGCCCCAGTATACCATACACAGTAACAATTACAACCATTCATAAATACAGTACAATTAATTATGTCAGTTACAGAATAGCAATCACAAATTCATTATTGACTAGTCATAAGTCAAGTCAGAATCATGAAGACCATGATCAAGTAATAATCAATAAATATCCAATAATTATGCTGATAAATATAATAAATATTGCAATAAATAACAACCAGTTATTGCTGATGAAACTGGAGTCCAAGCTCTTATAACAATCCAAACCAATAGAGTAGAATTATTGAGGAAGGCTGGTAGGATGCACAGCCCCAGCCTGCATGAGACATGACTTGCTTTGGTACTGGCAGTACTGTAACAGTATCGTTACAGCGACTCAACAGTGGTAACTTAACATTGTATTTAGTGACATACATATGCAGAAGTGGTTATGCAGCATCCTAAAGCATCAGACTGACAGCTGCCTGTACCCATATACTCTCTATTGAGGCTCACACTTGCTAGAATAGACTGCCAAAGGAGCTCAGGAAGGCTCACACACTTCTATCATTCCACAGACCGTATAAAACAGAATTGTTCTCGAGGGCATTTTTATGAAGAGGAAAGGGCTGTAGTTAATTGCACTGTAGTTAATTGCACTGTAGTTAATTGCACTGTAGTTAATTGCACTATCTTGTTCTTCTTACTGCACTTCTTTCAATTCATGTAATCCATGTGTTGCATTCTTTATATGTCATGTCTCATTCAGTTTTTTGTTCATTGTCTTCTAATTTTGTACTCCAGGTTTATCTCATAGTTTTATAATGTGTCACATTGTTCCTATTCCATTGTTTGTCTTCAGTCTCAGCAAGAAAAGCGCAGTATAAATAAAGTAAGCAAGTAAATAATGTTTAAAAAACCTGGGGCAGCAAGTCCAACAATCAAGACATAATGGTCTGATTTTAAATATTTTTGATTACATGGGCATGAGTTGGGAAAAATGCATTTTAAATCCCCTTCTGCACCAAGCATTTGAATTAGTACATTTATTTTGGTGCGTGATTTTCTGTAGCTATAAGCCCATCAGTGCAATGCCACTTCCTTCCCCCATGTTCATGCAATACCAAGTATGAGTTTATATTGAAAAGGTTGTCTTTGTGTTCTTGAGTTAAAATATACTGCAACATGTAGCCCCAGAAGTAGTACTCATCATGGTCTGCATGTGAATTAACTACTTTTTGCATATTGATGTAATTCCTGTAATTGACAGATGTTTACAGACCTGTGTTTTCTGTGCAAAAGCTGCTTGACCAACTTTAATGACACCAAAGATCTTTCTCATGCACAAACCGAACTATCATTGAAACTTGTGTTAACGTGGCTTCCTAACATTTGGCCCATAAAACAACAGAAGAAAAAGGCTAGTCAGGTGGTGTGTGAGAGACTTTTTCTAGCCAACTTCTGTTGAAATGTATCTTAAAAGATGGTTAAATTGTTTATATTTTAAAATTGGGAATTATCATTAAGATCTTGTATTCTTCCACCCCAAAAAGAACAGAACTTAACTGGAAACTAAACTTTCATAATTTTAAAGAGAGGAATTCTTCAACTGGAAAGAAATTATCTGGGAAGAAACTGTGTTTATGGGATTTCTTGCTTCGTACAACTAAATAATATTACCCAACTGTCCTTCCATTGATTCTAAAACGAATTTCCATTTTTGTCACTATAATTTTCACCAAATCTTCCCTCTCTACTCAGCTTTTTAAGAGATCTGTGTATTCTGCTTGGTGTTAGACATTTGATCAAATGCTGGGTTTTATATTTTCAGTTGGAGGTTGCCGCCACTATCTTTTCTTCTTTCCAGAAGGCAAAAGGTGTAACCTGCTACCAGCTCTACCAAGCACAACCTAATCTATGGCATTCTACACAGGATGCAGTAAAGAAGCGTTTACAGATGCAGGCTTGAAAGCTACCCACCTATCCACTTTTTGTGTATTTTATTTTTGAATATCCAATCTGATTAGAGTTGGCTGGAAACTGTCAGGAACATTGGGGGGCAGCAAAGACTGTGCAAAGTGGAGTCACATGACATCACAGCATCAGTGACACTCTAGGAATATCCCACATCTCTATGGTTTTTACTGCAGAGTTTGGGAAATTCCTAGAGGACAAAGTGACACCATCCTCCCCCCAGTTTTTGTTCCCGCTTCTCCATTGAGCAGCAGAGGGGGCCTAGCACATGGGGACAGGTGGTTGTGGGCAGCCTGCTAAGTCGGACAAAGAGTTCTGGAGAACCTGAAAGTTTTAACCATACATTGTTTGTTGTATTGTGGGTTGTCCTAATAAAAGGTATTAGATGGTGTTTGTTTTAGCAGTTTTGAATGAGCCAGTGCACAAGGGAGGTATTGTGGGATTCGATGAGACTGGAGCTAGTTTAATAGGGTCAAACATTTTATATCAGGATTAAAAAGACAGTGTGAAGATTCTCAATGCCTGTTGGGTAGTTCAGAAAACATTAATGCTGTCTTTGATGTATATGTAGCAGTTTCAGTACACTCGTTGTAAATCTCAAAAGGCTGCTTGCCATTTCAGAAGATATTCTGATTTGATAAAATCACACTGCGGCCCAGATTCCACTATTGATGGAACTGGAAGCAGACTTCAGGCATGAAAACACAGGACTGACCTTGGGAGTAACTGGATTGCCATTAGAATTGGGGAAGGGCCTGGCTCCAGAATCATTTGACCTCCTAAACGTCAAAGAAATGTCAGCCTTTAAGAACTTGTAGGCTTCCTTTATTATCTTTTATTCAACAGACATGGCCTTTAATTAGTTTTCTAAAGCTCACCATGGCCTAGAGCACTTGCAAACTTCTGCATTTTTTCATCAGTGTTCATTTTTAAATGGTTTAATGCTGCCTCTGATTGCCGAGTGCTAAAATATGAATCTTCACACATCTGAGTCATCAGCTTAACCAAGCTGCAACTTCAACTTCAGAGAGCTTCCTGGGAGTAAAGCAAACGGTGCCCACAGAACAAGGTTTGAGTCACAATTTCCAGGGCAAACTCTGGCCCGGCCCACCCTTGTGAAAACCTATTCAGCCTCTGCTTTCTGCCACCTACCCATGCTCCCAGCCACTGAAACTTTCAATAACAAATAGCACAGGTTGAACATTTAATTCGAGAGGTTTAAATCTCTATGTTGTTTATTCATTTGTCCCTTGACTCAGGCTGTATCTGTATCTTCCTTTCAGTTCTTCGATCACATTAGGAACACCATTATTAACTCTTTCACTTCTATGGAGATAGATCAAATTGGGTAGCCATGTTAGTCTGTCTGAAGCAGTAGAAAACAGCAAGAGTCCAGTAGCACCTATAAGACTAACAACATTTGTGGTAGGGTATGAGCTTTCGTGAGTCACAGCTCACTTCTTCATCCTCTAACGCTATTAGTGCTGTCGCTGTCCCATGCCCTGGTCTGAATCCAAACTGGAAAACTCTAGAGTACTAGAGTTTTCCAAGAAGATCTGGAGTTGGTCAGCTACTGCTCTCTCAATCGCTTTGCCCAGAAAGGGCAGATTAGAGACTGGACGATAACTGGCCACATCAGTTTTGTCTAGGGATGGTTTTTTAAGGGTTAACCCTGAGTTAATGATTGATTTACAATAGATCTCAGTGGTTCACTTATGTGATCTTTACTTGATTTTAACAGCCAAGATGGGCAAGGATTGAGCACACAAGTAGTGGCTTACGTAGATGCCAGGATCCAGTTAAGGTCTGTCATTGTAATTGGTTCAAAGCAGTCCAAATGTAGGCCAGATAGATCAGAGCGTATTCATGCTATTTTATCAGCAAAAAACTTAGCAAAGGCCTCGCAACTAATTTTCTGTTCTTGGGACTGTAAAGGTTCAGATTTAGAACTGTCTGGATATCCTGAACAATTGGGATGGTGAACTAGCCAACACAATGGTTGCCGAGAAATAGCATTTCTTTGCCACTTTCATTTCCACTTCATAGTTTTTCGAGTGTGCTCTGTAGCAAGCGCTATCAGCTTCCATGCAAGTTTTTCACCAGCGTCTTTCTAGGCGTCTTCTGTCCCACGGTGCCAGCTTCTGTCCCAAGGGCCGGATGGGTTGACAAGGAGCAATGGTGTCAATAGCTTCAAGGAGCTAAACCAATAAACAAAGAAGCAATTCCTCAATACAGACATTAAAAAACTATGAACCAAGAAAGAAAATATAAACATGTATTGAAAGCAAAATAGATTGCAGTCATTTGTGCTATGCAATATCGTGTATTTATGTTTTCTTCCTTGGTTTTCGACTATTGGAAACTGTAGCCAGATCAAGCTATGTTGTAAAATTTTATTATTTTTGTCATTCTGGATAGAAATGGTGGATTCTAGAAGGCCTTACCTTTTATTCTCACAGCCTGATCACTCAATGTGACAGGGAAGACAGTTTTTGTTCTTATTTATTTATTCTTATTGATTTGGTCCCCAATAGGAACCAAAACCAGCTCACATCATTTTCCTCTCCTCCAATTTATCCTCACAACAACCCTGTGAGGTTGGTTAGGCTGAAAGTTTGGGATTGGCCCAACATCCCCCAGCGAGTTGCCATGGCTGAGTGGGGATTTGAACCTGGGCCTCTGAGATCCTAGTCCAACACCCTAAACACTACTCAACACTGTTCTGATTTGGAAGTGTTACGGGGAAAGCCATTCAATCTACACTGAAGTAAGAGAACAGCTGCAGAAGAACCTTAATAGTGTAATTACTTTATGGGCATACACAACAGTGGTTTAAAAATGCAAGCATGAAAGCATCCTACTGGAACTCTCTGTGCTGTTTGTTAACAGTTCTTCTGAGATTCACAGATCTGCCAGATCTTACAGCACTAATTAATTCTAGTTTAACACTGAACTGTAACTGGTGAAGTGAGGTCCCTTAAGTGTAGCAGCAGTGGTTCCAGTGGTTTGGGGGTAGCAAATGCAGCTGCAGCCACCATTCGCATCCTGTCTTTCACTGACTGTGCTCACTGGATTGGGCACTTAACTGCCAACAATACCGTCTTCTGCTGCTCAAGGCTAGCTAGCTTGATTATGATTATGCCAGCAAGAATGGTCTAGAGGAGGAAAGGCGAATTTCAGTCAATGTAAGCAAAAGATTTAAGAGATAAATTCCTTCCCTGCCAAACAGTCAAAAGGATACTTCCCAAAATAACTTTCAGAGTTTCTTAACTGTTTGGCTTGTAAATAAATCAGGTCTATACAATTCGTGATCCAGGCAAACGTATCTCATCTGCCACATATGGTGGTTCACCAAACCCCTGAGTTTTGCAGCCTGCCTGGAACCACAAAGGAGGAGGATTGACAGGAACCTCCTAAGCCACAATACGTGACTCACAGACTGAGTGGTTTGGAGGGTTACAAGTTGTACAAGTTTGGTAAGTGACTTTCTCAAGGATATCTAGAGAGTTCATGGCTGTGATGAGATTTGAACCAAGGTCTTCTAAATTCACCATTCATGTCCTTTGCCATGATATTAATCTGGCACTATATTTCTGAGTAACCACTGGAGTAATGCTACTACAATCGGTTTTAAAACAGCTGGCTTTCAGCTGGCTACAGTGCCCTCTTCAGAGTGCTGGTCTTGTCCTTTAAAGCCCCAAGTGATCAACGATGAGAGTACGAAAAGAGCTGCCTTTTCTTGTATGGCACTGTTGGCAAATTCTGTTCACCGGGGAAATCTTGTTGCATGTCTTTCTGCAGTTAGTGGTGTGGTGGGTAGCTGTAAGTCCGAAGTTGTTGTCTGTGGCAGCGCTGAGACCATATCATCATCTTTTTTCTTGGGATATCCATCTTGCCCATACCTTCTTGCTTCTAGAAGGCCAGTTTATAAATTTGTTCCAGATTAACTCCTGAGCTTAAATCAACTACTAGCTGGTAGCTTGGCACTCTTTCCTGGTTTGGGTTTGTAACTAGTAATTATTTATTAATTAGTTGTTGCTGTTTAATCAATCTATTGATAAAATATACATTCAAGGTGTATTTTGGAACATCCCTAAGGGAGATGTTGGAACCGAAGGAAGTATGCATGAAGTATGAAACTGTAATAATGTTGCAGGGCTGAAATTCCTGGGAGATTAGAAATGGTGTGATAACAAATGGACTAAAATCCCTGGAGGATCATGAGTGGGGTGAGAATAAACAGAGAGGGGCAAAGAGATAACTGAAAGAATGTGCCAGTTAATGAGATGGAAGATTATGGGCAGGTGGCTAAAAGCAGAAATATTTATCCAGTCATGACAGAACACCAAGCAGACCAGCAGGCTAAAAGCAGGAGTGGCGCTCAAGGTATCAGGGGCCAACAGGAGAAGCTGCTCCAGGTTAAGCAGGTTGGATACATTTGAAAAGGGGGAATTCTCTAAGGCAGACAAAGACCCTATATAAGGCTCATGGACTATGAACCACGTTGCAGGATTCTACCTGGCTTACCTGACACAGCAGGCGCACTGATTACCTCCTGCTCCATCTGGATACCCGGTGTCTCTTTCTCTTGGACTTTGCTCGGCCTTATATGGAATAATCTTATACATCACAAGATTTTCTTCAAATTACAAGATTTTCTCCAGGACCTGACTTCTTCAGAGACAAGGTGACAGACTACCTTTTTCCAGGAACTCATGTGGAAGTCTGGCCAACCCCCAGTACGAGTAGGTGAACATGATGGGTTGAGTGTGTGTGTGTCTTTCTGTTCTTCTCATGTGTCATTTATTGCTTCATAATAAACATGCGCATGGTGAGGCAAACAAAATCATGTGGTCCTTCCACTCATTTCTCATCTAAATAATCCCCAAATTTCAGATCGTTTGTTTGGTATTTTTTATAATAATAATAATAATAATAATAATAATAATAATAATAATAATAATAATAATAATAATAGATTTATATACTGCCCTTCAGGACAACTTAACACCCACTCAGAGCGGTTTACAAAGTGTGTTATTATCCTCACGACAATCACCCTGTGAGGTAGGTGGGGCTGAGAGAGCTCTGAGAGAGCTGTGACTGACCCAAGGTCACCCTGATTTGTTTTATTCAGTTTGTTTTTATTTTCAATTTGGTTTTGTTTTAATAATAGTTAACCTGGCCTGTTTTAATGTTTTCATTGCTTGCCTCTTTGTCGGTTCAGAGGCAACAAAAAAGCAGGCTTTTATGTAATAGGTATATAAATATTGCACTAGCTGTCAAACACATGGTGGCCTTGGCAGAAAAGAAACTGACCGTCCTAGCGACAAAACCATCCACTGCTTTTTTTTCAGAACATTTGAATCTTAAAGCTTCCATCATTCCTGTTAATGGAATAACTCCACTGCTTACAAATTATTGGTCACCTTTCTAGTTCTTTTAGGCCCTTCGGTCCCCAAAGCGTTATCTGTACATTTTCTGCAGCCTACTTTGAGATCCTCTGACTCGAAGGTGAGATATTGATGTGAACATTTGCCGTGGTAGGATCACATCCCTAGGTTTTTACGGGAACAAACTCCAAAGACGGGTTTGTAGAGACAGAAAATTACAATAATCAAGTCTGGAGAAGACAAAAGTGCAAATAAGACTTTCAGCAGAAGTGTGACTGAGACAGTGTTGAAGATAGGGCAATATAGAAGAAGTGTTAATAAGCAGATTTACAGAGAGGCAGAATGTGAGAAGCAAAGGTAAGCTGAGGATCAAAGAGAGCACACAGATAGCTTCTGCGGCAACATGGCAACAAGGCTTAAAATTGCAAAGAACAAGGAAGAATGGCTTTCTGGCAGTGACTGCCACTGGGTTGCGAGATCTGACATATGATAATGGTGATGAAGCATCTGAATTGTTATGAGCTGCCCACACAAACCACTATTCCATTGCAGAAAGGTGCAGCGTGTGGGTGGGTGAAGGGCCACCCTTTTCTCATACTGGATATGATTTTTTTCCCTCTGGGAGCTAACTATTTCTTCCCAACTCACCACTGAGGGATGGCTATTCAAAACGCTTGTGGAAATCTGTTTCCTGAATATGCATTCTAAAAGCACAAATCCCTTTATTTTATTTTTTTATAGCATGGCTGTTTGACAACCTTGCCATAGCTGCTGTCAAAAGTGTAAGAATGTTTTTCAACATATTTATCTGGCAATTGAAGCAGTTTTCAAATGTTTGGATTTGGCACTCGTGCTTCGTGTAAGAGCAATGCATGCTGTACCTGCCCCGCCCCCGCCCCCCCCCCCGTATGTGCAGTTGCCATTTTGTGTAACTGGGGCAATGTGTGGGTTTTCCACTCATGTTCAGCTTTAATAAATGTAAACATGTCCCCCCCCCCAAACCCTGGGGTTTGAAGCTGGACATCTATAGAAAAGACATCTGTTCCCCATTCACACAAAATGGTGACTACGTGTATTGGGAGGCTCGTGGATATCTTCACTATATCCAGGGCTTTTTTTCTGGGAAAAGAGGTGGTGGAACTCAGTGGGTTGCCCTTGGAGAAAATGGTCACATGGCTGGTGGTCCCGCCCCTTGATCTCCAGACAGAGGGGAGTTTAGATTGCCCTCTGTGCCGCCAACTGGTGTGGAGGGCAATCTGAACTCCCCTCTGTCTGGAGATCAGGGGGCGGGACCACCAGCCATGTGACCATTTTCAAGAGGTTCCGGAACTCCGTTCCACCGCATTCCAGCTGAAAAAAAGCCCCCTGACTATATCCAAAGCCTTTAAACCTTGCTGAGAGTTTTGTTCCCTGCCCTTATTGAAGTCTGCATTGTATCCAAAACCAATCTTCTTTACAAAGCTCAGAATGAGATCAGGGCTGTTTTTTATTTTAAACAAATAATCTGAAGAAGCCTCAAATGCCCTGAAGAGCAACACTAAGGAGCTTCATCATGAGCAGCACAGCAGGAAATACAAAAGATGAGAGGGAGGAAATGGTGGCACTCATGAGACATTTGGAAGTGGAACGGGGATCACCGATGTAACAGGATCCACAAACTGGACCTTCTTTATGGGTAAGGAATAGGGTTTAAATGGAGTCTGACTCACAGTGAAATCCTAAACAGAGTTACTCCTGTCTAAGTCCACTGATTTCAATGGATTTAGATTGGAGTAACTCTGGGGGCCTGTCTCTAGGACATGTGCAATAGCAAGAGTGAGGTACTTCTGTGCATGTGCATAATGTGCTTTTCGCCATTGAATAGTCTACTGAGATAAGGAGTGGCAGGCTTGAGTCTCTACCGCATTCTTGTAAGGAATTAACTGCTGGGCCTTTCTCTATCACTGCGCTGGAGTACTATCATATTTTACCCTGTCCTGGCCTAGTTACTGGCACAGAGGATAGTATCTGTTGTTGTTTCTTTTTCTTCGCTTTTTGATTTAATGCCTCAGTCTTGTCTTCAGATTATGTTTCTTAGTGTTGTTCTCCTTGGCAGTTTGTCAGTGCTGTCCTTCTGATCAGACTAATTCACACCATTTTAAGACTGGGTGAGCTAACATTCCCCTCTGTGCTTCTGCTAAATAAAGATAAATTTGCAAGGGAAGGGGGGCACCCACAGGTATTACTAGTCAACATCCCAGATGTAATTTGGAGTTCGTAGTGAAGGTAATGTGTGACCCACGTTGCCTTGCCTTCCCCTTTGCTAGCGCTGTATCTTTGTGAAGTCTCCCCTTGCTGGACAAACTAGACATGGCCCTGGGCGAACTGTAAATGAATCTTCCAGTGTTTTAAAGGGGAATAGCAGCCATGTGGGGCCCCAACTTGGACTGGAACCATCCATGAGGGTGGAAAGGTGGGAGGAGTTTTACCTTATCCTTCCCTGTTTGGTTTCTCCGGTTGAAACTGACCCCTCCTGGCTATTCCTAGACATCAACTGTGTCTCTCCATCTTTTTTTCCCTTCCAGAATAAATAAAAGCACAGTAGAAGGGAAATTTATATTTATTTATGTTTCCTTTGGCATCATAGCTCTGATCTGAATTGGGATCCTGTGTTGTTGCTATTTCCCTGTTTAAGAAAGCTGAGAAGATCCATTCATTAATATTAGGCTTTAACACTGAACCACTTAAAGTCTAATACTGTGTGCAATGTTCCTACTCTTATTTTGGGAATTATAATCATATTAATTCCACAACTGTAGGCATCTGCTCAGGTGTATATAATTACAAAGGTATGCCCATGTCCATAAATTCATGCAATGTGCTACTATCATGAGCAAGAGGTATCTGCTGTTCTTTAATTGTGGAACTGCCTTCTCTTTGGATCACATTGTGGCCACAGGTCAATGGGAGAAATTCAAGGTAATTTACTTGAACCATTTTCACTAAGTGAACAAGTCTCACTTGCAACTAATGGGGCTCCTCGTGTTCAAGGGGGGAAAAAGACACCAGCGTTTACCAAATTGGAAAGGAGCTTGGCTGTGATTACACTTCAGATGAATTTACTTCTGTTCAGAACATGGCTTGCACCCCCCATGGCACATTTATGCTGGCTTCCCAGAGCTTCCCATGGTTCTCCTGGGTTCAAGCACATCCTTCTGGCTGCATGACAATTATTCTGAAGCTGCCACTTTGTGATTTTTGGCTTCTGTTGTGGACTCTTGAGCCTTTAAGATAGTTGGCTTTAAGCAAGGAAGGTTCATCCTACATATTTGAAAATTGCAGTTGTGCATGCTTTTTAATTTTCTCATTGTGTTTTTAATCATGGAGTGAGAATGCTGGTGTAGGATAGTTGAATTAAGTGCATGTATGAAAAAAAATCGGTCTGTGCTGAGGGACGGCCAAAGAATGAAAGCCAGGATGTCACAATTTTTATCTTGTTTAAAACGCACTCCAAGATGAAACAGGGTTTTTTTAAAAAAGTGTAAATACATAAAATTATCTTTATATTTTATCACAGCAGATAATCACAGTCAAATGCAAGTGAAATGCATACTTACAGGACAGGGGAGGTGAACAGTATGGATGTTTTGGATCTGCAATGAGCTAGCCACATTACCTAGAAGAGCCACCCGGGACCAGAATTTACAGTATTATGTAACTTTAGTAACAGATTTGGAGAGGAAGCGCAATTAGGGGTATCTCTAATAGCACAAGTTAGCCTCTGCAAGCCCAATTACATATGAAATACTGTCTAGAATTATTAGTACCAAAAGTGCTGGGCACGGAAAGGCTCAATGGTTGACCAACTGTGACTGTTGATCATGGAGGGAGGACCATTTCCCTTTTCTTAAAGTGACATGCTTGAAGCAGAGGCTCTTCATTATAATTATTATGGCACACCATTAACCACATGCTCTGCCTGGATTCTGTGATATTTAAAGGAGTGAGATTTCTATACACAGCTTGTTAGGAGATGCCTCGGAACATGAGCCCGCAATGTCTTCTCACCTCTGCCAGAGAAGAAATCATATAGACAGCTGGTCTGGTATTGCACATTTGCTGCACAAACCTGAAATGACATCTCTTGGCTGATCTTTTATATAGCAGGGAGCTGCATAATGAGAGAGGAAAACCAGATGTGAGCTTCTCCCCCCCACAGAGTACATTATGCCAGTAAGATACAGTAACAATGGAGAAACACACCCAAAAATTCTGTCCTGGTTTATTAATGGGCCTAAAATATATCTATCACGAGGGCCTAGTAGCTTGACAAAATAACAAAATGTTGCTGAGTGAAATGGAATAACCTTAATTTTTCCTAGATTTGGGGTAAAATAGCTAGATAATATTATGTAATATAAATGGTTGCCAACTTGAGGGCATCCCAAAATGGTGGGCTTTGGAAACATCAGGGTATACACTGTACGAATAGTACTGAATGCTCTGACAACCCATGCAAAGCTGATTTTTTTTCTCTGTGGCATTGAACCTCTGCATATGTGTGGCATTTGTGGTTTTCAGTCATCCAGTGCTGAATTCCTGATATGTCTGCCATGCATATGCAGAAGTCTGCCTGGTTCAAGTGCTGCCATGCCATGATGGAAAAACTATGGAATCTCACAGGGTGTCATAACAAAAATGTATATATGCTTATTTTAGCATGCGTCATCAGCATGTATGCCACCCCAACTTTGCACATAGCAGTACAGCTGGAAATCAGCATGAGCTGATTAAAAGAGAGAATTGTGAGAATGGGGGCCTCAGGATGTGCTAAGGCAATCTCAAGCACACATTCTGTTGCATCCAAATGTCACATTACCCTGGCAGCTCTATTTTCCATTGCAAAAGAAACCTTGAGAGTTCATTATTTAGAAAATTTGTATGCCACCTCCCTAGAACCTGCTTGAGGTGGCTCATGATAAAACAACACTAAGAAGCCTATAAAATCAAGTCAACACCATAAAGCCAGGTCAATAAAAACTTTCCAGGAAATAAAAAAGCACAAAACATTCTAAAACAGTATCTCAGAGTAAACCGGGCTTAAAAATCTCTCTATATTTAGTACTGCTCATACGGCTATAACCTTAAACAGAAATTAAAATGGGAAAAACCTTACTTAATATCATTTCTCTGATGTTTAATTATTGCCCCTATATATTTTGCCACAGAAAGAGTAACAGAATCATTTGTGTCCAATAATAACCATGTCACCTGTGCTTTCATATATGGTAGTTCCATATTTTTAAGTAGAGGGATGATTAAGCTAGCCCTCAGCTCATTAAATATGGGACACTCTATAATCATATATTCAATGGTTTCAATTTTATCATTTTGGCATATGCATGTTCTGTTGGCATATGGTACTTTCTTGTATCTACCCTCCAAAAGTGCCAAGGGAAGAGCATTCATTCTTGCCAGAGTAAACACTCTTCTGAGCTTTGGTACTGTCAAATGATGAAAATACTTCAACAGTTGCATTGGAAACCAGGCTTTAAAAGATGGATTCCCTTAGTCAAAATCTTAGGCAAAAAGAAAGGAAAGTAAGTATGTACCAGGCATGATTCAAGGGGGAGGGCATTCAAAAGGTAAGGCATCATGAGATAATACTTTAAAGCAGAGAAGGGTAGCGCTTTTTCCCCCTACCAACCTTCTGGACTCTTAATTACCTTCCAAACTAACATGGGGGGTGGGGTAAGAGTTTCATAAGGGAAATGGCTGACAGGAGGACTCAGCCCTTTTACAGCAGTCGAAGGCTCTTTGCCACAAAGAAGAGGCTGTTGAAACGTTTTTATATTTGCTTGCAAGAGTACTGTGCCAGTTGGCTCTAAGAGAGATGAATAATAGGCTACATTTTTTAAAATATATATATTTAAATATTTTACAGTGCAATTCTAATGATTTCAATGGGCTTAAATTGGAGTACCTCTGCTGAGGATTGCATTGGTAAAATCCTAATTCTTGGCTTAAAAGGTTTTTGAAGCAATTTATAATATAAATTTAAAATATTTATTTTAAATATTTTAACTTTTAACGACTTTTCCTCTCTCAATGTAGACTCAAAGCAGCTTACAATGTCCCCCCCCCCAAAGCAACAACAGAAAACGATCAGTTGCACACACGCAAATCAACAGAAGTTACCAAACAACAAATCTGCCTGCCATCAACACAGCTCCCTAAAGGTCACAGGCAGGTGATAACAGCTCTGCCCTTGATGGAAACTGCCCAGACAAGCACCGCTATTAAAAATACCACTTCATAACAATTACCATCTACAAAGTAGCAGTCCACAATAAACTAAAAGAGGAAGAGAATGAGATTGTAAGATACAAGGGTGGGAGGCTAGAATCCACAAGATATGAAAACAGTTCCAAGTTTAAAAAACAAAACCACATCGGTAACCTGAATGAACAAAAGCGTTTTAACCCAACATTTAAAACTAAAAAGGAGGGCTGAAAAGGCCTTGACTCTAGAGAGTGCCCCTTTTCTCTGGAAGACAGGGCCACACAAAGCAGGGCTCTGGACAGCAAGGGTAGAAGTAACTTTAATCTCTTACTGGTGCAGCTTGAATTATGCCTAGAATGAAACAGGAAGCCAGTGCAGTTTAAGACCAGAGAGATAGGGTTGCCAACCCCAAGGTGGAGCCTGGAGATCTCCCAGAATTACAATTGATCTCCAGACTATAGAATCAGTTCCCCTGGAGAAAATGGCTAGTTTGGAGGGTGAGCTGTATGACATTACACCCTGTTGAGGTCTTTCCTCTCCCCAAACCCACCCTTCCTAAGGTTCCACCCCCAAATCTCCAAGAATTTCCCAACTCAAAGTTGGCAGCCTTAGAGAGAGAGATTCCTGATCATTCCATACACTTTCTTTCTGCGCCATTTTGCAACAAGTGAAACGTCCAAGCCCCAGGCCCATTCAGAGTGCATTGCAATAGAGCAGCCTGGATTTAATCCAACTATGCGCAGCTCTGGCCACCAGGAAAAACATCCGCTGGCATACGAACTAACACTGGGCAAAGGCCCTACGTGTCACAGAGAAAACCTATGCTGCTAGCTGGAGGCCTTGATCTATTCGTACCCCTGAACAGTGAAAGGGATACAACAAGCCAGAATAAACTGACTGTGTAATCGCTGGTTGGCAGCATTACTCCTCAGCAGCATCTTAGTCTTCTCTGGATAGGGTCGCCATGTTCCTGTTGGGATTGGGGGACCTCCTGCCCCCTGCATGCCCTTCCCACTGCCACTCACCTGAGTAGTGGAAGAAATGGTGGGCATGATTGCCAGGCTCTTGATGCACTGACCTTACTTCTGGAGTAACTAGAAGCAATGCCAGTGTGTTGCTTGGGACTAGAGATGGGCACAAACTGCAAGATGAACTCAAGTTCATCACAAACTGGGCTGGTTCGTGCTTTGTGAACCAGCAGTTTGTGGAAGCCCATTTTTCACGAACTTCCATGAGCTGGTCTGCCAGTTCATTTGGTTCGTGTAAAAGCCCAATACCCCTTTCTGTGCAGCCGCAAAGCAGCAGGGAAAGGAGCATTTCACCCCTTGATCAGCTGCTTGTTGGGGATCTTCCCAACAAGCAGCTGATCCAAGTCAGTGGGGGGAATGTCCCTTTCCCTGCTGCTGCAAAACAGCACAGAAAGGGGCATGTAAACCCCTGATAAGCTGCTTGTCGGGGATCTCCCCAATAAACAGCTGATCCAAGCCAGTGGGGGTGAATTGGCCGTTTCCGTGCTGCTTCTCAGCAGCATGGAAAGGGATATTTAAACCCCATGAACTGGTTTGCAAACTGGGGCAAGTTTGTGAAAGTTTGTGGTTTGTGGTTCGGTTTTTTCCCAGTTCATTTCCACCTCTACTGGTGACTCTCTAGCATTGAGACAAAACTCTGTGGTTAAACCACAGAGTGTTGGCTGAAGGTTAGGGCATCACCAGTAATGCAATGATGTCACTTCCAGTAGCACCAGACGTTATGACATTATACCACTGGTGAGTCTCCTGGCAGTTGCCAGCCTTGTGCTGCCAATCTTATATCTGGATTAAGCTTCGGTTTATATTGTAAAAGCAACATATGCAACTATATAACCTATGTTTCACCTTATGACAGACTTACTGCATGTGGATTTAACATTGTTTTAATCACTGTTATCACCCCTCATTGGCTTTGCAATAGCCTGCCAGTCTCACCTCTTGGATATTCTTGCCCAGCACCACTCAATTCAGTAGGGTTTTTTTCCTTGAGTATACATGATGTAATTGTTCTAGTTAACTATACTTATTCATGAAGAGGCATGTATAGTTGGTTGTTTGTACCTCATAAACCCTACACATTCTCCTTTGCCAAACATGGGATATTATTCACAGAGTGTAGGTTCTGTAGGATCGCCAGTAAAATTGCTCTGTTGCTTATCACTCCATTCCTAGGGGTGGACTAGGGATAGGGATCCCATTTCCCTGGTGGGGGTGAGGGATCCCCTGCTCCCAGCCTCCACCTCCCACCATGTCTCACCTGGCCAGTGGAGGGGGGGAAGATGCTGAAATGGGCCTGGGAACCCCACAGTGCACTCCTGCACACTCCAGAGCACTTCCTTGTTGTGCTGGGAATGACATCATTCCCAGCGAGACAGGAAGTGCTCCAGAGTGCCTCTCCCCAAATTCCCCCATCCCCAGGGGACCTGCCAATCCTAATTGGGAAGGGGAAATGTCCATGAAAATGGTACTATGAGCCCAAAGGAAGGAGAGAGGGGCTGCTTGTAGTGCCCCTACCATGCTCCAGCCCTATCCACCCAAAGGAGGGAGGGGGAGGACAGGAAGCCTGCCTGCCCAATGGGCCATGTGCCATCCTTCTGCCAATGTGCTGACCTTGCCCACTGGGGGCAGGGAAGGGCCACTAGCCCACAAGAAAAAGTCCCAGGGGCCATAATGGCCAATCCATCCCTGTTCGAAATGTCTCCCATCAATTACCTTAGTTAAATCATTTACAATCACCTGGAAAGAGAGAGAAGTATTATTATGCCCATACTGCAGATAGGAGGCTGTTTGCAGCTTGCCTAGGGCCACTGAATGAGTTCAAGGCACATTTGAATCACAGACATCATGATCCACTCAGATACTCAACTATATCATCTCTCTGGAGTTTAAACTTTTCTCCTTTTAATACAAAAAAAATACATGATGACCCCAAATTCTAATGTGCATGACCCCTGCTACCCAAATTTTCAACCTCACCTAAAATAATAGCCATGATTCAGCTGCTTCTTCCTTTTAGCTGAACTTTAGATTCTATGTTCACAGTGGTATATATATATATGGAATCTGTGAAATTGTTGCCCGTGTGTGTGTGCAGTCAGCAGCTTAAAACTGCCTTCATAGAAGTGGCTCAGGTCATAGTAATTCTATGTTTCAGTGCTAGAAAACACAACCATTCTTCTAAGGCTGTAGGTCTTTGCAGTAACACAGACGGTTGTAGCAACAATTCCAGTGGTAAGGCGAGGGAAGAAAGTCACATTTATGACTGTAAATAACACTTAAAAAAAAAATTAAGTTCACGGAAATGTCTTCCTGCAAGGATCATGGTTTTACTGCTTTAAAGTTTAGGAATATGCACCAACGTTTTATGTAGAGTCAGCTCACTTGGTTCAGTTAAAATATTTGCTCAGATTTGTTAATTTGTTTTGATTATTTGATCATTGATAAAATTCTTATGGATTTCACCTCTTGCCCAAAGGATCCTCCTTCCCGAAAAGAGGGTCTTCCTACTCAATGGCCATGAAGGACACTGAACATGTCCATCTACCCACCCACCCCAATTCAAGCAGGGTGAAATTTTCAGGATTTATAATCCTCACTCAAGGGTTCCTCCCTGTCAAATTGCTGACTGAACAAAGATCCCTGATTTATAGCCCACTAAAATCAGACTAGAGCCACCTAGAGGCCTTAGAACGTGGTTCTTGTTTTTTCCTTTCCATCCTTCCCCACAATCCAGATCTTGGTGGCCTAATTTTGAACAGAAATGGTGAGAAATCCAGTCAGGTACAATGTTGTTTGGTGTAAAAATTTGATAAGTATTTTGATTGGCTAACATGCTTGTCAAGCTGCGACACACTCTTCCCTCACTGGCTCTCCCCTGCCCCTTTCCTCCACAGGGCAAGGGAAATGTAAAGATAATATGAAGAAATGGAAACTGAAAGCAGAATCCAACAGAACTGATTCTGTCTGTTTGGGTCCAAAAGATAGCAACAAGTTACTCTGACAAGGTTTTTAAAAATAGGATATGTTCAATTCAACTTTTTATTAGTTGATTGATTGATTTGACTTATAGTCCACTTTCCCTGTGAACAGGCTCAGAGTGGATAACATCAATATTAGATTTACATTAAAATATTACATTAAAACCATAAGTAATATACAACCAGTCATAAAACAACTGATGGCAGCCTATATTACCCAGCCCCAATAAAACATTTCCGTGGGGTAAGAGGGGAAGAACAGCAGTGGTCTAGCTGGTGGAAAAACCAGAGTAGGGTGTCACATTTCCCCCCAACAGGAAATCAGTAGGAAAGCTCGCCCGTAGACCAGCCTCAACCATTTGCCGAAGGTCCCCACCACTGGCAAATGAATATACAACATTGTTAAAGAGCTCTAGATGTAAGGCAAAGAAGAAGTTCCCATAGAGCTGACACCAGGGTTTGGGATCAGTCCCAGGGAAAGGGGCATCTTTGTTGCTGTTTATTTGTTAAATATGACAAACCTAATAGGTGCAGAATGCTTTTAACAATCAAATGGCACAGTAAGTGAAATCTTATTTAATAAATAGGTCCGTGTCTACCACAGGATAACTCTAAATTTGAAGCATATTAAGTCATTACACTTTTTGCAGATTTGGCCTGCTTTATGACCTTCTGCTCCCCCTACTCCACTCTTTGTTTATGTTAACTTATAACTTTGATGTCGGCATTTTGCCTACTTAACCTTTAATATACCACACTAAAAGAACTTGTGAGAAAAAAACAGACACCTTGTAACCACCCCCAGAAATCCCTCCCTCTCTCACTGAAATGCTTTGCCTTTCTCTTTTAGGCAGGGCATTTCCCGTCACATTCAGCATTTCTGTCACCTAGTGCCTAAACACTTGTATCAAGTTCAAAAATGAAAGCAAGTGAACTTCTGAGAGTTTTTGCTGGGAAACACCTTCCCACTCTTCTGAAAGTTTAAGCATAGACTCACATCCACTAACCAAGATCTACCTAGGTTAAATTTGAGTATATCTGGATTTAGCTCCAAGACAGGTATAAAGTCTGGGGTTGCAATGCTAAACATTGATCTGGAGTTAACAGTTATCAGAGAGCTTACCATGACTGAAATGGTTTAGGAAGGTGTGACGGAATGGGCATTTTAAATGCAAGGATAGCAAAATGCTGCATCAAGAGAATGGAAGGTAAAGGGTTAAAAACAACTGCCTGAAGGGAAGATGACCTGCGGCTCCCCACTCTCTGTGATTGACCAGTGAGAAGGTAACAAATTGGTGCTGACAGGATTGTCAGGAGGTAGTTGAAGCTTGGAATCTGACCAGGGAGGGTCAAAATGAGATTCCTCTGTGTGAGAAAAAGAAGGGAAACGTCTCCCATAACTGAGACAGCTTAAGGTTTATGAAAATCTTTTAGTCAATTAACTAAAGTGTTCATTCAGGTTACTGATGTGGTTTTGCAGACAATTGAAGAAAGGCTGTACAAGACTCCTGAATAGGGATTTTATATAAAAGTCAGTATGGCAACTGCGTTTTTAAATGTTCATGGGGAGAAGGATGCATGACCTTTCTAGGGGTCACTTTAATGCGAACCTCTCGCATGAACCTGCCAAAGTGCCCACCACACCACCCCTCCCTCAGTCCAACTCTACCTCACACCTTTCACAGCCATCACCTCTCACTTCCCCCCAGAAGCCTCCTGGCAGATGTCATGCAAGATACAGTGACGCTAAAAGGAGGAAGCAACTAGAGATGTGGCAAAAAAATATGCACATCGTACTCCTGTGGTGCACCAAGCAGTGGTGACCAAGTACCAGCTAGATCACTCTGAGGTGCACAGAGTGGCAGAGTCTCTCTATGAGAAAAGCAATCCTGGAAGACGAGTAGAGAGGCTCTCACTTCCATGGAAGATCAAGGCTCACTCAGGCGTGGCATATGATCCTGATGAGGCTTATATGAGGCAGACAGCACTGGGTATCTCTGGGTATCATTCATGATGACCCACAAATGCAAGGACTGCAAAGCCCTCAACTGGAAGGAGGAGGAGGCCCTCAGCATGTGTTGCAGCAATGGCAAGGTGCAGCCCCCACCCTTCAAACCTCTGCCCCAGCCTCTCTACAGCCTGGTAATAGGCAGCCACCCTGACCACGTCCATTTCATGGACCATGTATGGAAGTACAATGGTGTCATGCTGCTTCAGCATGACACCATTCGGGGCCAAGCAGGTACCACGAGACAGCTTCATACCGGCCTTCAAAGTTCAGGGACAGGTGTATCACTTGGTCGGAAGTCTGCTGCCCACGCCTCCACAGGAAGCTCAGTTCCTGCAAATCTATTTCGTAGGCGAGGACGAAAAGGAACTGTGCTTAAGGTGCAACAACTTTCCTAACGTCAAACAGGAATTGGTCAGACAACTGGAGAAGATGCTACATGCCATCAACAGCTACATAAAGGACCTGAAGACCGCTTTGGACATGGTACCTCTAACCTACAAGAAATCTGAAGTCATCATCCATGCAGATAAAAAATTCACTGACGCTCATGTAGGTTGTTTCAACGCACCAATGGCACATGAGGTGGCTCTGGTGATTGTTGGTCAGTAATTAGAGCAGTGAGACAACGTGTTGCACAGCTGCAGCAACACACTGCGGCACATCAGTGAGATCCACTGGTCATACAATGCCCTGCAGTATCCGCTTCTGTTCTGCCGTGGCGAGAATGGGTGCTCCACTTAGCGCAACCCCAACACCATGTTGCCCCCCAAGAAGACAGAGTCCGCAGCAGAATTCTATTCCTAACGCATCATGGTCAGGCAAGGCGAGATCAACCACATGGTGTACTTCCATTCCCTCTTCAGTCAATTTTTGGTTGACATGTATGCCAAAATAGGGACTGTAGTATAATATGCTATTATACTACAAAACAAACTTTAAAGAAACCACAAACCCAAAAATGTTACATACCCATAACTGGATTTAAAGTAGTTACATACCCTAATGAAGCACGGGTATCAAGCTAGTATATGTGTGCATAGAAAGAAACCAGAACAATTTGTACTTTTGGCTTTGAAAGACTTGCTGGACTACCTTCCCCACATTGCTTTAAACACACTGCCACGTGTACCTGAGAAGGGGGTAGATCCTGCATGTAGCCTCATGTTCAAGGGGTGAAATACAGACGGACCTGGGGCAATCTGTCTAAGAAATCCAAGAACCTCCCAACTGGTGGCAGGGAACCTTCCAAAGGATCCAACTGGGCATTACATAAAATCCAACTGGGTCAGAGGGTCAGTTATGTGGGTAGCCATGTTAGTCTGCAGAACAGCAGGATTTGAGTGCCATGGCACCTTATAGGTCTACAAGAGTTTCAGAGTGTAAGCTTTCAAGAGTCAGAGCTTGCTACTCCTGTCTGAAGAAAGGAGCTCTGACTCTTAAAACCTTATACTTTGAAACTCTTGTGGTCTATGAAATGCCATGGCACTCAAATCCTACAATTGTAAAGAGTTATTTGCATTGGGCTGATTTAAAAGTCTTTGGTCTGTACCATGAGTTAACAAAGTTGTGAAGAAAGACAGTATAAAAAAGTTTTTAATAAAAACAACAATATCTCACACATTGGAGTGAGAAGTAACTAATAATTATTCAAGGGATTTAATATAAAAATACAATCAGTATAATGTAGAGTCATAGAATCATAGGGTTGGAAGGGACCTCTAGGGTCATCTAGTATATATGTGTGTGTGTAAGATGAAAGGAATTCTAAGTTACACCTTGATACATGCTCCCAGAGGCTTTCCAGCCCCAGCAAACAACCTTGTTGGTTTTGGAGGGGAAATCTGCCTTTCAGTGGGGGAGTGAATCGACTGGTACCTTATAGATGGCAAACACCCAAGGACTCTACACAAGATCTCTCCAACTGGGTGAATTGGCAACAAAATGGCAAATGGTTATGTCTTTAGGAAAAGAATATATGTTATATGTTATATGTGATTATGTGATGAGGTTATATGTGATGATGAAATGATGCACATTAAGATTTTTAAAATTCTGATGTTCACTAAAGTTTTTTGAACTGGTGGAGACTGTAACTCTTGAGGTTATTTAAAAAAGCTAAAATGTAAATAGTGGCAAATTCTATACTAGGCATTATTAGGAAACAGATTAAAAACAAAAATGTTAGTGTCAACCCTTTGGTGAGATTGCTGCATATGCTTCCACTCATCCTGTCTTTAAAAGGATATCATAGAGTTTTTAAAAATGGAGCGCAAAACCCCAACATGAGCAAGGGGGTTGGAGCAGGAGGTAAAGTGAAAGTATTTGGGCTTTTTTACTTCAGAAAAAAATGAGGTTTTGTGTGTGTGTGAGAGAGAAAGAGACAGAGAGAGACAGTGAGAGAGGAGCTGGTAACCCTTGGCGCTCTGCTGCCTTATGTGGTAAGCCAGTGAAGCTGTAGGGTAAATCAGTTCCAAAGGCTACAGGAACTCTGAGCTTCGGAGATGCTCAGCCTGTGAACATAGTCCATTGGTTCAGTGAAGCAGGAAGGAGCTATAAAAGCTTCAAGGGATACTGGGGGTTCCTGACTAGTGAACAGTCTTACTGTTTGTCCCAGCATGTTGCCTTCTGCTTTCCTGAATTCTGACCCTTGCTTCTGGCATATAGTTCTGTAACATTGTGGCTTCTGATGTTCTGGAATTCAGTCTGAGGAGATTTCTCTGGAACTCTAGTGCCTGTTTTAGGATCTGGTAAATCTTGACTTCTAACACCTGATCTCTGGACTTCCCAGTGAACTCAGCTCCTAGTTTATGATTCAATATAGTCTCAACTTCTGATCTTATAGCTTTCAGTCCTCCAACTGTCCTTTGATTTCTGCCCCAGTTCCCATATGATTCCTTTTCTGACCCTCTGCCTAGATCCTTAAATAGGATGTAGATTTATATATTGTAAAATACTAGAACTCAGAGTCATCTGCTGAAATTGATTGGTGAAAGATTCTGGGCAGATAAAAGGAAGTAATTCTTCACACAATGCATAGTTAACATGGAATCTGCTGCCATAAAATTTGGTGATGGCTCCTGGCTTACAATGCAATCCTAGCAACACTTTCTTGGGAGATCTGAGTAGAATTCTGAGTAGAGCTGTCTAGGAGTGTTCTCTTAGATAGTTTTAGAAAATATTTTTTAAAATGCATAAAGGACAGGCCTATCAAAGAAAAAGGTAGCTAAATTGAACCTCCAAGTTTAGAGCAGCATACCGGTGAAGGAAAAAGTGTGGGAGCGGGCCTTGTAAGTCCCCGCTGCAGGGTTCCCAAAATTATCTTACTAGCCATTATAGTGAACTGGATGATGGACTTCATGGGTCTTTAGTCTGATCCAACAGAGACCTCCTTAAACTCAACATTTATTTAAACCTGTGCTGACTCCTGCCTCAGGCCTGTTCTCAGGCCTAGAATTCTGGATACAACACAAGGAATAATTGCAGGGAAGGGTAGGTAAACTTAAAATCATCATTCTGTGGTAATGGAATGAGTCAGTAACAGGCAAAAATTCAGCTATACTGAAAAACAGCTACACTTGGCAGCACTTTAGAACACTTTTTAAAATTTAAAACATTTTAAAATTTAGCAAACTTCTCCACCTGGTAAACCACCATTGAAACTCACCCATTGACTGAAGTCATTTTGAAGCATGGATAACATGATCCTAGAGTTAGTTTTATTCGTCTGCTGTATGATCTACATATGGACTTTTATCATTTATGAACAATGCTTTAAATTCGTTTATTCATATTATTGGGGAAGCTGAGTGGGTTCAAAGGGGAATAATTACATTTGTTCTGCTCAAATACTTCACTGATAGTAGAGAACCTGTACCAAATGCAAGAGAACTTAACAGGGGCCAAATAAAGCTGAGATGGCCTATTTAATATGTAACAATGCAACACCAAGCCCACACAGTGCTAAGTATAGAGCAATGTGTGAATAATTGTTCACTAGTGTGCTCAGACTTTTAAGATCTGCAAAGCTCATGTATAAAAATGCAGCTGTTTTGATGGGCAGAGAATACCAATGTACTATTGACAAATGCAGTTAAACTCTGCTTATGAGAGAAGATTTTTATTAAAATAGGTTGTTTTCATTGTTGATGACGATGATAAACTTATGTCTAGCACATTCATATTTCTATTAAGTTGCCTTTCTAAAAATTGGTATGAGAGATCTTTCTCTGGATGAATAGCTAGAATTAA
Organism: Eublepharis macularius; assembly: GCF_028583425.1. Lineage (NCBI taxonomy): Eukaryota > Metazoa > Chordata > Lepidosauria > Squamata > Eublepharidae > Eublepharis > Eublepharis macularius. Next base: position 39,799,595 of record NC_072800.1, read on the forward strand.
ATAGCGGCCATTTCCCTCCATCATTTACAAAATGATCCAGACACTCAGTGCAGTCAAGCAGATGGGATATATCCACAAGTAGAGGTGGGCACGGTCTGCATAACGGACCTAATTTCCCCACGAATTTACCCAGTTCGTCGTTCACGAACACGCGGGCCGTGGGCGCGTGTTTTTTCACGAAAGCTCCGAACTTTGGGGTGTTCTGTCCATCTTTCTGTTGGCCTGTCATGCCAGGATTCCTGCTGGCCCCCGCTCAAACAATTTCCTAGGCAATGGTGTGGAGCCACCTTCGCCGTTTGGAACACACCAATCTTAGCCCAGGAAACCTTGATTGGCAGCTTTGTCAGCCAAACAGAGATCACCAGCGTTTCTGCATAAAAGGCAAAGTGCGCGAAGCCCCACTTCATTTTGCTGGCGCAGGGAGGCGAGTTAGCTTAGCAACTGCTTGCTGCTGGAAAGTTTTTCTTTTTGAGAGAGCGTTGCTTGTGCCTTAGGGCTTTGGGGCTTCGGTTGCAAGAGAGCTTACTCTATGCTCCATTTCTGTTTAATTTTTTTCTCCTTTCAATTCTGGTTTTCTTGAGAGCACTTTTTTAAAAATCCTTTTACTGTACTATCGGGTTACTCTGATTTCTTTCTGCTTTCGAGTCCTTGGGTTCTGGGGCTCAATTCCCCCCCCCAAAAAAACTCTTCCTTTTTTCTGGGTTGCCGGTGGGTTCTATTGTGCTCTGACCCCACCCACTCGCAGACCCACAGTGGGTGCAAGGCAGCTTTGGGCGCTGTCTGCTTGAGTTCTTTCCTTCTTTCCCCCACTTTCTTTATTGGCTGCTGATGAGGTGCAAGAGGAGACTGCTATTGGGCTCTGTGAAACACCTACTCTCTGGCGACCAGCAGCTCGCTTTGGGGGCTCTCTCTACTTGATATCTTTCTAAGCCTTTCACTCCCTAAATAGGGGGTGACTTTGGGGGAGCTTTCCTGCCTGGCTTTTGAGGTGCAAGGGGGGGGGGGCTGTTACTGGCCTCTGTGAAACACCCACTCTTTGACGACTAGCAGCACGCTTTGGGGGGCTCTCTACTTCACTTCTTTCTAAGCCTTTCACTCCCTAAATAGTGGTTGACTTTGGGGGAGCTTTCCTGCCTGGTTTTTGAGGTGCAAGGGGGGGCTGCTACTGGCCTCTGTGAAACACCCACTCTCTGACGACTAGCAGCACATTTTGGGGGGCTCTCTGTGTTGTCTCCCCCTTTGCATGGGCACCTGCTATCCCCTCTGGCCAGGGGGTAATGGGTCCCCTAAATCATGTCCGCCCCGTGAAGGCAGGAAGGTGGTTGAGTTCTGTTGCTGATGCTGCTGTCATGTTTCTGTCCCCCCCTCTCAAGAACCATGCTGACACATCCAAGCAATGTCTCCTGCCCTGCCCATCCCCCACATTCCACAAAGGCAGGACGGCGGATCCGGTCTGCCCCTCGCTTCATGAGGGACTCTCCTTTTACTGCTCCCTCCTTGGTTACATACACAGCTTGATTGCGATTGAGCAGCCGATTGTACCATATAGGGGTAGAGTCGGTTGTCGACGTGGCGGCTCCCCTGTCAACAGGACTGACGGGTCCTCTTTCATCTGGGTGGGGATGTGTCCTGCTGCAACTCTGGTCCTTTCTGGCGAGGCAGGAAGGTGTGTGGGTGCAGTCAGCTGCTTTCAGCTATCTTGCTGCTCTCTCTTTGGTTTCACCGCCTCCGATTACATTGTGTGAGGATACATTTGGTTGACAATGTGGAGGCTCCCTGACAGGACCTCTTTCAGTTGGGTGGGGATGTGTCCTGCAACTCTGGTCCTTTCTGGCGAGACAGGAAGGTGTGTGCTGTTGGCTGCCACCGAGTTTACGCTAAGATGGAGCTTCAGGTGAGGACACCCGGTAGCTGGGGGATCAGGCTGCCCCCGGGCGAATGTGGCCTCCTTTCCCCCCCTCGCCGAGAATACCAGCACGCTCTATTTTGGCCTGTCAGAAATGGGGGGAACCTTCCCCTCCCCCTCCTCATGATGACACGTCCTGTCCCTGGTATCCTCCTCAAGATGACAAGTCCTGTCCCTCGTACCCTCCTCATGACAAGTCCTGTCCCTGGTATCCTTCTCCTGACGACAAGCCTGTCCCTCGTATCCTCCTCCTGACGACAAGTCCTGTCCCTCATATCCTCCTGATGACAAGCCCTGTCCCTCATATCCTCCTCGTGATGACAAGCCCTGTCCCTGGTATCTCCCTATCTGGGGGAGGGGGCTGCGGTGCCCACATGTCCTTCTTTTGCTGATACCGCCACATTCAGTTCAGTGAAGTGGGTGTTGTTGGTGACTTTCCTGCTCCTGTGAGCACAAGGGCCCGTCCAACTGGGGAGTCCGCTTCTGCTCCCTTCCCCCAGGTGTGGGGGAGGGGTCCACAGTGCCCGCATGTCTCACACTATGTAATCTGCCTTGAGTCAGAAAGGCAGACAATGAATGAACGAACGAAGGAACGAACGAACGGATGAATGAATCTGATCTCCAAACTATCTAGGTTAGTGGCCATCAGTGGATTCCAATTACACTATTCATTGGGTAACAAAGTCCTTCTGCCTGGTCTTTATTTATTGTCCATCAACTTCATTGGATTCTAATTTTATAGGAGAGAGAGAGAAAGTTCTCTCTATTGCCTTTCTCTACCCTGTATATTGTTTGGTCATTTTATTTTCAGACCCTTTCCTAAGAATCTGTAGCATACATAAATATAGAAATTCTAATCTATAAGGGATGGTTACATTACTATTTTCTGAATCTTGCATATTTCTACAAAAATAAGATTAAAAAATGCAAGTGAGTAAGGCAAATAGTTGCTTTGATTGTTGATCAGGGAAGGTAAATGGAATACTGGGTACTGATCTGAGTTCTTCGTGTATGGATTTGTCATAGTTTACATAATGGATTAATCAGGCCATTTGTCTGATACAATAATATTTCCAGCACATTTCTGTGATCCACAGCATCCTTATCAAAAGAACTTTAGGAATGCTTTTTAAAATAAGAATCATTTAATATCCAAGGAGGAATTTCATTTGTTTTTCTTAAACAGCAGCCACTGTTTAAGACAGCATTCATCATTTTTTCCCCCTTAAACTACTTCTGGTACTGGGGATGTTTCTAAACCAGATAGTGTTTGCCATGCTGACCAAAACAGAGCACAGGGCTAACGTTAATTTAGCCTTGTTTGACAGTGAGATCTGTTTTCCAAAATAGCCATTCAGCTGATGGGTGTACTTGGAATAAAATGACATTTAACTTAGTCAAATTGTATATTGCAGATAGATCAAGATGCATACCTTGAAAGTAATAGTTCCCTACCAGGTTTAAAATTCTTTCATATATATGCAAATATATAAGCTATCTTCACACTATTATTAAATATTGCATTACTACGATAAGGTTGTTCAGGTTGGATATTGTTTAGTATATTCTCTCTGTAATCTGTAATTAACCAGCTATAACCTCTTGTAATTCAATGCAATAGGTACTGTTTCATTGTTGTTTGTATTTAGCATTTTACGACTTCTAGTGTTCATTGTATGTTTGTATTTTATACAGTTTCAATTTTTAAAAAAGATGCGTAGTCATGTTAGTCTGTCTGTAGCAGTAGAAAAGAGCAAGAGTCCAGTAGCACCTCTAAGACTAACAAAATTTGTGGTAGGGTATGAGCTTTTGTGAGTCACAGCTCACTTCTTCAGAAGAAGCGAGCTGCCTGTGACTCACGAAATCTCATACCCTACCACAAATTGTGTTAGAGGTACTACTGGACTCTTGCTCTTTTCTACTGTACGTATATTTATAACATTTGATTTATATACTGCCCTTCAGGACAACTTAATGCCCACTCAGAGAGGTTTCCAAAGTATATCATTATTATCCCCACAACAAAACACCCTGTGAAGTGGGTGGGGCTGAGAGAGCTCTGGAAGAGCTGTGACTGACCCAAGGTCACCCAGCTGGCTTCAAGTGGAGAAGCGGGGAATCAAACCCAGTTCTCCAAATTAGAATCCTGCACTCTTAACCACTATACAAAACTGGCTTGCAGGAGTGGGAGGAAGGTCTCTTGGGAGTGAAGACCTTGGAGAGTGCTCCAAGCAATAAAATGTAGCTGTCCACCCCTCCAGCAGTGCTGCTGTAATCATTTTCTTATCCTTCTCTTTAAAGCTACCACACCAGCCTCCCTCCTCTTCCTCTTTCATCCAAAGAAGAAGGCAGTATCACATGCATGTTTACTCTGAATGGGAAAATGACAGTACCAGCACCCTCTCCCATCTTCCTCTCCTTATCCTCCTTCACAGTGTGTTATTGACTATTTCCTCCTGCATCAAAGCTGCTATTTTCTTTTTCTAGGGAAAATATAGCAGTAACCCTATATTTTCCCTGAAGGGCAAATTACAGCTTCAGGGTGATGGTGGTTTGCTTTGGGAAAACAACAGAGTAAAGGTTTCCTAGGGATGTTGCCCATTGGTGCCTGAAAGGCTGGCAGAGGAAAAAACAGTGGCAAATTGGTGCGTGGGGGGGGGGAGACACATGGCATTGGCATGCCATGCCACTTCCAGCAAAAACCAGAAATGGCATCATGTTGGGGAGGGACACTAGGGTTAGAGCTTTTGCAAATCCTAGAACTTCCCCACCCCCTCCAACATCATGACATCACTTCTGATTGGGCCAGAAGAGACTTTGCGTGGTGGCATGATGCTGGTGTGCCTGCCCTCCCCCCACATCCTCCCATGGGCTCCAGGCTACAGCTGTCAACCCTAATATCTCCCTATCTGAGCACTTCAAACCTGCTTTGAAATGCTATAATTTTTGCATAAGTTGCCATTATGTGACTGGCTCCACCCACTGAGCTGCCATTTTGTGACTAGTAGCTCCCACAGCTCATGAACAAAAATTAAATAGTTCCCAGAAATGATGCCTTCCCTAGTATATTGGTTCACTGCAATTCTATCCTTGATATGTATGTGATCGCCATGAGGACTTCTCCTTCCAAAACTGTTCAAATTTATCATTGGAAGTGCAGTGCTTCTCACTCATTCAGAAAGAGACATGCCCACACATTGACAGCTGGTGCTTTGTACATGTTGATAAAATCAAATATATGAATCTTGTGTTGTCACCTGGAAGCAATACTTTTAAAGAAATGTGCGGAATTAATCATGATGAGTAAGATCTCATTTACATTCTGGTTTCAGGTAGATGGATTTTTTTTTTAAAAAATTGTGATGCTACATCATTAAACATTGTTTCCTAACACACTGTTTGTCTATATCAAACCTATGTAGATAGAACACCAGATTAAAGAAAATAAAAGGAGGGTTAGGTAAACATCTCTCATCTTTTCTTTGTTCACTAATAATAATGGATTTAGTATAGTTATTATATAGCTTATAGAAGTTGGAGTACAGCAGTTTGTTAAAACAATAAGAAATTGTTGTTGTTGTTTTTGTTGTTGTTAGTAGTAGTAGAAGAAGAATGAAAAAGAAGAACAGTTAATTTTACTTCAGTGACCTGATAATGTGAATTTTTCCATTGGACCACATAAACTATATTTATTTGATGTATTGTCGAAGGCTTTCACGGCCGGAGAACGATGGTTGTTGTGGGTTTTCCGGGCTGTATTGCCGTCGTCTTGGCATTGTAGTTCCTGACGTTTCGCCAGCAGCTGTGGCTGGCATCTTCAGAGGTGTAGCACCAAAAGACAGAGATCTCTCAGTGTCACAGTGTGGAAAAGATGTTGGCAGGTCATTTGTATCTATTCAGGAGGGGTGGGGTTGAGCTGAGTCATCCTGTAAGAGTTTCCAGGGTGTGGAATGCTAATGGCGGGAGGCTTCACTGTATCCTGAGGAGGTTCTTTTGCATATATTTATTTGCTAACTATATTTCAGAGACATGATCCCTCTCAGCACAGAGAAATCAGACGTCTATAATAAGTTCTAGCAAGGTATCTTTATGGTTCAGAAAACCACTGTTAATTCTCATGGATTGTGTTCTATTATGATCACAAACAGATTAATGTCAGAATCCAGGCTCATACTGCTATTTAGAGGTCTGATTGCAAATCCACAGGGTTGATTTCTGGCTCAGAAATAATCTCAACAACTTTGAAATCTTGGTGGTAGGAAGATGCCATGGTGCCATGAGAAGAGTTGTACTTGCACAACAGAATGGCCCTGCTGACTGCCTTTGAAGAGCTGGGCAGTAACGGAAGAACTGATAATGCTTGGGGATTAGAATGTTATGATGGAGGAAGAAGTTTGGTAAGACAATTAAATGTGACTTTGACACTGGACCGTTGCAGTTCAGGAAATTTTGGCAAACAAGTCTTCTTGACTGGTTGAAGAGAATCGCTGATATGATTTCCTGCTGTTTAGAAGAAACAAAATGAGGGTGCTACTTCTTTTTTTAAAAAGGAACAGACTGCTGCCACAAACAGTGACTTAAACCTGTTCTCAAGCCTACTCGTTGCTTGCCTGGAGATCTCAAAGACTTCTTCAGGCAAGCTAACCAGCCCCTTCTTGTCATCTAATTCAGCACTTGGAGAACTCAGGGCTGGTACAAAGTCTGATACAGTGAAGTGCCTCTTGTTTTTTTTTTCCAGAAACAGATAGCACTCACTCTGACGTCAATTCAATCAATATTGACCATTCTACCTTGGCAAATGTGCTCAGTAATGGTACAGCTCAAAGACTGCAGGAGTACGTTGAGTTGGTTTTCTTGCTGCGTGTACTGAACTAGGGCTCCAACAGTCAATCAAAGGTGTGACAAGAAAACCATGCCAGCATGAGTCGGTGCGTGTATGAAGACAATCCTTAGAGAAGAAACAGATGCTTTTACCTTCATCAGCATGGGGGTTGGATAAAAGTTACCGGGGGGGGGGGGCGGATTCACAGCAACTTAATCTTCAATTTCTTGCTGGTTCTTGCAAGAATTCTTGCTGTGAACGGGCTGATTGTAGATGTAAGATAGCACCTTCTGGAAAGCCCTCTTGACATAAAAATGAATTGCTATGTACATATCTGAGCTATCTTACATTGCTGATGAAATTATCCACCTTGCTGAGGAAGTCATGGTGCTTGTGCAAAAGAAGAAACTTAAAACAACAACCATGTTGTTCTATATCTTACTGGGGTTGCTCACTTCATATATCAGATCCGTTATTAACAATTTCCATAAGGAATTCTTCCAAATCCATCCATCACCCAAGCAATGCTGCTACTGCATTTGTGTTGGCCCATATTCTGTTCTGATCAGCTTGAAACCACAAGCCTAAGAGTCGTATCTGCTGCTAAAATGTGAACAAATATGACCTCTAATAGACATCATAATTGTGAAAGGGAAATGAGCTGTTCAAAATTTCAGCTAGACCAGGGCTTTTTTTCTGGGGAAAGAGGTGGTGGAACTCAGTGGTTGCCCTCGGAGAAAATAGTCACATGGCTGGTGGCCCCGCCCCCTCATCTCCAGACAGAGGGGAGTTGAGATCTCAACTCCCCTCTGTCTGGAGATCGGGGAGCGGGGCCACCAGCCATGTGACCATTTTCAAGAGGTTCCATAACTCCGTTCCTCCGCGTTCCGCTGAAAAAAAGCCCTGAGCTAGACTAGTCTAAACCTCCTGAATGCGCCTGGATGGTTCTTGAGATCCCAACTAAGTTTTTCAGTCTTTTTTCTGGAGTACAGACAGACTGTGGGTTTGTACTGCACTCTCATTCTAAGCTTTATCTAGGTACACAAAACCACAATCCTGCATTCACACCACAAAAAGATTAAGTGCACCTAAATCGTCCAGATGAACACTTTTTCTCAGGCATATTATTCATTCTTCCTTAATACCTGTCTATTTTTCCCATGTAACTATTCTCAAGGAAGTTTACAAAGGATATTCATAATCACAGTCCAACTGTTTTTAAAAGAGCATTTTTACTGGTGTATAAATATAGAATATATATGTCTGCCTTTTTTTCTACAGTACACTCACTAAATGTGGGTGTTTCAGGGTTAGAGTTCAAAAGTATAGAGAGCAAGCAATCCAAAAACAGAAAGAGGAGCAGAGCCAAGAATGAAACCTAACTGCTCACAAGACAAGGGTAGTCATAGTAGGCCTAGGAAATGAAAACTTTGGTTTTTCTGGCCTTGTCATAGGCCAAATAAGGAAACAGGAGAGGTCTGCAGCTGGAGAAGGGGTGTTTTGGGGAGCAATCTTGGTCTGACTAGTGACATGGGGCTTAAGCAGTCAATTCAAACTGTCTTAATTATAGTATTGGGGCAGTTTGATGTATTTGCGGGGGATGCAGATGTGGGTATCATCTTTCTTTGGCAGACTGGTAACTTGGCAGGATCCTTTTTGCATCTCCAAGCAGGAAGATTAATCAGTGACAGGCCTTTGTCAATGGTCTCATTGACCAATGCAGGGTAAACCTTGACTGCTCTCTGGAATGGCTTTTTTACCCAGCTTTGGTTCCTTATATTAGGAGAGAGGCGGGGTATGCAAACGGCCTCGATCAACAAATAAGTGATGAGATTAAGTGTGGTCCTATTCCTTTTGCTGACTCTCCGCCATTTTAGAATTTGCAGAAAGGAGCTGTTCCCTCTGAAAGGGGGTGGGGGTGGGGGAACATGACCTAAATGGAGCTTTGATGGCAACTAGAAGGACCTTTCAGCACTTATTTATCATCAGCTTTTGCCAATATCTGTCTCCAAAGTCAAATATTTTACAGTTTCCAACTTCAATAATGACCCAGCATGAACATATGTATTTATTTGCATGTATATATTGTTTTAAGCTGCTGTTTTTATTCCTACTGCTAGGGTTTTTCCCCCCAAGGACCTTAGATTTTCATGCTCTTTGCGTGCCTCTTGCTTAAGGGAGTCAGTTGCTAAAAGAAATTAATATATATTTTAGTGTACTTTGGCTTTGGGCTGGGTGCTCTTTCGTCTGCCTTGCTCTAGGCTCTGAAGATGAAAAGTAGTGGTAGTTCTCTCCATATGACTTGCTACAAGGGGTGTTAAGAAACTTCCCTGGCTGTTCCATATGTGTGAGCCGCAAAGAGGTGCTAAATTGCTGAAGGAAATTAAAATGGCGAAAGGAAAGAAAACTTCTATGTATGTCTGATTATGGGCAGCCTTTGAAGAGCAATGTGGTTAGTAATGCCAGAAGAAAAATGTTAGCTGGCATGGATGACTTTTTCTAAGAGTAGCAGCAAAATAGGGCAAAATGCAACCAAGAAGAATATGTAGCCCCTGGTTATCTGTGTGTAGACTTTGATCAGGTGCTATTAGAAAGAGTGATTGTATGTTAGAAAGAAGAATCTTAAGGTCAAGAAATAATATGTGGAACAAGCTGTCATGGCCAGTAAGTTTATACTGCCTGGATCTTACATTGATCGTTCCAGAACAAACACTGTCAGCTCTCCCTTTCTTTATTTGCTTTATTTATACCCTGTCTTTCTCCCCAGCAGGGACTCAAAGTCGCTCACCTCCTTCTCTCCTCTGTTTTTTCCTCACAACAAACCCTGTAGGGCAGATGAGGTGGAGAGTTTATGACTGCCCAAGGTTACCCAGCAAGCATGAGAACAGGGATTCGAACCTGGGTCTCCCAGTCCAACACTCTAACCACTATATTTATTTTTATTTTATTAGTTATTATATTTGTATTCCACTCTCCCTGAAAACCAGACAGAACAGATCACAAAAGAAATATAAAACAGGCAGCATAATAATTAAAACACTTCAGTAAAAACATCGCAGCATTCTTATTGCACAATCTCTCTATATACAAGAAACCCATGGGGGGGGAGGGCGGGGGGGCAAGCTGCTTGATGTTCAGCAGACCAGGGGGGATCAGCAGACCAGGAAGCCCTGGAGGGAGGAGGACGCTCCCCTCAACCACCATATGCCTAGCAGAACAACCCCATCTTGCAGGCCTGGCAGAAAGATAGTAAATCCTTCTGGGTCGGAGTGTCTACAGACAGAGCGTTCCACCAGATTGGTGCCAGGGCCAATGACCCTGCCTGGGGCTGGGGACCACCAGCCGATGTTGATCTGCTGAATGGAGGGCTCTCCGTGGAACATATGGTTAGAGGCAGTCCCACAGGTACACTGGTCCCAGCCCACTAAGGGTTTTAAAGGTCAGTACCAAGACCTTGAACCTAATCCGGAATTCCACTGGGAGCCAGATATTGATCTAACCATTATATTGGCGCTGTATTGATCAGTAACGCAAGCATCTGTGAATTATTTTTGGAGAGACTCCTTTGCTTTCTTTGGCTTTCCTCTCCTCCTGTGTCAACAAAACTACGGATGCTCTGAAGGAATTCAACTGGATATACAAAAATTAATGACTGCAATAGTGCCAATTAGACTTTAATTGGGGTTCCTTTGACATTCAAACAAGGCCGGTGCCAGAGTTTCTGGTGCCTGAGGCCGGGAGCAACTTCAGAGCTGTTGCTGCCTCTGGACTGCGTGATGACATCACTGTGTGCCAGCCCCATTGGTGCGGCAGGCAGCTGGGATGGTGCATGGGTGGCCTCCCAGCCCTCCTGCTCAGTTGCCCCACGCCGCCCTGGCTGCCTGCCATGCCTGGCCTGCAGCTGTGTGCAGGCAGTGGCAGCAGCATGGGATAACTGAGTGGGAGGGCTGGGAGGCTGCCCACTCAGACTGCCCTGTGCTGCCGCCGCCAGCACGTGCTCCTGCCCAGGCACAGCAGCTGTGGGCCAGGTGTGGGTATGCAGCTGGGGTGGTGCGTGTCCCTGCCCCGATGCCCCCTCCAGCACCTCAGCGCTCGAGGCGGCTGCCGGACCCGCCTCCATGGACATGCTGGCCCTGCATTCAAATGCTCAGAATTTATGTTCACCCCTGCACACAGACACATAAATGATGATTTGTCACTCCTCTGTGTCTGCTTTGATGGTATTTCTCACATTTTATGTTCTCTCCTATAAGTCACTTCGAATTCAGTCTGAAGTAGCAGCACTTCCACAACTGGTAACTAATAAACATAATCTGAATCAAACTGAGTGGAGAACAATTCTAACAGCTTCAAGGACCAGGGCTAGCCCTTACTATTCCACATCTTGAAGTATAATTTCACATACTTCTAAATATTGACAGGTTTCTCTGTGCATGTGTGACTCCATCACAGTTTAAAAGTGCTGATGAACAATCATAGTGTACTTTCTATTAAATTACAAGGCTGTGAAAGCAAACACACAGTTACACATGCAAGACTAAAGGTAAAATGAGATGCGAGTGTTGCCCTTAAAGCTGATGTCTAGCAATTGTACTCACAACATTAAGGTAATTTGGACTGAACACCTAACTGGAAGTATGTCTGTCACTAGGGGTGCCATTCCCCCGCCCAGGGTAGGGAAACCCCTGCTCCCACCACCCCCTCCCTCCACTTACCTGGCCAGCAAGAGGGGGGTGCACACTTTCCGGTGCACCCCTGGGCAGGGCGGTGCACTCCCACACTGACAGCGGGCCCAATTCAGGCAGAATCACACTCCGCAGCATGCCAATTCAGCCCCCTGCAAGTGCCAGTGCACGTGTGCCCGGGAGGTATGACCACGCAAGTAACATGCGGTAAGTACCGGGTCCCCCCTCCCACCAGGAGAATATATGGACCTGGCAACCCTATCAGTTCCCCTGGAGAAAATGGCTGCTTTGGAAGGTTGACTCTATGGCATTTATACCCCATTGTGGTCCCTCCCCAAACCCTGCCCTCCTCAGGCTCTACCCCCAAATCTCCAGGCATTCCCTAACCTACAGCGTCTGTCCATGCTGTACTTTACACTGTCACCTCACCACCCCCTTCATCAGCAAACCTGACTTTGAACATGGCTCTTCTGCTTCAGGTCTAGCCAGGCATTCTTTCCCAGTCTTCTTTTGCAGGGATTTCACTCCTCTCACCCTTTATGAATTCCCTGTTCTTTCTTCAAACGGTCCTTTCCAGAAGCAATCCCATGAAGGTAGGGCCATCATTCCTCAAGCCCTCATTAGGCCCCCAGATCTTACTAATAAGAAGTTCCACAGCACACATCCCTGGGGAATGTAACTTGCCAAGGTTTCTGCGTGTTTACTAAAGACCCAGGTGCCCTGGCATGCTAAAATTCCCAGTTGTTTTCTGCCTGAGAACTTGCTACTAGTTTGAGGTCTATTGAAGGCCCAAGGTTTTGTGTGCTCCCACTTCCCAGTTTCTGCTGCTGCAAAGTAAGTTTGGGAGGAGGAAAGAAAGGAGGAACGGGGTGAGGCCATTCAGAATTACCTGCTTTTATTTCTGAATTTAATTGAAATTCAAAGGAATTTTGCCTGAGTGACAAGCAGGGCTTTTTATCAGCGGGAACACGGTGGAACGGAGTTCCAGAACCTCTTGAAAATGGTCACATGGCTGGTGGCCCCGCCCCCTGAGGGCAATCTAAACTCCCCTCTGTCTGGAGATCAGGGGGCGGGGACACCAGCCATGTGACCATTTTCTCCGAGGGCAACCCACTGAGTTCCACCACCTCTTTTCCCAGAAAAAAATCCCTGGTGACAAGTAAAAGTACTTGTTTGGGGGCAGGGGGAGGGTATTTTATGCCACATCTCCAAAGACCTGTTGAAGGTGACTCTGTTTCTGAAGTCTTGGGTTCAGATCTCTGCTTTGCTAGGAACTGTATGTGACACTGGGCCATAGAAAGAGAGTGGAGTCAAATAAAATTTCATGCAGCATACGAAGGTAACTATCAAGTCATTGTTCCCGGCAGTAATGGAAACGAGAGATTCAAGGATGATTGAGTGACATATTCTCTTTGACACATAAGGCATAGAAACCATGCTTCAATCAACATTCCACACCTCCGGGCAGTGCAGGATTACAGCAGGGGATTTTACTGACTGCGATGTAAAGTTGCTGCCATTGCAACTAGTGGTGATAGCTGGGCTGGTAGAATGGAATTCATGGGATGGATGACATGGAAGCAACACCTGACATTTTAAGGGACCAGATTGGACAAGCAAAGTAAATTTTCTACATGATCAACTATGGGCAAGATTGTTTTATGAATTAAGCTTACTTACAAATATGTGAATGAACTAGCATCTCTTATTTCATTTTGTTTGCTTGGTTAAACTCATGTAACCTAAATAAAACATTTCATTCCTACCCACCCACCCCAGATGCTGTTCAACAAGTCTCCTTCCTCGTTTGCAGCCAGTTCAGCTTTTATCTATGGAAATTTAGAGCTAAGCCCAACAATACCTGATCCCTTTTCCAGTCTAAAGAGTAAAGCATTGCAACATCCTTGTTAAATAGGATGATATGGTTTTGCATGTTTAAGAGGAACTAGGGTAACAGAATGAACCAATTGGTCCAAAGGCATAGAGGAGATCACAGGCACTGGCCAATCTCAGCTGTACTCACAGTGCCATTCTAAGCAAATTTACTTCCTTCAAAGCCCATAGAAGAATGTATCTCTGTTAGAATGACCCTGTAAATATATTTCCTTCTCCATAATGTCCCAATTTAAACCATGTGATATGAAAACACAAATTTGATATTAAGAATGTATTAATTGCAAAAAGATAATATAACTGAGGCTGTGCTCAATCTGCATAAAAAGATTACCCTGAATGCAATATTGGGTCTTCTTTAAAGAACAGTATTTATATCTTATTTGCCAAGGAAAATATGTCACAATTAGAGATGGGCACAAACTGCATTACGAACCTCAAAAACCCATGAAAATGGTGATCACGCGATCGTGACCCAGCAGATCGTGATTGGCCATGGCCAACGAACCAGCAGTCGGGAGAGGCCTGGTTCGTTGCATTCGGGTGCGGTTCGGGAAGCCAGACACTCAGGTGCCAGCAATTTATTCCCCTGGCAACGGAGCCAGGGGAATGCCTGAGCTCTGTCTGCCCTCCTTCTGTCGCCCTGGAAACCCGAATGGAAGCCCAGCTTTCCTTGATCAGCAGGGCTTCCTTCCAACCATGGAGCTGCAAAGCAGTTACAAGTTGGAAGAAGACACCCAGGGGAGGGAGGGGGAAGGGGTTGTTCTGTAGCCATGGGCACTCCAATCTCATCCTGCAAACCCTGATAGGCAGCTCTGACGGCCAAACACAGACTTCCTGTGTTGCTGAATGGGACCCATGCTTATAAATAGCCGTGGTCTCCCAGGCTGGGTTTCACTTTCTGCGAGCAGTGGAATGGGACAGAGCTCTTGCTTGCCACTTTCGCCTCCATGAACCATGATCCAGTTTGGTTTGGCAACAGGAGATGTTTGTTGCGTTTCGGGAATTCGGGATTGTGGTTTGCACCGAACCATGATCCGCTGGTTCGTTAATTTTTTTTAGTTTGTGCCCATGTCTAGTCACAATCATCTTTGAATATCCAGTTTCCATTAATCCTTGAGACAATTATATAGAGTAGAATATTGAAAAGAAGTTTAAAAAGAAGCATAAAGTCCTGGATATTAAACACAGAGGATGAGACGGTCAAAGTACAGATGGTGAAGTGGGCAATTAATTGTCATAAAGAAATAACAATGGAATCATGGGAACATTTATGGAAAACTACACTGAAGATTTCAACTTGTACCAGTATTAAAGAGAATGTTTATAAAATGATCTATAGATGGTATTTAACGCCAAAGAAGATTGCGCTTGGAAATGGTAACATGTCAGATAAATGCTGGAAATGTAAAAAGCATGAAGGGTCATTGTATCATATGTGGTGGACTTGTGAAATAGCCAGACAGTTCTGGGGAGATATTATAGAAGTAATAAATGAGATATTGCAGATTCAAATAAAGAAGAACCCAGAACTATTGCTATTGAACTTAAGCATGGAAGATGTTCCTACTCAATATCGAACATTACTATTTTATATGACGACGTCAGCAAGACTTTTATATGCGCAAAATTGGAAGGTACAAGAAATACCAACTATTGAAGATTGGATGCATAAATTGCTGTACGTGGCGGAAATGGATAAAATGACAAGGAAGCTGAGAGATCAGAATCCAGCGGAATTTTTTACGGACTGGGGAAGATTGAAAACATATTTAGAAAAGAAGTGGGACGTAAAGGGGGAATTATGGCAATTTGAAAATTATTAGAATGGATTTGTTATTAGAAGAGATAGAGTCTTTACCATATGAAGTGAAGTATTAGCTAATTGTTAGCCCAAATGTAAGTGGAGTTAACAGATATTGTTAGAATTACTAAAGTAGATATTTTATCTGACTGTTAGTTAGTTTAAATTTAAATATATGTGGAGCTAATATAAAGTAATAGATAATAGATTTTAATTTATAACAATATTTTTGAAGTTAATAGATAGGGCTTAGTTGAATAAAAGAGTAAGTAAACATGAGATAAGGAGTTATAGAAAAAGGGGACAGATTGGGAATAGATTAGGCTATAGGGTTGGAAAGCTGTTGGAAGTCTTGGAAAAGGGGGGGAGGGAAAGGGTGGGGGAAAGGATAATGAGATGCTATTTGAAAGTTGTATATTAATAGTCTCACCTAATAAAAAATTTCTAATAAAAAAGTCCTGGATATTAAACAAAGAAGAACTACTAGGAAACATACAGTGGCAACCTAAGTAGAGTCATACTGTTCTATGTTAATTGGACTTAAAAACATATAATTCGGTTTAGGATTGCACTGATAGCTTAGTGATGGGAATCCATACCAAGCAACACAGTTCACTAGTTCTCTGGCACATTGTTCACAGATTCTCAAGTGTTGTTAAGGCCTAGAAACTTAGATGTTAAATGAGAAGTGTAAGTAAATATCATGTTTTTCATGCAAATGCAGTTTTTATTAGTTATTACAATATAAATCCAACATTTCTGTATGCAGTTTTAAACAATTCCCTCTTTTTAAAAACAGCTACTTTCTTCAACTTTAGTAGATCAAAGATTGTTGTTTTCAAATGTGTCTACTTAGTAAAAGTATATTACTTTAGACTAGCTTTTAATGCTCCTGCATAGTGAAGCATGGCAGCTAAAAATCTTTTTCAGTCTGCTGTAAAGATACCATTATTGGGTTAAGTATAGTTGAAGTATGTATTGGATGTTGACCTTTGGCTTCCACCAATGGAAGGAAAGGGAAACACAGAGGCCCTTAAAAAACACAAACAAATACCAGGCCCCAATTCCAGCCGCAGGGGACTTCTAATTGTCAGCTACATGGATCAAACGTGTTATGATAAATGTCATGTCTTTCGTGGACTTTTTACAAGATGGTGAGGAAGAAAAAGAGGCAAGTGTGCAGTAGATACGGGGTCGTTCCAAGACTTGTGGGAAGGCTAGGAGATCTCTCATTAAATCTTTGATTTTGCACTTAATGTGAAAACTAGCTAAGCAGAATTTACCACAATACAATGTTTTTAAACAAAGAAAGCACAAGGGGTGGGAGTTAGTGGCTGGCCTGTAACTTTGAGTTGTTTGACATTACAGTAGAACAATCATTTTTGTTAGAGTACAAGAGTAACAAAGCTGCACGTGAAGCTTCTTTTTATTGGGTTAGTCCATTGGGTTCTCAAGGTTAGTGTTTCTTACTTGAACTGGCAATGTCTCCCTAGGACAGGGGTCCCCAACATGGTGCTCCTGGGCACAATTGTGCCCACTGACACCTTTCATTGTGCCCGCCAACTGTTTTTAGAAAATGGGTGAGGCCGCATGGGGCTTTTGCCTAGCAGGGCTTCTGATTTGCCATTGGAGTACTGATTAGCTGTGCAGATTTTCAAAAACATTGCTTTGGCACAGCACAAGGATCCTCACTGTGTGACTGAAGGTAAGGTGTACCTGCCATTTTGTGGCTGGCTCTGTCTCTTGCAGCAGCCATTTTGTGGCAGCCATTTTGTTGCTGCACCCACCATACTATATCAGAATTCCAAATGTGCCCACATGGTCTAAAAGGTGAGGGACCCCTACTCTAGGGCCTCAGAATGAGGTCTTTACCATCACTTACTACCTGGTTCTTTTAAACTGGAGATGCCAGGGATTGAACCTGGGCCCTTCTGTTTGCCAAACAGATGCTTTCCCACTGGACCATGGCCCTTTCTTCAGAACATAAAAGTAAGCCGTAGCTAAATATTTCACTGGTTAGTTATACAGGTTGGATCCTGTCTAAATTCTGTGCACAAAAGAGAAATTTTTCTCCCCCCAAATGCCCATTTTATTTTATTTTATTTTATTTATATTTCAATTTATATACCCCCCATCCCCAGGGGCTCTGGGCGGTGAACAGTTAAAATCGATAAAAACAAGAACTAAAATCAATATACAAACAATAAAACAAATTAACAAAGTGCAGTGGTGGGGAGAACCCTCCCCCACCCCAAAGGTGGGAGGCCGACATGGCACCGCCCCCTTCAATCACGGAATGCCTGGCGGAACAGCTCTGTCTTACAGGCCTGGCGGAACAATAATATGTCTCGCTGGGCCCGGGTTTCCATTGACAGAGCGTTCCACCAGGCTGGGGCCAGGACTGAAAAGGCCCTGGCCCTGGTTGAAGTGAGGCGGGCTTCCTTAGGGCCGGGGACCACAAGTAAATATTTATTCGCTGATCGAAGCGATCTCCAGGGAACGTACAGGGAGAGGCGGTCCTGAAGATATGCCATTGAAATGCTGATCTTAGGGGATAGGTAAGTTTGCCATCCTCCAGAAGGAGCCTGGAGATCTCGCAGAATTAAAACTGATTAGACTACAGAGATCAGTTCCCCTGGAGAAAACGGCTGCTCTGGAGGGTGGACTCGATGGCATTATACTCCACTGAGGTCCTTTCCCTCACCAAATTATGCCATCCCCAGACTCCACCCCAAATCTCCAGGAATATCCCAACCTGGAGTTGGCAACCCTCTCCCCACACCCCCCTCAAGGGCTGCTACAGAAAAGGGAAATGCTTCTTTCTTGTACATCTGGATCTTTTTGATGGAATGGAAACCTACCTGTTTGGACTCCCTTGGTCCTCCTTCCCATAGTTTTGAAAACTCAGTCACTTGACAGTCTGTATCTCACAGCTTCTCCTGTCCCACTAAGTCCTGTATAAGGTGAAATATCAATATTTGTACGCTAAGGGAGCCGGAATCCATTGCCAAAATGCCACTTTCATTAAACTGAAGTTTAAGTATGCAGTGTTGAAAACTGCCAGCTTTTGTACGTTTCTGTAGACACTCAAAACTGAAAAAATGACATTAAAATACTTTCCTACCTACCCCTGAAACTGAGTAACATGCCATTCTTTCTTTATTTCTAATCCCAACCTTTCCTGCTTTTCATGTTCTTTAAAATCTTCTAATCTCTGTTGTTATATGCTAAAATAATTTTGATAGATAAAAACATGTTATTTTGTCAGTGCACTCCAAAGCATGTATACTCAGAAGAAAATTCCATTGATTTCAATGGGACTTACTCCCTAACAAGTGTGTTTAGGATTGCAGCTTGTGTGTTTATGTCTTTGAGCATATGTTTGGCAAGAAAGGCAGGGTATAAATGAAGTAAATAAAGAAATAAATCAGCAGGTCATCTGTGGCTTTATTTATGTATTTAGCCATGCAGCCTTATGTGCTGTGCTCAGGCACAGAGGGCAATCTAAGCTCCCCTCTGTCTGGAGAACAGGGGGCGGGCCCACCAGCCCACCAGCCATGTGACCATTTTCAAGAGGTTCCGGAACTCCATTCCACCGTGTTCCAGCTGAAAAAAAGGCCCTGGTTGTACATATTCTTTTAACATTTTGAATAGGTTTAAATTTGCAAGATACTAACAGAAGGTGCTGTAGAGATGAAACCAACTCATGATGCCATCCATGGGGAGGTCCAAGCAAGAGATAAGGAGAGGTGGTTTGCCATTCCTTCTTCCATCTAGCAACCCTAGTCTTCTTTGGTGGTCTCCCATCCAAGGACTTAGCCAGCCCAGCTTAGCTTGGGCTAAACTGGGCCATTCAAGCAGGGGAGAAACCCTGCACAAAAGAGAAAACCAAACACACACAGACAGTATGATTGGGTAATCTAAACTATAGCAAATGGTTCTTATTTTAAGTTTTCACCAGCCATATATGTGCATTAGCATACAACTAGGTAGCAGAGACAAAAAACACAGTAATGTATTGAAGGATAGACAGAAGATCTTCACTCCATAAATAGCAACACTATACAACAAAGGTGGTAACTAGGGATAGAGTGACTGTGGAACATGTACCTAATCTGTATTGCAGTAGAACACATTTAAGAAGTAAAACAGCGGCACCTTTGTAAACAGGAAGATTTTCAGAGCGCAAGTTTTCCAGAGTCAGAGCTCCCTTCTTCAGACACTTCTTCAGACACTCATGTCTGAAGTAGGGAACTCTGACTCTCGAAAGCTTACAGTCTGAAACTCTAAGGTGCCACTGGACTCAAATCCTCCTATTCTACTGCAGACCAACATGGCTACCCACCTACATTTAAGAAATAAAGAATCTTTCCCACATTTCTTGCATAGTAAGATGGTCACCTGTATTCACTTACAGTTTTCACATTAACTCTGGGATGTGTGTGTGTGTGTGTGCATCTGTGTGCACGCATACAAAATTATAACACATTAGTACATACATATACAAAACCCGAAAAACTCCCATATTTTTGAAGTAGCTGCACAAAAATGCTTGATGTTTCTCTTTCATAGGCCACTAAATGACTAGGATGATTTGGTTAGTGTTTTTTTAAAAAACAACAACAACAACTGGGATGGCTCCTTTAATCAGGCCACTGTTATAGAGGAAAAGCCCTTTGCCAACTTTCAGCAAAAACTTCTAAAAAAAAACGATTTAGCTCAAGCCAGTTCCAACTTAACAAAGTGACACAGAGAGAACTTCCTTCCTCAGGCAGGTCATAACAGATTGGCATGACGATAATGGCTTCGTGCTGTTGCTGACTCACAACGGAATGAGGTAATGCCATACAATATTAAGCGAGAATGGCTGTTTGCACACATGACCCTAGGTAACATTATCTTTGACCTTTGGTGGAGTGTTTCTTCGTGGCAGTGACTTGGGGATGTGTTTACACTGACCTTTCAACTTAATTTCAGCAGTGGCTATGCTCCTAGTGCTGCAGAATTCACACACCTCTAGTTCTAAATGGATACTGAAAGTGGTCTAACCAACCCAGAAGGTGCAGTACTCGCAAATCTCCACAAGGGAGAAACACACTCTGATGACGCAACAGTGACCCAAAGATGACACAAAACAGTGTGTGAGGTCGATTTGCATTTTTTTTAAAGAAAGGTAATATTTATTATTTCTTTTTTATATATATAAAAATTTTACTGGATTAGATTATAATATCATTCAACACATACATTACCCCCTTATAAGTCTATTTCTAACTCCCTCCCTTTCCTCCCCCCGTTTTAGTTGACTTCCAACAGTTTTCCAACCCTTAGTCTATCTTATTACTTAATTACTTAGTATCTCATATATTCTATTAAACACAATACTCTTTTCTCTAAGCTTGTTAAATCTCTACTAGGAGTAATATTTATTATTTCAAAGAAAATTATACATTGCACATCAGATTTTAAAAATACAACAGCCCTGCCCACAGACTGACAATCTAAATGTGACATATCAAGAAATGTTTTAATCTTTGTTTTTCAGTATTCTAAAGAGGAGTATTTTTGTTTTACAACATTTTTAGTGGGTTATATGATAGTTTTAAAACAGAGCAGGAGCAAATGAGCATTTGTAATTTAATAAATAATGGTGAAGTTGAATAGGCAATAATTTTTCAAAAACTCCAAATGGGACCAGCATACAAGTGAATTAGTCAATTCCGAGGATCGCCTGATCTAATTGTGAAGCTTCTGATAGCTTGATCCTATGCAGGGCTGCCCCAGTACTGATCTCAGCTGAGTAAATCTTCCTGCAATTGTACTGCACGTTTAGGTTTTTGCAACAGTTAGATTCTACAA
Source organism: Eublepharis macularius (assembly GCF_028583425.1). Lineage (NCBI taxonomy): Eukaryota > Metazoa > Chordata > Lepidosauria > Squamata > Eublepharidae > Eublepharis > Eublepharis macularius. The sequence continues at coordinate 39,820,564 of NC_072800.1, forward strand.
AGGCAGCTTGCCCCATAGCAAATAATTATCTATAGGACCTACTGCTCCATAGGTAGCCTGTTTCTCTGGGAAGAAGCAATCAGCTCCCTAGTAACATTTTATTATAATGAGCTCCATGATAACGGAACCTGAGAGTTTGCAGTTCCCAGCCTCCACACAGGAAAAGGGAGGAGAAAGATAAGCTATGGGGGAAGGACCCTCAGTAGTTCCCTCAGTAGTGAACAATGGACATGGAAAATCAGCGATTTCCCCAGTATTTCTTGATAGGGTCATACAAACATAACTGCAGCCTGGTCTCTCCTACAGAAACATACTAGTAAGAGCTGGTTCCAGATGTCAGTGGGTCCTCAGCAAAATGCCTTCAGATGGGACAACTGTTCCTCCATTTTCAGGACAGCATCTACTGCTGCTTGCGTAATGCCCTCCTATTGCAAGTAAAGCTTGCCTATTGCTGGTGATGATGGGGAAAGCAAGAGAGTGATCAGCAACGACAATTTGTGCCCCAGGAGTGGCCCCTGAACACAGCTGCTGGTGCTCTTCCCTGCTAACAAGTACCTCAGGCCACACACAGAAGAAGGGCCACACAGCCATTCAAGGAGGCAAGCAGTCATTGGCTGTTGCTGTTCCTTCTCCTTGGTGGAGCCAACAAGGAGCAGCTATGCTGCTCATCACCCAGGTGATCAAGGAGCCAATATCTCCTTCTGCTCTTCCTCCCTGGTGGTGATGCAGAGGAGAAGTCATGCTGTTGCCGTTTGGTGGTTGGCAGTGACTTTGGGCCTTCAGCAACTGCCCAAGGGTACCTGAAAGCAAAGCATGTCACCATAGTTCAGATATGCAGGCGACATTCTCCAGCTAGATAGTGGTTGAGGGAAACGGGTTCTCGTGGTTTTCTGAAAAAAAACAAAGTTTGCACAATGCTGATTGGCTAGATGTTGTGTCATTCAGGAAGTGTACCTTCTCCTCTTTCAAAGCAGTTTTTAAAAGCTCTAAACAAACATTTGATCAGATAAATATGCAAAATGCTTGAAAACAAAACCACAACGGGCAGCCCTGCTAGAGCGTGAGTCAAAAAGAAAAGAGCCTTTTGTTTTTTGGATTCACAGACCATCCATGTTTTATTAGAAGAGCAGAAAAGCTCACCCCATGACTTGTTCTTTTTTCCAGACAGTGGATGTATTTAGGTAAGCAAGGGAAATCATGCCTGAAGATGACGTGAAAGGAAGGGACTGAAAAGTCAAATGCAGAGAATGAAGGTGTGTCATGGAATAGACAGAAGAAGAGGATTCAGGAGGGAAACCCTGGGGGCACTCAAGAAAGGGGGGGACAAAAAAACATTATGGATGAAATAAAGATGTCAGAGTAAGAAGAGAAGCAAAGCCAGTTGTACAGCTTTAAAGAAAAAGTATGAAAATTACCTTCTCACTGTAGGACAATTTATTGTCAGGGATATGATAAAGCCTTTTTATTGATTAAAAATAAGGATATGATAGAACTATTCAGAATTACCTTTTCATGGAGTGCACCAGGGCTCATTTCAAGGGGGAATGCGCAGGAACGCAGTTCCAGCAGTTCCCCAAAGAGGTCACATGTCAGGTGGTCCCACCCACCTGACTCTTGGCCATTTTGGGCCCGTTTCAGCCTGGATTGGGGCCAAAATGGCCAGGATTGGGCCTCTGACGGGTGGTGGATCACTCTCCCACTCAGCAGTGGCCCAATCCTGACCATTTTGGGCCCCTTTTGGCCATTTTCAGCCCATTTTTGCCATTTTGGGCCCAATTTCAGCCC